>NC_083869.1:27160606-27463636 GCF_032452875.1 Bos javanicus
CAGATATACTTAGAAACAAATGACAATGAAAACACAACTCAAAACCTACGGGAGGCACTAAAAGTAGTTCTAAGTGGGAAGCTTATACCAATACAAACCTCCCTTAAGAATCAAGAAAAACATTGAATAAACAACCTAACCTTACACCTAAAGCAACTAGAAAAAGAAGAACAAAAACCCCTAAAGTTTGTATAAAGGAAGAAATCATAAAGATCAGAGCTGAAATAAATGAAGGAGACAATAGCAACTTTTGATCCTGCACCAAAAAAATCATTTTTTCTTTTGTCAAAAAGAACATTTTTAGGTTGACAAATGAAATTTGAGTAAGCTCTGTAGATCGGATAAACAATAAATATTACATGAATATCAAATTCTCAGTTTTGATCACTTCTATGATTATGTAGAAAACGTCCTACTTTTTAGGAAATACACATGGAAGTATTTAAGGATTAAGTAGCACCATGTCTCCAACTTACTCTTAAACGGTTTAGGAAATAATAAAAATATGTATATAAACAAACATTAAGAATATGTACATTCTCTAAAGAGAGAATAAGAATGTAAATGTGGTACAATGTCAATATCTGGGGATTCTGGGTTGTGCTATTCTTTCAACTTTTCCATAAGTTTGAAATTAATTCAAACCAAAAAGTTCAAAATTTGGCAAAGGAAAATGATTTTTTTTTTTTTTAATGAGAAAAGTGTTCATTTGACTGCTTTGAGTTCACGCACAAGATAGATGAGAAGTTTCATATACAGAACTTCAGAGTCTAATGACCTTGGACACCAAGTTTTCTGCCTTCTTCTCTTTGGGAAGTTCACCTTCATAACCACTGGAGGAAGGCAAAAACTCAGACCAAATCAGTCAGACTCCCTCTCCCTCCTCATCTTATCCATCTCCCCCCTCAACTTCCTCCTTCCCTAGCCAAACCAATTTTTCCCGGGTGACAAGCAAACAGAGAGGAGGTTTTCGTTGTTAGGGATGGACTCACTTTAAAATGTGTTGCCCTCATTAGTTACTCCTTTGGGCTGAGGGTTATTTCAGATGCTGGTGTCCCAGCCTGCAGCCTGAATCCAAGGACTGCCAGCCTTGACCTAGAGCTTTGCATAGTCTGTTGTTTCCCCAAAGATTATCATCCAAAAACACTGCTTCTTCTTCAGTCCCTAAGGTTCACATACCTCTAGGTCATTGGACCAAGTCAGCCACAAACCAACACATACCTTTGTCCTCTAATTTTAGCCAAGATGCTACCTTTGAGTAATAACCCTCGGTCAGTCAGAGTTGCTGAGAACATGACCTGTACACAGAAGCTGATTGATGGTTGATTGGTTCATTGACCACTGGGAAGTAAATGAGTAACAGCAACTCACAGGGCTGCACCAGCCTTATTCTGCCAGCTGTGGTCACCTCCATATGGGTCCTTGGTGCCAGCAATTGAGTCAGGGCGTTGACTTTGGTAGCTTGGGTTGTTGGCTTCTCTGTGTGTTTTCCAATTTATCTCACAGCATTTATTGGACATTGTATTTCCAATTTATCTCCCTGCTTAGTAGGGGTACAAATCTCTCAGCAAGAAGTGCCTAGGTCTGTCAGGGTCCCTCTAGCACCCAGGGACTGTGAGCTTATTGATTCATCAAGGCCAAGAACGGAGTAAGAGAAAGCAGATCTTCAGCCCCTAAAGCTCAATGCATGAGGTAGGGTGCAATTCTGAGCGTATGTCCTCTGAACAGGTCATGGAGTGTTTTCTTCAGCCAAAATCAACACTAGCCAATTTGCCAGTAAAAATTTAGAAAGCAAGGACCAGAGTCACACACACACACACACACACAAGAGACATTAAATCAGGGTTTAGGAGCTGAGGCCTTGGAATCAGGCAGATCAAGTTTCAGGTTCAGTTCCTCTACCATCAGAGGGCCTTTGGGTCAATTGTCATATTATCTTCATTTCCATTTTTCTGTCTGTAAAATAGAGATAACTTCTACCTTGAAGAGTGTTGTTATTTAGTCGCTAAGTCGTATCCAACTCCTTGTGACTGTATGGACTATAGCCCGCCAGGCTCTTCTGTCCATGGGATTCTCCAGGCAAGAATACTGAAGTGGGTTGCCATTTCCTCCTCCAGGGGATCTTCCAGACCTAAGAACTGAACTCCTGTCTCCTGCATATCCTGCACTGGCAGAGAGATTCTTTACCACTGAGCCACTGGGGAAGCCCACCTTGAAGAGTACCTGGTGAAATAAAATGACTAGAGGCCTGACACACACGAAGACCCTTGTCATGTGGCAGGACTGGCCGCTGTATGCATTGCTCATGTCTTAGCATGGGGTTCTCAGGCTCAGTATTTTTGCAGTTTTGGTCAGATAATTCTTTATTGTGGGGGGTCTCTGCTGTGTATTACAGGATGTTTAGCACCACCCTGGCCTCTGCCACTTAGATGCCAGTAGTCTTCCCCAGTTGTGACAACCAAAAATGTCTCCAGACATTGCCAGATATTCCCCTAGGAATAAAATTCTTCCCAGTAGAGAACTGCTGGTCTAGTGTTTCCTTGTCTTAGAGGTCCAGAATGGTACAGCATTCAAAACTGCTGGAAACTACTGAAAACCCAGACTGGAAATTCAGTCTTCGTTTCCTTAGTAGTGACATATTGACGAAAGTTTATATTTTTTATGGTCTTACCAGAAAATTTTTATTATTTATAAATACTGGATGGCATCATCAGCTCAATGGACATGAGGCTGAGCAAACTCCTGGAGACAGTGAAGGACAGTGAAGCCTGGAGTGCTACAGTCCATCTGGTCGCGAAGAGATAGACATGACTTAGCGACTGAACAACAATAAATTCATAGCCCGCTGCAGTAAGCATTAATATCTATGATTTTAAAAAGTTTCCTAGGAACTCGTGTATTTGAGTCCACGTGATACAACTGGAAATTTTATGCATCGCACCACAGGGATCTCACATGCTGCAACTAAGAGCCGAGGCAGCCAAATAAATAAAATAAATGACTATACATATTTTGAAAATTGCCTTTTTGTCATCAGGAGGATAGGAGGCAGTGAGCAAAGCCAAATTTATGTATGCTACCATTTGTGAATTTAGAAATTACCAAATGAGCACTCACAGCATTTATGAGGCCTAAATGCTAGCTGAGCCTTTTGAGTTTGGACCACTATGAACTCCTCTGGGGTGCCCTTCAGATGAGTACCACTGACTACAGAATTCAAAGAATGCTCTGAGAAAGCCATGGTCCTTGGGATTCCCAGTTGATCAAGTCAGGTAGGAATGATAGTAACTCTATGATCTATTGAGTGGCTCAGCTGGTAACGAATCTGCCTGCAGTGCGGGAGACCTGGGTTTGATCCCTGGATTGGGAAGATCCCTGGAGAAGGGAAAGGCAACCTACTCCTGTATTTGGCCTGGAGAATTCCATGGACTATATAGTCCATGGGGTCGCAAAGAGTCAGATACGACTGAGTGACTTTCACTTCACTTCACCATAGTCTAGGACCTCTGCTAAGATCTAGAAATATTTATCTCTTTCAAACCTTACAGTAAAATTATCTCTATTTTATGGATGAGGAAACAAATTCAGAAATGCATGTTAATGGGCGCAAGATAGAACTGTGTTGTTTCAGGCCACTCAATCCCAGCATCCATCCTTTAATTGTCTGCTCCACTGTTAAGGGGACTCCCACTCAACTCTGGGAGTCTGGACTGTGTGTACACTTCTCTACACCACCATGCCTAATGATACTTGATTTTAAGTAAATACATGTAGAAGGAAAGAAGAAAGAAAGAGAAGAAAGTTTCCACTCGAACACCAGGCATCTAGCAATAACTGGATTGGTTTTTGAGCCCTTTGATTCATCAGGGCATCTTCCTCTCCTCCTCCTTGTCATCAGATAGTCACACTTCCAATTTAGATAACTTTGAACATTATTGAAAAATATTCCTATAAAATTTATCTCATCAAATTATCAAAATACTTCTGTGAGCTAAGTAGGGTTGGTGTCAGACATAAGATCATTTGCCAGAGAGTGGCTAGAACTAAAAATTTCATCTCTGAGCTCCTAAGCTGTGTTAAAAAAAAAAAAAAAAAAGAGAGAGAAAGAAAAGTAGAACTAGAAAGAGATGAACACATTATCAATCAATAGGAAAATTAAAATATATTATCAAAATTCTCCATGACACCACAAAGACTCAAAAGGAATCAAAAAAGGAGAACTAGGTTTCTCTTTGATCTGTATTTGAAGGGCTGAAGAGTAACTGCTTGTCTGCGACTATTGGAAAATATTACAACTCAATTGCTGTCCTTGTCCACTTCTGCTTCTTTTAATTTTCTCTTCCTGGTTAAAATATCTAAAATAAGATCCTTTGATTTCACTTCTCTTATTCATCTTCCTCCGCCCTTTAAAAATAAACGAGAGATTCTTAAAAAAAAAATAAGATAAAAAATAGTGTCTCCATCTTTCAGAGTCACTGTGAGGTATACTTTTTATAAGAGAGGTAGAGTTCTTTGTAGTTACTTCCTCCCAAACAATTTGGTTTTATTTCCACAAAACTTCACAAAGAGAAAGCAATACTGAATCTAGTCAATCACACTGACTGTTAGGGTATTCGTTGAATCTTTATTTTTATTTTTTTCAATTTGCTGCAAGTGTGACCTGAGGTGAATTAACAACTAAGTTTTTTAAAATCAAAATACATCAAATAGAGAACATTTATCAAAAAGCTTTCTAAAATATTTTCTTTCTGAGTTTCTCTTGCACAAGCTTTCTTAAAGGTTGACAGCAGTCTGACTGGACATGTATGTCCCTTGTCCATTTAAATCTTGTAAACCTGGGACTTCTCTGGTAGTCCAGTGCTTAGGAGTCTACCTTGCAGTGCAGGAGACGTGGGTTCAATTCCTGGTCATGGAACTAAGATGCCACATACTGCAGAGCAATTAAGCCCATGTGGTCAACAATTGAGCCCACACACCACAACCAGTCAATAGGAAAATGAAAATCAGTTCAGTTCAGTCGCTCAGTCGTGTCCGACTCTTTGCGACCCCATAAATCGCAGCATGCCAGGCCTCCCTGTCCATCACCAACTCCCAGAGTTCACACAAACTTACGTCCTTTGAGTCAGTGATGCCATCCAGCCATCTCATCCTCTGTCATCCCCTTTTCCTCCTGCCCCCAATCCCTCCCAGCATCAGAGTTTTTTCCAATGAGTCAACTCTTCACATGAGGTGGCCAAAGTACTGGAGTTTCAGCTTTAGCATCATTCCTTCCAATGAACACCCAGTGCTGATCTCCTTCAGAATGGACTAGTTGGATCTCCTTGCAGTCCAAGGGACTCTCAAGAGTCTTCTCCAGCACCACAGTTCAAAAGCATCAATTCTTTGGCGCTCAGCCTTCTTCACAGTCCAACTCTCACATCCATACATGACCACTAGAAAAAACATAGCCTTGACTAGATGGACCTTTGTTGGCAAAGTAATGTCTCTGCTTTTGAATATGCTATCTAGGTTGGTCATAACTTTCCTTCCAAGGAGTAAGCATCTTTTAATTTCATGGCTGCAGTCACATTTGCAGTGATTTTGGAGCCCTCAAAAATAAAGTCTGACACTGTTTCCACTGTTTCCCCATCTATTTCCCATGAAGTGATGGGACCAGATGTCATGATCTTAGTTTTCTGAATGTTGAGCTTTAAGCCAACTTTTTCACTCTCCTCTTTCACTTTCATCAAGAGGCTTTTTAGTTCCTCTTCATTTTCTGCCATAAGGGTGGTGTCATCTGCATATCTGAGGTTATTGATACTTCTCCCAGCAATCTTGATCCCTTATGATTATACAGTGGAAGTGAAGAATAGATTTAAGGGACTAGATCTGATAGATAGAGTGCCTGATGAACTATGGAATGAGATTCGTGACATTGTACGGGAGACAGGGATCAAGACCAATCCCATGGAAAAGAAATGCGAAAAAAAGCAAAATGGCTGTCTGGGGAGGCCTTACAAATAGCTGTGAAGAGAAGCGAAAAGCAAAGGAGAAAAGGAAAGATATAAGCATCTGAATGCAGAGTTCCAAAGACTAGCAAGAAGAGATAAGAAAGCCTTCTTCAGCAATCAATGCAAAGAAATAGAGGAACACAGCAGAATGGGAAAGACTAGAGATCTCTTCAAGAAAATTAGAGATACCAAGGGAACATTTCATGCAAACATGGGCTCGATAAAGGACAGAAATGGTATGGACCTAACAGAAGCAGAAGACATTAAGAAGAGGTGGCAGGAATACACAGAAGAACTGTACAAAAAGATCTTCATGACCAAGATAATCACAATGGTATGAAGACTCATCTAGAGACAGACATCCTGGAATGTGAAGTCAAATGGGCCTTAGAAAGCATCACTATGAACAAAGCTAGTGGAGGTGATGGAATTCCAGTTGAGCTATTTCAAATCCTGAAAGATGATGCTGTGGAAGTGCTGCACTCAATATGCCAGCAAATGTGGAAAACTCAGCAGTGGCCACAGCACTGGAAAAGGTCAGTTTTCATTCCAATCCCAAAGAAAGACAATGCCAAGGAATGCTCAAACTACCACACAATTGCACTCATCTCACATGCTAGTAAAGTAATGCTCAAAATTCTCCAAGCCAGGCTTCAGCAATATGTGAACCGTGGACTTCCAGATGTTCAAGCTGGTTTTAGAAAAGGCAGAGGAACCAGAGATCAAATTGCCAACATCTGCTGGATCATGGAAAAATCAAGAGAGTTCCAGAAAAACATCTATTTCTGCTTTATTGACTATGCCAAAGCCTTTGACTGTGTGGATCCCAATAAACTGTGGAAAAGTCTTCAAGAGATGGGACTACCAGACCACCTGACCTGCCTCTTGAGAAACCTATATGCAGCTCAGGAAGCAACAGTTAGAACTGGACATGGAACAACAGACTGGTTCCAAATAGGAAAAGGAGTACGTCAAGGCCGTATACTGTCACCCTGCTCATTTAACTTCTATGTAGAGTACCTCATGAGAAACGCTGGGCTGGAAGAAGCACAAGCTGGAATTAAGATTGCCGGGAGAAATATCAATAACTTCAGATATGCAACGGAGAAGGCAATGGCACCCCACTCCAGTACTCTTGCCTGGAAAATCCCATGGACGGAGGAGCCTGGTAGGCTGCAGTCCATGGGGTCGCTAGGAGTCGAACACGACTGAGAGACTTCACTTTCACTTTTCACTTTCATGCATTGGAGAAGGAAATGGCAACCCACTCCAGTGTTCTTGCCTGGAGAATCCCAGGGACAGGGGAGCCTGGTGGACTGCCGTCTATGGGGTCGCACAGAGTCGGACATGACTGAAGCGACTTAGCAGCAGCAGCAGCAGCAGCAGCAGCAGATATGCAAAATGAAAATATGTTATCAAAATTCTCCACCACGCCACAAAGACACAAAGGAAATTTAAAAAGGAGAACTAGTTTTCTCTTTTATCTGCACACAAAGTCCAAACCCCACAACGAAAGACCCTGCATGATGCAACCAAAATCCCACAAATTTAAACTGACTTGACACAGCCAAATAAATAAATAAATATTGTAAACCTGGTTAACTGACACCAGATTCCTTTTTAGTTTTGTCTTTTCAATGAATCAAGAAATTCTGTCACTATTTAACCCAACTGGCCATTCTGGGATTTCTGTGACACATTTCTTTAAGAAAAATGACATTTGTGCCTAATGACACAAGCTAAGCATATGACTAATGAAAGATATTTTTTGTGAAGAAAATCTTCATGTTGGGCACCCAGAAATCTAAAAAAATTTTAAATGGAGCCAAGAGATCTTACCTAAAATAGTCTTACATGAGCATCAGATTAAAATAATAATAATGATTATGGTCCCCCGATGAGATCGTTGATGTGATATTCATCCTTGTAAGTTCCCTCAGACAGTGTAATGAAGAAGCTCCTCCATTAGTTACGTTCCCCTTGAATCCTGCTTCCTGCAGGAGGAAGGTGCCCTCAGGACCCAGTGTGCCTTGTGGAATGGGACACAAGTGTGTGTGTGGGGGTTGCCTCTTTTGTAGGCTCATTCAGTCTCCTGGCTGAGCCTGGAGGTGTGCCAGCCCACTCTTTTGTAGGGAAGACCTGATGAGTTTATGTTTTGCATTTTTAGTTCTAACTGATGAGTTTATGTTTTGCATTTTTAGTTCTAAAGAAAAAACCTATCTCCGATTTTCTTTTGACTTCTTTCAAAACTTTTAAATTATAATTCATCAAACCATCTGTAATAATACTTAATATTCTCAGTCTCTTACAGGTTTATTATTTTGCTAATATGCTTTCTGATATTATTGGCAGGTTAAGAATTATTGCTAAAGCCATGGTTACCTTATTTATGTTGCTGAGTAAGCATTGCTAACTGGAAGACATGATATATTAGATGTTATTATAGCTTACAGTTATGCAAGTCTTCAAGGAAGCTTGCAATATCGAGAGAATGTTATGTAGAGTTGCAGAAAGTGTGTTCAAATCTTCGATATATTTCTTTTCATCTCAGTTATCTTTGAGCAGTTTTTAATGGCAATACCTTGAGAAAGTGACATTCATTGTAAGAGTTTTAAATCCAGTTCCCATTATTTTCCATTTGATATATGAAATAATAAATTTTCCTTGAATTCAGATATTGAACCTTGTTTTAAAAATTTGGCATGCTTTTCAAATATCACAAATAAAGCAAAGATGATACAACATTTGATTTTCATTTTATGCAGCATCTAGCCAAGGATATTTTTAGGGCACCTACTAAGCTAAATAAAGCACAGTCCTTACCCTGGAACTAATAGTATAGCAGGACATTTCAGAACTATTCGTTCAAACTTAAACTGAATTTTAATTTAAAAATGTGTTTTTTTAAAAAACTTTTCCCCCAACTGCTAAAAATCGATCCATTGAGAAAGACCACACCACCACTTGGGTCATAAAGCCTTTAACAAGAATTGCCCTTGAAGCCACTAAACTGACTTTCTCCCTCTGTTATTTGTATGTTGGACGTTTCAGGCAAAATTCCAACCCTTGAATCATAAAACAGAATGAATATCTGAAGCAGACTTATTGTCATCCCAGTGTCCAGGAATCAAATGTGCATTGAGGAATATCCCTGCTTTCTCCTGGACTAAACAGCATCTTTCTCACTCAGCTTAGTGTGTGTGTATATATTTGCCTAAATTGCCCTCTGAAGTATTGGTAAAGCAGGTAGACAAATAGACCTGACCTGCAGTTGGTAGCAAATCTGTTGTTCCAACTAGGAACTCAGCTGAGATTCCCACTCTTTTTAGAGCTTTCCAACTAGGAACTCAGCTGAGATTCCCACTCTTTTTAGAGCTCTTCCCCACTCCAGTTTCCAATTAATTATAAGATTCATAGATGGTGTCAAATAGGTACAGAGAGATGAACTAGAGGTAAATCTAATTGTAACTCTAGGGTGACAAAGGACATTCAAAGAGAAACCTGGGGAAGGAAGTTCAAGGCAAGGTTTCTGGTGGCATTGAGCTTTTTTCTGTGATGAGGTGGACCCAGTGGCCATCACAGCCTTCTAACATATCATTAAAAAAAAAAAAAAAAGCAACTGCTGACCACAGCATGAAAGACAACTTGATTTATTATGTAAGAGTGAGGAAAAGCAAGACAATTTGAAGACTGACATAAGAAATGAAGGAATAAGTGACGGAACTCCGTCAACGGTTACCTTAGTTAAGATGAACTGGGACACAGAAGCTGTTGTGACCTTGCTGGGCTGCTTGTAATCTGCCTGATCTGGTCGCTGTGCTGGGGGAAGGAAGGATTGTGTCACCCTGACCTCGCAGATCCTCTTAAGGTAGAGATGCCTGGGCTTCCGTCAAGCTCAAAGTGCTTAAGTGTGTGAGGAGTCCGCAGGTTCCCTCCTCGCTCTGTGAGTCACTGTGACTCGAGCTGATGACTAAATTTGTCTTCTTCAGATGGAGGAAGCCAAGAAGCTCTGGGTCATGTGTTTCCAAAGGAATCTGCAGTATCTTTAGCAAATAAAATGTAGTAACTTTTAGAAGGGACTTAAAAATGATCAATGACACCTTTTTCATTGTAAGTACTGAAATAATTAACATGGAGACATTTTGTAAATTGCCTGATACATTGTTTTAATTATTTAACTTTTGAATTATGATTATTGTTCATGATCTCTAGTTATTTTTTTCATCCTGTTAATAGTACTCCTTCCTTTCTAAGAGAATATGTAGGGGAAATCAGTCCCTGATGGTTCTTTTTACCACCTAAAAAACAACAAAAAAAAAACTGGTAAGCAAGGAGATCAAAACTAGTGTAATGAGAGAGTGGACTTATAAGTCTTAATTTGTATTTTAAGGTACAACAAAGAGATACTGACCCTGGTGGCTCAGATGGTAAAATGTCTGCCTACAATGTGGGAGACCTGAGTTCAATCCCTGGGTCGGGAAGATCCCCTGGAGAAGGAAATGGCAACCCACTCCAGTATTCTTGCCTGGAAAATCCCATGGATGGAGGACTGAGTGACTTCACTTTCACTTTCAAGGAGATACTGAACAGTCTTTAGTACTGAGACCACTGGGCATGGGAAAGGATGCCCCCTTCTTTCCCAGCATTGGTCTATTTTAGAAATGATCAAAACTGACCTGGCATATCCTGAAATGCAGTGGGAAGTGCTGAGGCTGCAGGTGCTAACAGGTACCACCATCTCCTCTCCCCTGCCCCCCAAGCTGACCACCTATATCTTAGGCACACAGGCTGGTACAAACGCCTCTGATTGTTTAGTTTCAGTCCCTTTACATACTAATTTATCGCTACATGTCTCTGATTTCCCAAGCTTCTGTGTTCCTTCTTTGAAAAGGGCAGTTTCTTGTGATTGGGCTGGGTGGATGAATGAACTTACCTGTCTAGGTAGGGTCTAGACAACTGCTATCACTCTTCAGATTACACAGGGACCTTTTTTATCCAAATGAACAAAACATTAAGACTGAAATTTACTTAGGTAAAGGTTTGCCATCACTTCATGGCAAATAGATGGGGAAACAACGGAAACAGTGAGAGACTATTTTGGGGGGCTCCAAAATCACTGCAGATGGTGACTGCAGCCATGAAATTAAAAGACGCTTGCTCCTTGGAAGAAAAGCTATGACCAACCTAGACAGCATATTCAAAAGCAGAGACATGACTTTGCCAACAAAGTTCCGTCTAGTCAAAGCTATGGTTTTTCCAGTGGTCATGTATGGATGTGAGAGTTGGACTCATAAAGAAAGCTGAGTGCTGAAAAATTGATGCTTTTGAACTGTGGTGTTGGAGAAGACTCTTCAGAGTCCTTTGGACTACAAGGAGATCCAACCAGTCAATCTTAAAGGAAATCAGTCCTGAATATTCATTGGAAGACTGATGCTGAAGCTGAAACTCTAGCACTTTGTCCACCTGATGCGAAGAGCTGACTCATTGGAAAAGACCTTGATATTGGGAAAGATTGAGGGCAGAAGGAGAAGGGGACGACAGAGGATAAGATGGTTGGATGGCATCACCAACACAATGGACATGAGTTTGAATAAGGCCAGGAGTTGGTGATGGACAGGGAAGCCTGGCATGCTGCAGTCCATGGGGTCACAAAGAGTTGGACACAACTGAGTGGCTGAACTGAACTGAAAGGTTTAGAGTGTCCAAAATGTCCAAATATAGTTCTTCCCCTTTGACATTCCATAAGTCAGAGTAGGCCTTAAATTGAAAATTTTTTGAGAGATAGTACATTGACTTACATCCACATGAAGAAAGATACAACCAGTTAACATCTGACCCTTGATGCAAGCAAGTTACTGTTACTGAGAGGTGGAGACAGCCATAGGCACTTGGGTGGTAATGAGGTAGAGACTCAAGAAGGACCAAGAAAACACTATAACAATAGTAGGTTTTACTGACTCAGTCATCTTGTTTAGTGCTGCCCCATTTTAAAAACTTCCCAAATAGACTTTTAAAACAATCAGATGTTTTGACTGATTTGCACGTTATGAAGCAGAATTCTGGACATGTGTCTGGTTTCCCCAATTCCAGTGGACCCAATTTAGGAGTTCGGCTTCTGTAGCACTGGCACCAGGGTTGGAACACTTGCTTCCTTTGTCAAATGATCCTATTTAGGTCTTCAGTTAAAGGAATCACTTATTAGCAGTGCGTTATCTGGACTGGCAACATGTCTGCATCAAGTTCACTTAAGCGCTAAACTTTCTTTCATTCTCATTCCTTAATAAGGCTATGAAGGTGTTTCTTTGTTCAGAAATCTCCTTATGTTAGATTTCTGGTCATCAAAGGTGATATAAAAAAATCCAGAATCAAATTGCCATTCTATTTTCTTTCCAATTCCCTTTTAAAACAGAAGATTGCACTGTGAACTTCATTCAAGTGTAAATGTCAATGTTGATAATTGGGATGTAATCATATGGGGGTAAGAGTTGACTCATTGGAAAAGACCCTGATGCTGGGAGGGATTGGGGGCAGGAGGAGAAGGGGACGGCAGAGGATGAGATGGCTGGATGGCATCACTGACCCGATGGCATGAGTTTGAGTGAACTCCGGGAGTTGGTGATGGACAGGGAGGCCTGGCGTGCTGCGATTCACGGGGTCACAAAGAGTCGGACACGACTGAGCGACTGAACTGAACTGAAAGCTAGATACTGCCATAGAAAAAACACTAAACATATGACTCTCCTTTTTCTTCTAAATGTGTATGTCCCCCATATTTCCCTCTGCTTTCTGCCCAAGGATGCCTTCTCTACTCTTCTCCAGACACCAAAACACAAGGAGAATATCCAGACCTGAGGCTGTCTCAAGTGACATCCATCAGGCTCACTGTCCCTGCACTGTGCCGGGGTGGTCCAAGCCACAGGTAATCCTGAAATGGGAGTCAAATGGAGAAAAGGACTGATTTCAGCAAAACAAATCCCAGCGGCTGTAGCAGAACAAATTCCTGGAGTATGGCTGGTGTCACTCTTGTAAGAGTTGTCAGAGGGTCAAGGCTGTTCATGGAGTTTGCATGTTGACCAACTTCTTCCTGCATAATAATATAGTCCTCTCTCTAAGGTCACTCTAGCACAGTGTGTTTCTCTGAATAACTATGAGTTGAATTTATGGCTTCCTAGTAAAAAAAGTACACTTTGAAATTTCTACCTCCTCCCTTTGTCAACAGCTTTCCTAGTTCCACTGTATAGGTTCCCCTTACTATACCAACAATGGTTCTGACAAAGGAGGAGCGTAATTTCAAATGTTGTTCATAAAAGCATAGCTAGGCTTGGTCAAAACCAGGAACTCTGTTTTTTATCTGGCATTTCCTGACTGTCCCAACAGTAAGATGAAGCTGGGGTAATCATTTGTTTCCCTACACTGTAAGATCCTTAGGTATAATAATAATAATATAATAATAATAATAATGAGTCATGGGTACAGTTGATAGATTCTTTGAAAAAAGATTCTTATTTGCAGAACACATCATTTCAGCTGAAACAAGAGGTCTTAGTTTGAAAGGTGGGGTGAAGTGTATTTTATTGGTGAGTATTGTCCTTCAAGAGCAAGAGAAGATGGGTGAGAATGGAGGGAAAGGAACAGAAGAACTGGGGATTCCCAGCAACAGAGAGACTTGTGAGAAATAGCGTGGGGGTTTAGTAAGAAAAATGTGACTCTCACAGAGGGTAGGAAGTGGTTACTCCTTCTGGTGTGACCGACACATGTAGAGCATTACACTGTTTTTATTCCCTGGCTTAAGAATGATCCTCTTACTAAGTTTACTGGTTTCTTCCTATCCAAGACAACTTCCTTTTCCCAGAATCTTAACTGAGACGATAAAGAATCAAATGAAATCAAGAGCAGATGCTTCATAAATCCTATTGTGTAATAGGCAAGTACCATCCAGTAGGAAAGAACTCACTAGGAACCAGGAAATGGAGAAGAGTTAAAGACAACCTTCAGCAGTTAGAGATAACTGGACTCGAACCCTGTTTTAAGGTCTTCTGGAATGTTTGTTCTGTGCCAGCCTGTTAGGCTCATGAGGTGCAAGGATGACTGAGTAGGGCCTTTCCTATTGAGGAATCACTCATCATTCATTTGTTAATTGTGGTTTAAGGAAGCTCATAGAGCGTCTTCTTCTCCTTGAATGCCCCTTGCTGGCTCCCAACATGTGACCCTCATCTGTGACTATTTTTCATTCCTTGAGACTGTTTTAGATTGTCAGAGAAAGGGTGAGTTCATCCCTTGCTGGTGGACATGTGCGCCACTACAGCCTTTTTTGAAAGCTGTCTGGAAACATTTATTAAAGTAAAAAATACGAATTCCTTTTTGAGCCAGCAGTCCCACTCCTGGGAATCCATTCTACAAAAACAAAGCCAGTATGAACTTATGAACACGATGTGGCAACAAGATCCAGGAACAAAGTGGTGGCTACTAAGAGTGGGATGGCTAAGTAAATTGTGGTAGATATGTACATGGAATGTTATTTTGAAGCCATGAAATATAACAAATTATGGCTCTGCCATTTGGCATGGAAGGTTTTCCATGACCTCCTTTTTGTAAGGCAGACAGGAATCTCTATATGCATGTGCATAAAGATATTTAAGTGAACAGGGAGAAAATATGGAGGGATATGCCCTGGGTTGTTAATATTGGTCACCTGTAGATGGACGGTGTAGGTGAATCAACAATGGGATAAAGCAAGAGAGAAAGGAAAAGATTTTGTTGTTGTTGTTGTGTTGCATGACTTGTGGGAATTCTCTAACCAGGGACTGAACACAGGCCCTTCACAGTGAAAGCTCAGAGTCCTGACGACTGGACCTCCAGGGAAAGATATTTTTAAAAGACTGGACTGAAAATGATTTGACTCAACACAATGCTAACTAAAATAAAGTCCTGTCATTCTGTTAGGGGACGCACACTGACTGAAACCGCCCACCCTGGCCAGGCCCTTTAGTAACCATTTGCATGAGTTGTTTTATGACAGGAGATCCTGGTAAGGAATACGGAACTAATAAGCCACCACCAACCGGAAGAGTTTGGGAAAGGTCAAAAGGAGACACCGCATGTCCGTCCACTTCCCAGAATCCCTCTCGCTGGCAACCATCTTGGCTGAGTGATGCGTGTGCCACCAGGAAAGACTCTGAATTAGAATGATTGGCCAAAGACCGCCTGGAAACTAATCCCATCACCATAAAACCCGAGACTGTGAGCCACGTGGCAGAGCAGTTCTCCTGGGTTCCCTTACCCTACTGCTCTCCACCCGGGTGCCCTTTCCTGGTAAAATCTCTTGCTTTGTCAGCATGTGTCTCCTTGGACAATTCTTTTCTGAGTGTTAGACAAGAGCCCACTCCTGGGGCCCTGAAGGGAGGCCTCCCCCTTCCTACAATAATACGTCTACTCCCCCCTGCAAAACCAAACATCAAAACCAAAGAAAAAAAAAACAACAAAAAACCCTGATTCTCATAGAGCCTTTACATCCAATTACCAATTTATAGGCAATATAGAGAAAAGAGGAAACAGTCAAACTATATCCTGGGGGCTATAATCAATAAACCAGTGATGGACTCCTAAGGGCAAACAACTTGATTTATTCAATAAAAATAAAATCACACACAAAACAATGGAGAAGGAATCTACTGATGAAAGGAGATTTTAAAGATACAACCATCTGTAGTATGCAGGCCTTATTTGTATCCTGAAGGAACATACTTTAAAACAACAATAAATCCATTTATGGCAATTTTTATGGAACAGTTGGAAATTTAAATAATCAATAGTTGATTATGGTACATAGTTTTTATTAATTTCACAGATATGATATGGTATTAGAGTTATCAATACAGGAGCTCATATCATTTATGCTAATTACTGAATTTTAATGGATGAAATAATATGATGTCTGGGAGTTGTTTCAAAATACCATGGAAGGAGTGAATGAGGGTGTGGCCGGGCCAGTAGTTGTAAGTTGATGGTGGAGTGAGTGATGGGTATGTGGGCCTTCAGGATACTAATTTGTCTACTTTTATGTATGTTTGAAATACCCCATTATAAAAAGTTGAAAACATGATATAACCACATTTTGTTATTTATATAAAGTTTTTTGGCAAATTTTTAAGGGAAATTAAGCAAATTAAAAAGTAAGATTGACTTTGAGATATATAACAATCTCTTTTATCAGTGTTTGCATGAATTAGAGTTCAAAACTGAATTAAAGCGTTGCAGAAAATGGGACCATACTGAGATTAGCTTCTGGTTTTATAACCTGTGCCTGAGATGAATATCTTGTTAAGAACAGACTGCCCACCTATTGGAAAGTATAGTTTTGTTGTAGGCTTTTTACATTCTAAATGTGATTTCAAATTTTCTCTGCTCCTTTGTCATAATGTTAAAAAGTAAGATACCTCATTACTATTTTACAAAATGTATCAAAAGCTTTCCCTATAATGGACTTGAGCCTGTATTTGCTAGGCAACAGCACCCAATGTCAATTCAAATGTTTTTGATATTAATCAAGGAAATCAATCTGGCCTCATGTATTTCTTATGCAAAATGCTTTTCCAGCTGTTATGGGAAATACGAATATTAATAATACAGAACACAAACCTGACCATCAACAAGTTTGCGATGTCTGGAACAATCATTGTTTTTAAACATAAATATCTTTATCATCTAGATGCATCTGGATTAATTTAGTTTGCAAGATATAGTGATACCATTACATTGACTGAAATCTGTGAAATATTTGCTAGCCTTTCTGCTTTTCTGAATATAATGTTCATGTCCCGCTTGAATACAATGAAGTAAACCTGGCATTTTGATGGTTGCTTATTTTAAAACGTGAATTATTAGCTTGAAAGCAACTGTGATAAACTAATTGGAATTCAAAGCATCATGTGATGGGAATGGCAATATTGTTAATGAAGCCTACCTGCTTATGCAGAGCCTATAGTGATTGGGACTAACGTGATTAGGACTCTGGGCTTCCACTTCAGGGGGGCATGGCTTTGATCCCTGGTTGGGGACCTAGGATCCCATATGCCTTGACAGGCCAAAAAAAAAAAGTGAAAGCTTATAGTCTTTAAATCTTTTCCGAGCATTCATGTTGCTCTGGGCATGTGCTCGGCTTTCTAGATTCCCTGGCACACTTAGGAGTTTTTCAAAGCCTTTATTCCCCAGAATCTCACTACACAGCCTTTTCTTCCTTTTATCATGTTTATTGCTTCCTTCAACTGTTGATTTTCATCCCAGGTGGCAGCAGCTTGTTCCTTTGGCTGCCAATATTTTTCAGGAACATCCTTCACCCTGAGGGCATTGCAAGACAGGTGAAACAAAGGCAAGCTCCTTGTGGTGCTTCTCCAGGGAACTCACAGACATGTCAAAACAAGTATGATTCCTTGGGAACAAGGTTTTCTCTACTCTCTCCAATATCATGCATTCATACTTGGAATTCAAATTGCCATCTTGAAGAATACCATGTGTGTGTGTGTGGGTGGGGGTAAAGCTAAGTTAAAATGTTACAGATTCTCTTATTATGTTTTAGTGGCCTTCTGGTTAAATGTTTAGTGGGTTGCTGTAAAGCTTTGCTTATCTTCCAGAGTTCCAATAAGGCTGATCCTTACAGGACCCTTAGTTTCCACTCCTCTGACCCCCGAGTAAATGAGTAAATGTTTAAAAATGAAAATTAGATCCCATTATTCCTTTGCTGGATCAGAACTCATGAACGGTTTTCAAGGTCCTGCACGATCAACCTTCCCCTACCCATCCAGCCACAGGCCACACCACTCTCTCCCTTTCTTAGGCCAGCCTCTCCAAAGCTTCAGTCTAAGTTAAATCCCTCTTATCAAAAACCTCTTGAACATTTCCATAATAGACTTTATGAAATTTGTCATCATTTCTATGGTTACTTGTGTAATTATTTATTTATTATTGGTTCTCCTTTGGATTATAACCTTCATGAGACTATGTCTATTTTGCTCATCATCTCTATCCATAGTGCCTATCATGATACTGGGCTAATAGTCAATGATAAATGAATATTTGTTGAATTAATAAATGAAAGAATGAGTAGATTTGGGATCAGAAGCAGTCTATTGTGATTTTTCCCAGGGGGTAACAGCATTAAGTGTTTCCTGGGTACCACCTGTCTACATACTAGCAATGGGAGCAAACTCTCTTTTTCCCTTGTTCTTTGCCCCTTATATGTGTCAGGAATATGATCCAGTTTGTTCGAGGACTGCTCTGGGATGGAGGAACTGAATGCCAAGATGAGCCAGGGGCAAGAGCGGAATTTTTATGCTCAAGATGAACTAGGAATTACCAATGAAGAAGGAGAGAAGCTAAACCCATTAGATTAAAAAAAAAAACATTTTTTTAATTAAAATATTTACAATTGAAGTTGGTTTACAATGTTGGGTTAATCACAGCAAAGTGATTCAGTTCTATTTATACACACACACATATATGTGTATATGTAGGCATATATATGTGTGTGTGTGTGTGTATGTATATATATATTCTTTTACAGAGTCTTTCCTCTTATAGGTTATTACAAAATAATGTAATTACAAAATAGTATAGTTCCCTATGCTATATAGTAGGTCCTTGTCGGTCACATTACACACTACTATACTCAGTAGTGTGTGTGCTAATCTCAAACTCCTAATTTACCCCTTCCCCCATCTTTCCCCTTTTAAACTCGTTAGATTATTCAAGAAGTTCAAAAGGCCATTAGTTTATGAAGACATATTTCTCATAAATGTTATGATGATATAAATAAAACAAAAATGAGGGCAAAAGACATTGGAGTTATGGTAAAATCTAACAACTGTGTCAAAAAACACAGCTGCAGGCCCTTCCAAGGGGAAATTTAAAAATGTGAATCCAGTGGAGTGTGAAGAAAAGAGGAAGCGGGTTCTCACTGTTGGGAGTTAAAAGTAGTTCAGGGGCTTAGAGATTTCAAGGTGAAAATTGAGAGGCAACATTGGAAATTATGAAGAAAGATATATATATACTTTAATATTGCTGTGAATTTTAGCCTGATTGTAAAAGTTAAATATGAATGCTTTGAAACTTAGGATATTGTAGGAGATATCAGAAATGACAAATGGAGTTTCATGCTTGGAAAGGGTGTAGGTGTTTTTAATCATTGTTTAGTTGTTGTTAGTTGCTAAGTCACATCTGACTCTTTGCTACCCCGTGGGCTGTAGCCCACCCGGATCCTCCATGGGATTTCCTGGCAAGAATACTGGAGTGGGTTGCCATTTCTATACATTATCTTTTCATTGAAATACCAGTCTGATCACACATGACCCAAGAATATTCAAATAATAAACCAAATATAATCAGATGTTAAAGATCAGTCCTTAAACATTGTAGCCAATCATGCCAGGCTTGCCTGTGATTTCACTGATATAAAGCCATGGCCATACCTCACTAGCCACTGAACTATTTGGCACAGTCTCCTTAACTGTGAGCTATTTGCTGCGACCAGTTTGAGCACTGCTGATGATTTTTTCAGGTTCTAAGTAGTTATAGAAATCTCAGCAGAGGTTGGAGAACCCAGCTTCATCATAAGGTCTGAGGCCAAGATATGGCTAATCCAGGCTTTGAGCAAGTCATAGCACCATTTATTAGCACTAGAGCCTTCTCAGTGAGATTATAGACAAATTGTCGCCTTTAACAGTTGACTGAATTAGGTATAGGTAGTTTACAAGGCTGATAAGAATAAAGGGATCCAGGAAGCAGAAGTGTGGAGGAGAGCAGAGCTTAATGCTTTGCCAGTGTATCTGAGCTGGCAGTGACATGTCAGGAATAGGTCTGAGGGAGGAGAGGGAAGTCAGTAATCATTTAGGTGGGGGATCACTCAGAGAGGCCATGAGAGGTTGTTGGAATGAAGATTTGAGATGAGTCATTGCAGAATCACTTAGTTGGGCTGTCTCTTCCTGTTTTTTTTTTTTTCCTTCTTCTTATTTTCTTGTGCCATTTTCTGAATTCCCTCTGATCAAATCTTCAGAATATATAAAATGGTATACCTGTGTCTATGTGTATTTGCCTATATCTCCTTGAAAAATAATAATGCAGTTTAATTTCTGGAGCTATCTAGGAATGTAAGAGGATCTGTTAGCTTGTGTCTAGCTGCATGTGAAAGAATATCCTGGTAGTAGTGGCTTAAATAATAAGAGCAATGATGTCACAGTACATGAAATCTGGAGGTATTTGGTTCCAGGGTTGGTTCAGTGGTTCAATTATGTCATCAAAGCCCAGACTCTTTTTATCTCTCCACCCTGTTGTCCCAGCATGTGACTCTTCATTTTTTTTAAAGCATGTCATGCATCTCATGATCACCAGATATAATTTCCTAAGTTCTGACTTAGAGGCAAAAAGCTCCAACTTAGAATATGATACATTGTGAGTTTTGTTTCTGCTTGGCATACATGTGTGCAGGCACACACACACACATTCATTTATACTAAAAATAAAGATTTAAAGAGCAGTCCCTGGAGGGGGTGGTGGTGGAAAAAGCTCGTGACTGTCCTTAGAATATGCCCATAAGGAACATGTGAAATCTTGAAATGAATTCCTGAGAAGGCAAGCAATCACCCCTCCACGCCCAATAAAGAAGTATGTGTGCGCTCAGTCACGTCTGACTCTTTGCAAGCCCATGGACTATAGCCAGCCAGGCTCCTCTGTCCATGAGATTTCCCAGGCAAGAATACTGGAGTGGGTTGCCACTTCTTTCTCCAGGGGACCTTCCCAACCCAGGGATCGAACCCACATCTCCTGCACTGGCAGGTGGTATCTTTACAACTGAGCCACATGGGGATCCCGATAAAGAAGTTCATGCTCAATCATTTCAGTTGTGTCCAACTCTTTGTGACCCCATGTACTGTAGCCCACAAGACTCTTCTGTCCATGGGATTCTCCTAGTAAGAATACTGGAGTGGGTTGCCATTTCCCAGTCCAGGGGATAAAGAAATGAGGATGTGGCAAATCAGCAAGTGTGGGATGGGCTGTGGTTTAAAGAGAAGGACACCTGACTACAACTCAGGATAGAGGTCTGCTGAAACCCTTGGGTTGGATGAGAAGACAGTCTCTAGAGTGATGGCAGCTGACTCTACTTCTCCGTCAGAGTTGGCTACAAGTTGAACTTGGCTGCAAGTCCTCTATTTGGCCGCATCTCAGTTTGAGGTTTGATGATCATGACCAGGGGCCCCTAGTTAATCACTCTTAATCACTGCTGTTTAAAATTGTGACAGAGTTCCAAAGAATAGCAAGGAGAGATAAGAAAGACTTCCTCAGCGATCAATGCAAAGAAATAGAGGAAAACAACAGAATGTGAAAGACTAGAGATCTCTTCAAGAAAATCAGAGATACCAAGGGAACATTTCATGCAAAGATGAGCTCGATAAAGGAGAGAAATTGTATGGACCTAACAGAAGCAGAAGATATTAAGAAGAGGTGGCAAGAATACACAGAAGAACTGTACAAAAAAGATCATCATGACCAACATAATCACGATGGTGTGATCATTCACCTAGAACCAGACATCCTGGAATGTGAAGTCAAGTGGGCCTTAGAAAGCATCACTATGAACAAAGCTAGTGGAGGTGATGGAATTCCAGTGGAGCTATTTCAAATCCTGAAACATGATGCTGTGAAAGTGCTGCACTCAATATGCCAGCAAATTTGGAAAACTCAGCAGTGGCCACAGCACTGGAAAAGGTCAGTTTTCATTCCAATCCCAAAGAAAGGCAATGCCAAGGAATGCTCAAACTACCACACAATTGCACTCATCTCACATGCGAGTAAGGTAATGCTCAAAATTCTCCAAGCCAAGCTTCAGCAATATGTGAACCGTGAACTTCCAGATGTTCAAGCTGGTTTTAGAAAAGGCAGAGGAACCAGAGATCAAATTGCCAACATCTGCTGGATCATCGAAAAAGCAAGAGAGTTCCAGAAAAACATCTATTTCTGCTTTATTGACTATGCCAAAGCCTTTGACTGTGTGGATCCCAATAAACTGTGGAAAATTCTGAAAGGGATGGGACTACCAGACCACCTGACCTGCCTCTTGAGAAACCTATATGCAGGTCAGGAAGCAACAGTTAGAACTGGACATGGAACAACAGACTGTTTCCAAATAGGAAAAGGAGTACGTCAAGGCTGTATATTGTCACCCTGCTTATTTAACTTCTATGCAGAGTACATCATAAGAAACGCTGGGCTGGAAGAAGCACAAGCTGGAATCAAGATTGCCGGGAGAAATACCAATAACCTTAGATATACAGATGACACCACCCTTATGGCAGAAAGTGAAGAAGAACTAAAGAGACTCTTGATGGAAGTGAAAGAGGAGAGTGAAAAAGTTGGCTTAAAGCTCAACATTCAGAAAACTAAGATCATGGCATCCAGTCCCATCACTTCATGGGAAATAGATGAGGAAATAGCGGAAACAGTGTCAGACTTTATTTTTGGGGGCTTCAAAATCACTGCAGATGGTGATTGCAGCCATGAAATTAAAAGACGCTTACTCCTTGGAAGGAAAGTTATGACCAACCTAGATAGCATATTCAAAAGCAGAGACATTGCTTTGCCAACAAAGGTCTGTCTTGTCAAGGCTATGGTTTTTCCAGTGGTCATGTATGGATGTGAGAGTTGGACTGTGAAGAAAGCTGAGTGCCAAAGAATTGATGCTTTTGAACTGTGGTGTTGGAGAAGACTCTTGAGAGTCCCTTGGACTGCAAGGAGATCCAACCAGTCCATTCTAAAGGAAATCAGTCCTGGGTGTTCATTGGAAGGACTGATGCTGAAGCTGAAACTCCAATAATTTGGCCACCTGATGCAAAGAGTTGACTCATTGAAAAAGACTCTGATGCTGGGAGGGATTGGAGGCAGGAGGAGAAGGGGACAACAGAGGATGAGATGGCTTGGTGGCATCACCGACTCGATGGACATGAGTTTGAGTGAACTCCGGGAGTTGGTGATGGACAGGGAGGCCTGGCATGCTGCAATTCATGGGGTCGCAAAGAGTCGGACATGACTGAGTGACTGAATTGAACTGAACTGAACTGAACATGTACCTGGACAAGTGTCATCGAGAAGCCATGAACTGGTGAATCAGGTCTAGATAGCTCATTGCTTTAGAGAAGTGTTTCAAAGCTAAGTTTCCTGTTGTATAAGGCATTGCCTAGAGTCAGTAAGAATGGAACTGGGGAGCCTTCAACAGTAATTTACAACATAGCAATAAAAATAATGTTCCTGCCTTCACTCTTTCACTGATAAGAATACTAGTTTACAACATCCACCAGGATTGAAAAGCTTATATAGAGAACTGTATCTTGGTCATATGAGTCTATTGGATTGCTGTCCAAAGGCATGATTGACTGATTTGGTAAGACTGGTTCCTTGTTGCCAAGGTATGCTACCTGAAGAATGAATTGCCTTGCTTTAAGCTAGGGAGTAGTAGATAACCACTCACACCTTATTTATAACCACTTGGCATAGATTACTGTGAACTATGACTGATGATTACCCACTACCCATACCTTACCAACCTCACCCCCTTTAGATCCCAGCAAAGGAATGGTTTTCAGGACTGATAGATCACTTTAAGAAGAGAGCTGTCCCATGTGAAGTCAAGACAGGAAAAGCCAATTCACCCAATCTTCAGGCAGTCTTGCCCCTCTCCAGTGAGAAACACATTCATTTAACAGTTCATTCATTTAGCAGTTGAAGTGACTACTCAGCACCAAAGGCACAGCCACTTGTTTAAGATTTTTGTTCTGTAGAAGAAATCTTTCTGATATCTTTCTTCTTTATTTTTAAAAAACCCTCTGTTTTCATTTATTTAATGATTATTGAGATTGACCTGCTTGTTTAATGCTTGTTTTTTGTTGTTGTTTTGTTTTTAAAACATTTTCGGCCACATCTCTTGGCATGTGAGTTACTAGTTCCCTAACCAGGGATCAAACTTGTACCTCCTTGCATTGTAAGGCAGAATCTTGACCACTAGACTGCCAGAGAAGTCCCTTTTTCTTCTTTGTTAATTTTAGCTATTCTTCTCTCTTTTCCAATTGCTGATTTTCCCTTGTAATTTTTATAACTATGTGTGCAATGATGAGCCTTTGGGGAAAGGCAAGAACTACCATACTCAAAAGCATGAAAAAAGATGTGCTCATGAATGAAGTCTGTATTTTTTTCTGCCAGCTTTCTTCATTAGTAAGGGAAACAGAAATTCTGACCAAGTACTGAGTGCTGAAAGGATAAATATCTGTGAAATTCAATGAATTTCTTTCAGATAATTGTAAGTTACAACTTGTTTAAACTATGATTAAACAGTCTTATTTAGTACTGTTGATTCTATAGGGGGAGCATAAAACATCTAAAAATATGTTGAGGCTACTCAACTCACTGCTTTTGGTTCCCATGATCATCTTAAAGGAAGCATGATTTGAAGGCCATCCTGAAATGTTGTATGTGTCAAGTATATTACTCTAAATGATCAAACAGGTAGGGCCTGAAGGAGTTCCAGGAGCCAAGGCCAGATGTGCCAGATGGTTGGGACAGGCTGTCCATGGGGCCAAAGGGCATGCCAAGCATTGTTCAGATTAGAGCCAGCTTGTGGGAGAAGTGGGTCCAGATCAGAGGTCTGGAGGGGGTTGGAGCTACCTACAGGTTTAAGACCATTAGGTCATACTACCGAGTAACAGCTTCAGACACCACCACACTGGGCTAGTCTACATAAGGATAAACCAAGATTGCAATGCAGACAAAGACCTAGAATCCACAGAACCCTTGCCTGTGATGTCCAGATGAAGGCCCCCATTTTTCTGCAGAGGCTAGAGTCTCTAGGGCAGAGAAGTAAAGACTGAACTGCAACTAGTATTTGGAGAGCACCCAGACTTTCTAGATATATTTTTAAAACATCATTCTTAGTATACATTTTATTAAACATCCTTTTAGACATTGCCTCTTGCCATATACTTTATTCTTTATATATAATAACTTGCATATTACAAATAGGAATAGTTTTCTCTTATTGTATACAGTTCAGAAGATACAGAAAAGCACAAGGCAGAATCTAAAACTCACCCATGTTCACATTTTTATAGCTTACAGATAATCACTTTTATATTTTCTTGTATTTTCTCCTGGTCAGTTTTATATGTCTATAAAACAAAATTAGGAATATACTAATTTGGATAGATACAAAGTTTACCTCACTGCCTGCCTGGGGGTGAGTCATAGGATAAAAGAAGTGGAAGAGGAAAAATGGATGGGTTACTGGTTCACAGTGTTATGCTTTCATGCTGATCTCTAATCATCCCCACATAGCCATGGATATCTTGACTTCTTGGGAAGGGCTTCTACTCCATGACTATCAATACCATATCTGGGTATCAATCATGGGAACCCTTGACTAGACAAAATAGGATTGAGAAACTTCATTAAAAATTTTTAAACATATATTTTTCATGGCACAGCTAGGTGTAGGATGTGATTAAGGAGGGTGCCTAATTGGTGGCTTGGGGGATGTTGGTGTCTACATCCACATGCCAGCCAGAGAGATCAATATCTCAGGCTCTAAACTAAAAATTTCCTAATCTTAAAGTGTAATCTCTAGGAGTCAGATAAACTTGGTGGTACCTATGCTGGAGGAGAAACTGCTCTTCCCCTAGATCCAAAACACTTTCTTTTCAAAGCCCAGCATATTTGTTCAGGATCTATGGCACAGGGAAATTCAGACAGGCTTTGTCACCTTATGAAGGTGGTATTACCACTCCCATTCTACAGATGAAGAAACTGAGGCTAATAGAGATTAAATAATGTGCCCAAAGTCACTCAGCTAGTGTGTGAACTCAAATCATTGTGTTGCCAAAGCCTATGTATTGAGATTGGTTAACTTTTAACCAAATCTCCCGTGCCCACAGCTAGACCTCATCTCCCAGTCTCTCTGGCAGGTAGGTATGGCCATGTGACAGAGAGCCCTGGCCAATGAAGTGTGGTGGAATTGATGGATGCCTCTTCCAGGTTTGTCCATGGCAACTGCCCACACATAATGTTCCACATTTTCTCTTCCCTTTGTGTGATGGCTGGATGCCAATGTACAAGGAGACCTTGGAATCCACACATGGAGGATGGTGGTACCTTGTCAGCTTAGGGCCCTGAATGACTTGTGGAGCAGAGCACCTTCCCCTGCCACCAATTTTCCTTCACTCGAGACCTATTGGACTTCATGTGAGTCCACATATCATTAGCAGCTGTCATTCAGTTCAGTTCGGTTCAGTCACTCAGTTGTGTCCGACTTTTTGTGACTCCATGAACCATAGCACACCAGGCCTCCCTGTCCATCACCAGCTCCCGGAGTTTACCCAAACTCAAGTCCATTAAGTCAGTGATGCCATCCAGCCATCTCATCCTCTGTCATTCTCTTCTCCTGCCTTTAATCTTTCCCAACATCAGGGTCTTTTCAAATGAGTCAGCTCTTCGCATGAGGTGGCTAAAATATTGGAGTTTCAGCTTCAACATCAGTCCTTCCAATGAATACCCAGGACTGATCTCCTTTAGGATGGACTGGCTGGATCTCCTTGCAGTCCAAGGGACTCTCAAGAGTCTTCTCCAACACCACAGTTCAAAAGTATTAATTCTTCGGTGCTCAGGTTTCTTTATAATCCAACTCTCACATCCATACATGACTACTGGAAAAACCATAGCCTTGACTAGATGGACCTTTGTTGACAAAGTAATGTCTCTGCTTTTTAATATGCTGTCTAGGTTGGTCATAACTTTCCTTCCAAGGAGTAAGCGTCTTTTAATTTCATTGCAATCACCATCTGCAGTGATTTTGGAGCCCAGAAAAATAGTCAGCCACTGTTTCCACTGTTTCCCCATCTATTTCCCATGAAGTGATGGGACCGGATGCCATGATCTTCATTTTCTGAATGTTGAGCTCTAAGCAGACTTTTTCACTCTCCTCTTTCACTTCCATCAAGAGGCTCTTTAGTTCTTCTTCACTCTCTGCCATAAGGGTGGTGTCATCTGCATATCTGAGGTTATTGATATTTCTCCCGGCAATCTTGATTCCAGCTTGTGCTTCATCCAGCCCAGCGTTTGTCATGATGTACTCTGCATATAAGTTGGAAATCAGCATAACACCCAACATGGTGTCACGTAAATAATTTTTTAAAATTATGTATTTATTTATTTTTGGCTGTGCTGAGTCTTCATTGCTGTGCACAGACTTTCTCTAGTTGCAAAGACTGGGGACTACCGTTTAGTTGTGGTGCATGGGCTTCTCATCGTAGTGGCTCCTCTTGTTGTGGAGCATGGGCTCTAGGCACTCGAGCTTCCATATTTGCTGCCTGTGGGCTCAGTAGTTGTGGCTCATGGGCTCCAGAGCCCAGGCTCAGGAGCTGTGGTGTACTGGCTTAGTTGCCCTGCAGTGTGTGCGGTCCTCCCAGACCAGGGATTAAACTGGTGTCTTGCATTGCAAGGCAGATTTTTAACCACTGGATTACCAGGGAATCCCAATAATTTGTTTTGAATGGTGTAAGGAAGGAAAGTAATGCAGCTTCTTTTGTTTCTTCCATAGTGAGTGCCCATAATGATCTGCAATACAAGTTTTTAAACAATCACTGGCCAAATTCTTCCTTGAGGCATTTTGAGGCATGATTTTGAAATGTCCAAATTGGTCTACTGTGACTTCTGAGGCTCTACAATAGGGGTTCTCAAGCTTCAGTATGCCAGGGACCACCCCCAGAATTTCTGATTCAGTAGGCCTGAGTCGAGCCCAGATTTTCTATTTCTAACAGATGCTGCTGCTGGTGGTCTAGTCATTGCAGCTTGAGAAGCTCTGCCCTACTTCCACCACACTGATACCATCTACTACTGCTTCCCTGCTTACTCTACTCCACATGCTCCCCTGCTCCAGGGCTTTTGTGTTTACTGTTTTCCCAGATACTCCTGGACTTTCTTCCTTATCTCAGGTCATTCCTTATATGTCATCTTTCCATTCACCTGATTTCTAATGACAACACTTTCCACCCCCTCTCCCACCTGCCACATACATATACATATGCACACATTCACACACACGCTCACACATACACACTCCTTATCAAATCCCTTTCCTGATGTTTTCCTCCATAGGGTTTATCACAACCTGACATATATGTTTTCTTTGTTTACTGTCTACCTCCTGTCCACACCAGAACAAAGATTCCTGAGGACAAGGATTCTCATTCATTCCTGTGTCTCAGAGGAATGAACAGTGTTTGGCACATAGTAAGCACTCAAACAGTAGTTGATGTTTTAACTGGAGGCCAGCAGGGACTATAACCCTATTGTCTTCAGACCATGAACCATAAAGAAAACACTCCTACTGCTGAAACAAAACAGGAATGATTAACATGGCATTCACTCTGCCCGGGCTGACTCAGTCGAGGGGCTAGAGTTGAAGGAGCAAAGGAAGACACCATTAGCCTTCCCAGAGGCCCTGGACAGGTCACTGTCCTGTCCTTACTTCTCTTCTACAGGATAAGGGGGTTGGATGAAGTGTCTACAATCTTGTTTCCTGCTCTAAAACTCCAGGCTTCGTCTTCCTCCAGGTCTACATGCCCCACAAAGGGAAGCTTAGGACAGGACCAGTGAGAAGCTCTGCTCAGTTTTCTCCTGAGCATTTTCATCCTTTGGCTATTGTCAACAATTTCACCAAAACAAAGTTAGCAAAATTCTGCTGAGACTCTTCTCCCAATCAAAAGGATGATCCCACAGCAGTGCTGCCTTTTTGGTTTTGTGTCAAGTTCTTTGTCCTGTGTCCTAATTGGTGCCACACCCAACATTATTCTAGCTTCATTGCCTCAGAAGTCAACCCACTCCTGGGATTCTCAAACCAGTTCAGATAGGGGACCATCAAGAAATCTTTCTCATCTTTGCTGACCTTGATATATTGAGACTTTAACACCTAAATATAATAACCCACAAAATTTGGGGCTAAATCACAAACTGTCTTATATATAGAATCCAGTAGAGACAAACAGTAGTGGAAGCTGAATTACAAAGGAAGCCTTATGGCAGAAAAATTTGTAATTTAAAATTTTCGATATTATCATTTAAGTTGATCTTACTTTCTTCAAACTGAGAAGCACTGGTTGGTCCACAGCATTTCAGAGTATGGGGTGGAAGAGGGTTAGCTTAGAAGGGTGAGGAGCGTAGGTTCCGAAACCACTGGTTATAAGAACTTGTGTGGACTATTCACCTCTCTGAGTTTCAGTTTCCTCCACTATGAAATGGGGATGCCGATGACAGCACCTAACTCCCATGGTTGTGGAGAAGTCCAAATAAGGTGGTACTCTTAAACTCTTAAACCGAGCCAGGTACTCAATAAGGGGATGACTAACGTTGGCTGTTACTATTCATTGCTGAAGGTCATAGTGAGACGTGTTTAGGAAAGGGTTTGCTCAGGAGAGGTAGAGAGAAGAAACGGGAGCCTTTGAGAAGATGGAAGGACCAACAAGAAGGGAGAGGAACAGATACGAGTGGCAGCACAAAGCTGTTGGAGAAGCTATATGTATTGATTTGACTTGGTTTTCTATTCATTTAAAACTTAAAAAAAAAAAAGCCTTACACAGGGCTTCCTTTTGCAGGTACAGCCTGAGGTTATTGACTCTTCAGACCAGGGTGCAAGGGTCATCTGAGCACTCAGAGTTTTGAGCAAAAGTCTGTTTCAGGTGTTCTTTGAGATTATCTGTTTCCACGAAACTCTGGGCTTGGGGGACAGTAATATCAGGGCCCTGCACAAGGATTTTCCAAGAGTGATCTTTCAAATTGAGGAGGAAAAGTTTCAAGGTATTTTTTTTGTCTGCCTTGTTACATTTTTAAGTAACTTTTCAAAAATAATGGTCTATAAGAGAAGAATTGGACACAGCCAGAATCAGTACTCTCCCCGGGCACTCCAGCTCCCTTCCTTCGAAGCCAAGTCAACACAGTCCAAAGCCAGTTGACACTGTCAGAGAGCTTCCCAAGAACATCGTGTTTGCTGTTATTATTTTGAATGCATTCAACTTTTCCTCAGGTGTCACTGAACTCTGCTCAGTCTGGCCTTCGGGGCATTGACCCTTAAGCAAATAGATAGTGTTCTCAAAAAAGCTTGAATTCTGTTCAGGGCTTTAAATGAGGAAAACTGGAGTTGGAACAGGTTGGAAAACCTTTTGACTCTCTACAGTGGAGTCCATTATTTCTTCTGGCTTCTTCAAGTTCGTGTTCCCAGGTAAGTGACTTACACTGTCTAGAGGATTGGAAGACTATGTCTGCAAGTCCAATTCCCCTTTAAGTCTTACTTTGTGGGGTGTTGTGTTTCTGACTCATAAAGGCTGGAATCTTGTTATACAAGAACAATGCTACAAGGCTTGGATAGGAACTTGCAGAATACATTAATGATTTCATAATATATATGATACAGATGACTATTGTTTTCTATCTCATTTATAGTAATGCTTTTTTTAATGCATCAGTTCTCTTGAGAATATGTGTGTGTGTGTGTGTGTGTGTGTGTTTTGGGGGCTGGTGTATAGGAGCATATGGTGAGAATGGGTGAACAGATTGAATAATCTGTCCAAAGTATAAATGCTAGCAAACTTTTTAAACTTGGCTTTATGAGAGCGCAGTTGTGTTTTTCACTGACCACCACAAAATCCTACCCCAGAAAGCTGCTGCTGCTTTAATACAGAACTATACCAACTCCATTCTCCTAGTTTTCAATAATTTAGATACTGAGCTCTGGATTCATGGCTAGAAGCGGAAAAATTGGATTCTAGAATCTAACTTCCATTTTCAGTTTCCCTAGCCAGTAGAAATCACATGTTGCTGATGATTTGAACACATTGATCAAATATCATTTACTTTAAGACTGAGTATGAAGTGAGGCATTTCTAAACATTTTGAGGGGGGAAAAGCCTTCTAGACATTTTAGAGACAAATTATAATGATTGTCCTTAGAACTCTTAATATTGGAAACTGATAGTGGTTATTATTAAACTTTTAAAGTATTGACTTTTTTACAGGCTTATGCTTAATAGAAGTTCTTTAGTGTGCATCCACCCTCATCCCTACCCTCCAAACTCCAGACTTATACTCCGCCCTGTAACACTCCTGTTTTAAGCTTCCATCTCCCTGCCTAGGGGATTATGCTCCCCTCCCCACCCCACTCAGTTGTAAGCCCTTGAATAATTTGTGTATCCTACTACGAAGAGCGAAGAGCGACAGTGACAAATATTTGCTGATGAATGCTGGAAGTGGACTTGGAAGCAATTTAGGAAGAAAACATTGCCCACTTTGTGGTTTTCGAAGACCTTGAAATTGTTAGAAAATGCCAAGTCCTATTTTGGTAATCAAGTGTTAGGGTTATGTTGCTTTATGAAGGTGAAAGAACTATGCATGTAGAGTTGAAGTGCTGGGAGGAACTTTGGCGTTAAATCCTATTTTCCTCAAGAGCAGTTCATTAGTTCTCCATCTAAACTGTGACTCTGTGAAGCAGGGCTACCGGTGTGCACCTCAAGAATCACTGTGTATTTCTTTCCCTTCTCCATGGGCTGTAGCCTCCAGGGCTGAAGGGCCTCAGTTTCATTATCCCTGGACAGTGTCTTACTTTATTGACACACACTGTCACCCCACAACTTTTTTATCCACAAGGCAGTATTTTTCTATTTTTCTTGCTTTTTAGTATTAATCAGTATTTCTTTCCTCCTCTGATGATCCTTGGGAGAAAGAAATCATTGGCTGGGTTTGATAATAACAAAGGGTGCCCTTCCTACATCACTACGTGTCAGCAGTGAAAGACATTTCAAAGGCTCTTTAAAAAAAATTAGAATTTGTGGTTTCAAAAGGAACTTGAAAATATTCATGCTGGGATATGGGGTGAAGGAGGCCATGTCTCACATCTCCTCACTCCCCATCACCCCACACCTCAGCTCTCCATGGCTGCAAGTGTGTGTAGATCTTCCTAACCACTGAAGCCTAAATGTGGAAAAACCTTTGCTTTTTCCTCCTGAACTCAGTCTAGGCAAGATCAACATGTTTCAAAAATAGTATTCTGAAGAAAATGAACGCAGAACAAATCTCCCTGAAGAAAATTCAAAGCCAAGAAGAGTGGTAGACTTGAGGAGCCATGTCCTAAATTGACAAGAGCCGGGCCCCGTTGGCTTGGCCGTCCCATCACACAGCCGTTTCCTTTGGTCACCTCAGGCCAGGTTGCCCGGGAGTGAGGTGACCTGTGTATGCTCCTGGCCTGGTAGATGGGGGGCACCACTGCTGGGTCTGGGGGATTTCTATCCTTCCCAACCTGGTCTCTTACTCTAAGAGTATGGACTTATCAGAGTGTTGTGGGTTTTTTTGAAAGTATAAATATGATTATATGCTTTCTTTGCCTGAAAGTCCTTATTAAAGGCCTAAGTCCTCAACATTATTAAGGATTTTGATCTCCTGAGGAATGAGGCAGCCACATTGTCCACAGCTGTTCCATCGACTGTCCTTCAGACTCACTGGACACCCTTGGGTCCTTATGTATTGTCTCTCAAGTCCGGGCCTTTGCATGAGCCTGGAACTCCTCTTCTCCTGTTTCCTTGGCTAATTTGCCCTGTTTTCAAGGTCTCATCTTAAAAGTACTGGTTGCAAAGCCTTCCCCAACTCTCCAGGTGGGGACAGGGCCCTGCTTGAGGGTCTTGGAGATGCCTGCACTTCTTCTTTCCTCCATGTCATGGGGTTTATTTCTCATGTGTCATCTGTCTTCCCTGCATGACGTGAGCTCCATGAGGACAGGTAGGTTGGAGGGCCTGTGCTCCATTAGGTTTTTAGGTTGGTTAAATCAGGTTCTCAAAGGTTTCTCCCCAGGCTTCAGGCTGTTCTGAACTGACCTAATAATGCAGGGGTCTGCAAATATATCAGTGAATATTTTAAGCATCGGTGGGAAGGTGGGAATCATCTCTGTCACAGTAGCTCTGATCTGCCATTGTAGCCCCAAAGCAGCCAAGGACAAAGCAAAAACAAATGGGTGTGACTGAGTTCTAGTAAAACTGTATGTATAAAAACAGGCAGTGGGTTGAAGGCCTCTATTATTGTCATATCCTTCAGCCTGGAAGGATTCCAGCTCCCAGGAGAACTATTTTTACCTTGACATTTCTTTTCCCTCCCTGCCTCCTTCCTTCCTCGCTCCCTCCCTTTCTTTCTCCCCTTCTCTCTTGCCTTCTTCTCTCCTCCCTCCTTCCCTTCTTTCTTTCCTTCCTTTCTTTCCCCCGTTTCCTACACTGTCAATAGCCAGTTGCTAGTGTTGACCCAGTCTTCGGTGAAGGTCAGCCCACTCATCTGTTGCTCCAGACTGGTGTCTTGAAGTCACACCAGCAGCCTCGTTGGGCACTTAGGATCTTTGATTAGCTCCTGGCACGGCCTGTGGAACGATCTCCTCCAGTTTTGACAGCCTCAACCCCTGGATCCACTGGTCCCTTAGCCCTCTCTCTGAGGTCTGTCAATGTTCCCAGTTCGCTCAGGTGACCCATTCAGGTGCTGCTGTCTGCTTACTCTCTCTCCTCCCTGGCAGTGGTCTTCCAGAATGTTGTTGCTAAAGTTCTAAGGTAGAAAAATCCTTGATGTGTCTACCAAAGGGTTTCCCTTATGGCTCAGGCAGTAGAGAATCCTCCTGCAAGGCAGAAGACCTGGGTTTGATCCCTGGGTTGGGAAGATCCCTTGGAGAAGGGAATGGAAGCCCACTCCAGCATCCTTTCCTGGAGAATCCCATGAGCATAGAAGCCAGGCAGGCTATAGTCCATGGGATTTCAAAGAGTCAGACTTGACTGAGCAACTAACACTATGTCTACCAATAAAGATCAGGAGACTGTTCTCTAATGTGGATTTCTGTGTTGATAAGATTACACATTTTATCAAAGAAAAAGAAACTTCAACCCTGAATAGTTAAACAGAAGCACATTGTAGTATATGAGTCATAGACCATGTGCCATTTGGCAGAGGGGGAAATTTGTGTTGGCATGAGCAATTCAGAATTGTTGGAGGATTCCATGATTAGGTGGCCAAAATCTGCTGACCAGTGCTTAGAAATCTTGCTTTCCCACTTTGAGCATCTAGATTCTCTTAAGTTTATCAGAAGACCATATTTTTTTCTGGAAGACATTAAAAACTCAGTCTGTTTTCAAAGAGATTTTTCAGAGATGAGGATAATTTACTACATAAGAAGGTGGAGTGAGGAACCTCCCTGGTGGCCCAGTGGTTAAAACTTTGCCTTCTGGTGCAAGGGGTACAGGTTTTATCCTGTCAGGGAGCTAAGATTCCTCCATACCTAGCGGCCAAAAACCCAAAATTTAAGTAAAAGAAGCTGTATTGTAAGAAATTCAGTAAAGACTTTAAAAATGGCCCACATCAAAAGAAAAAAAAAATCTTAAAAAAAAAGGTAGTGTGAAAAGGAAATAGCTCGATACCTTTTAACTCTGAGTTCTCTGGTGTGGGTTAAAGTACAATTTTGTTATTACAAATTAAGAAACCTTAATTAAAACTTCCTGCAATGTATGATACCCAAGTACCTTCCCCACACTTCAGGAAGCTCAAGAACCAATTGTTAGCTTAGAGATAATAGCTGAGACAGTACAATTAGATGACTTGATATCAGCTTGCATTCTTAAGTCATAAATCTTAAATCAGGTGAGGAGGAGGCATAGTCTCATTACCCTGTATAACAAATGTTTGTCACTGAAATCTAGGTTCCTGCTCTTTTCAGGGTTTCATAGACTAGCAGAGATGTTCTCCAGCATCAGCTATATGAGTTTCCTGGAATCTAATCTAATAAAAAGGGAATTAATCAGTGGGAAAATACATGGTCTACTGATACATCAGACTACACTTACAATGATATGAGGCCATTCATCTAATATCAGAAACATTGTTCCTTTTTTTTTTTTTTCTCTGAAAAATACCAGGGGCAAAGCCTTCATTGATTCTTTCTAGTCATTTTGATGTCTCCTTGCACTTTCCCAAAAGCAGTGTTAGAAATCTGCCACTGTCTTTGTGGATGCATGCAAGTAATTAATATTCTCCACACAATGACCTTTAAAAGCCATCATGGCCATTTCAGCGCTGGCCACAGAGAAGACAGCTAGCTCTCATTTCTGACTGAGCACCTGAGGCATGTCTTGTAGCACTGGAGAGTGTGTGTCTTTTAAAATACAGCTCCTTAGAGTGGACTACCGAAGTTCAGAGTGATGCACTGAACTCTGAGAAAGAAAACAAACAGACGAACAGCTCCAGATATTTGGTCGCTGACCTGGAACTCAGAGCTAAACTGTATTATTCGCTTATTAGAAATAAGCAGTCTCTGTACATAATGTATATCAGAATGCCTTTAAAGGTTAACTATATACGTCATACAAGCAAGTTGTACCTTCTTTCTTTTTTCCTCTGTGCTACACAGTGTTCTTATTAGCCATCTCTTCCACACAAGTAGTGTATCTATGTCAATCTCAATGTCTCCACTCATCCCTTGGTATGCACATCCCATGTACTCTACCTCTGTTTTGCAAGCAGGTTCATCTGTACTATTTCTCTAGATTCCACATGTATATATTAATATACAATACTTGTTTTTCTCTTTCTGACTTATTTCCCTCTGTATGGCAATTCCATCCATGTCTCTGAAAATGGCACACTTTGTTCCTTTTTATGACTGAATAATATTCCATTGTATCTATGTACCACATCTTTATCTGTTCTTTTGTTGAGGGGGAGTTAGTATTTAATGGGGACAGAGTTTCTGGAGATGGATGATGGTGAGAGTTGCACAAAACTATAAATGTACTTACTGCCTCTGAACTGTACAGTTAATTATGGTTAAAATAGTATGTTTTATATTATGTGACTTTTTACCACACACACACAAAACATTAAAAAACAAAAGCATCAGGACCAAAAAAAGAAATAATTTCATAGAATACTCACTGTATTGCTCAATGTGCTCTAAGGTAACAGAAACAGTGGGATTATATATAGATACATAGAAAGAGATTTATTGTGAGGGATTGAGTCACACGACTACAGAGGCCAAGGAGTTATTGATCTGCTGTCTGCAAGATGCAGGCCCAGGGAAGTCACGGGTATAGTTCCAGTTCAAATCTAAAGGTCTAAGAACCAAGGGAGCTGTTGGCATAAGTCTCAGTTGGAATCTGAAGGCCCAAGAACCAGGAGAGCAAATGTTGGAGGGCAAAAAAAGTTGGATGTCCCAGCTAAGGCAAATGGGTAAATTCACCCTTCCTCAGCCTTAAAAAATTAAGGCTGACATATAACATATTTGTTGGCATATAGCATTATGTCAGTTTAAGGCATATATATAATGACATGTTGATTTGACACATTTATATTTATTACAATATGATTACCACTATACTTTTAGCTAGTAACTTTATCATATCACATAATTATTATTATTTGTTTTGTGGTGAGAACATTTGAAATCTAGTCCCCTAGCAACTTTGAAGTCTACAGTAGAGTATTGACTGCCATCACTGTGCTGTACATTAAATCTCCAGATTGTAAAATGGAGATCACAAAAATCACTATATTCAGAAGGAAGTAAAAGGCAAGCAGATCTCATATGAACCCTAATGTATAGAACAGCTGGGGAAATAGAGACGGAGAGTGAGAGACTAGGTTGGTTTATTAGCTTCTGCTTAACAGGTGATCTGAGGAGGGCAGGTGGGGATGGGGTGGGGGAACTTGGTTGCCAAGCCTGAAGGGCAAAGGGAGCTTTCTCTGCCTTCTCCTTTTGGGACAGCTGATGTACAGACTCAGTTTCCTGTAATTTTCATACCTATCCTGCAAGGTGAATTATACCACCATCACCGTCATTGCCTGACTTAAAATGTAGAGAAGTCAGGGCCCAGAGAAAGGTTAAAAAGCATATCCAACAATACAGAGCGAAGCTGTAGGCAGTAACAGAATCTGAGAAACTCCAAAGTTCGCAGACAAGACACTACACCAATGGCCTCTAAACACTGCCAAATATTTGCACACCATTGGAAAGAAATCTCTAAATGAAGCCAGGAAAAAAAAATTGGAGACTGAATTTTTTCATAAAAGTCTTATTTTAAAATTAGGAAATGAAATATTATAACCATTGTTAAAGTTTTATTATTATCCCCTTATCAAAGAGTTTCTTAGCTTCTTGAAAAAGTTTTTGGTCAAAATTTCAAAAATGGTGTGACCACCAAACATTGCAGACTGAATGTATTGTTGCTATAGTAAAGAAATTTTGTTGTTGGATAAAAGAATTTTGAATTAGCTATTTTTTTTACTGACCTGATAAACTACATAATTAATGTTTCTCACTCTACTTCTTATTATCATTTATTTTTAATTTTTTTTATATAAATCATGTTGAAAGGTACTATTATCTTGATAGTACTTTTGATATGATGTAATGAGAAGGATACTTTACCTCCATGGTCTTCCTCTCCAAAACACACAACCCTTGTCTAATTATGAGAAAAACAGCAGATAAATCCCAATTTAAGGAACATGCTACAAAACAACTCCTCAGTACACCTCAAAACTGTCAAGATCATCAAAAACAAGACAGTTGTAAGAAATTGTCATGGTTAAGAGAAGCTTACAGAGATCTCACAACTTAATGTAACGTGTTTATAGCTTCCCAAAGCTTTGTACTGCTGGATATTTAATCTTTGCCAGTATTTCAGTGAGCTTTTTTAGTATTTGTCATTGATCTGTATCCAAATTTATTCATTGGACTACAATATAATGGTTTTTTTCTAATTTTATGAGCTTTTAAATTTCAGGAAATTAATTCTGATTAAATATCTCTTTCATCTATCAAAATGATCAAAAATGTTTACATTAGATAATCATTGCATTTCTGGTATCAGCATTTCTGACTATATTTTTTTCATAAACTGCTAAATTATGCTGAATATATTTAGTATTTTAAAATCCATTTTCAAAGTAATTATAGTTCTGTTTTTTTTTCCTTATAGCATTTCTTCTTGTTCTGATGTCAAGGTTATACTTGTGTTACAAAATGAATTAGGTAGCAGTTTCCCTGGCCCAAGCTGAACTTGCCATATTCTGCATCTAGTGGCTGCATTTACAAAGGAGCACTGAAGCCGACCCACAGTATTTAACAGTATGTGGCTGTCATTGGTCAGCTTCACTGACCCGAGAATGTCACCAGTGGGTCGTGCCCTTCTACTGGTTTTTAGTTTTACTCACTTAAAAAAATCAATCACATAAACCAGCAGGAGCAGATGAGAAGAAAGAACAAATAAAAAACAGCTATCCACCTAACAACCAGAGAAACCCATAGTCAATGTTTTGGGATTATTATTTCCTAATAATTAAACTCTTTCATGGGATTATCAACTAACTAAAAAGCCTGCTTTTGTCTGAGATTGTTAGTTAAGGAAATTTCTTGAACCACATTGTTCTGTTTGGCTACACTGATTAAAGATGAGAAAATAAATAATAGTTGCAATGATTTAAAACATTTTTATTTATTTTTAATTGGAGGATAATTGCTTTACAGTATTGTGTTGGATCTGCCATATATCAACATGAATCAGCCATAGGTATACATATGTCCCCTCCCTCTGGAAGTTCCCTCCCATCTCCACCTGATCCCAGCCCTCTAGGTTTTTACAGAGCACTGGTTTGAGCTCCCTGAGTCATACAGCAAATTCACACTGGCTGTTTATTTTACATACTGTAGTGTATATGCCTCCGTGCTACACTCTCCATTTGTCCCACCCCTCCTCCCCCCACTGCTATGTCCAAAGCTGTTCTCTATGTCTGTGTCTCCATTGCTGCCATGCAAATAAGTTCATCAGGACCATCTTTCTAGATTTCATATATATGCATTAATATATGGTATTTGTTTTTTTCTTTCTGACTCACTTCACTCTGTATAATAGACTCTAGGTTCATCTTTTTAGAACTGACTCAAATGCATTCCTTTTTATGGATGAGTAATATTTCATTGTAAATATGTACTATAGCTTCTGTATTCCATTCATCTGTTGATGGACATCTAGGTTGCTTCCTTGTTCTAGCTATTGTAAATAGTGCTGCAATGAATATTGAGATACATGTGTCTTTTTCAGTTGTGGTTTTCTCGGGGTATATTTCTCAGGGTACTGGTCTTTCAGTAGTGGGACTTTTGGGTCATATGGTAGTTTTATTCCTAGTTTTTTAAAGGAATCTCCATACTGTTCTCCATAGTAGCTGTATCAATTTACATTCCCTTCAAAAGTGCAAGAGAGTTCCTTTTTTTCCACATTCCAGCATTTATTGTTTATAGATTTTTGGATTATGGCCATTCTGACTGGTATGAGGTGATATCTCATTGTAGTTTTGATTTGCATTTCTCTACTAATGAGTGTTGTTGAGCATCTTTCCATATGTTTATTAGCCATCTGTATGTCTTCTTCATTGAAATGTCTGTTTAGGTCTTCTGCCCCTTTTTTGATTGGGTTGTTTGTTTTTCTGGTATTGAGTTGCATGAGCTGCTTGTATATTTTGAAAATTAATCCTTTGTCTGTTGTTTCATTTGCTATTATTTTCTCCCATTCTGAGGGTTGTCTTTTCACCTTGTTTATAGTTTCCTTTGCTGTACAAAGTTTTTAAGTTTAATTAGGTCCCATTTGTTTATTTTTGTTTTTATTTCCATTACTCTGGAAAGTGGGACATAGAGGATCTTGCTGTGATTTATGGCACAGACTGTTCTGCCTATGTTTTCCTCTAAGAGTTTCTGGCCTTACATTTAGGTCTTTAATCCATTTTGAGTTTAGTTTTGTGTCTTATGTTAGGAAGTGTCTTAATTTCATTCTTTTAACATATAGCTGTCCAGTTTTCCCAGAAGAACTTATTGAAGAGACCATCTTTTCTCCATTGTATATTCTTGCTTCCTTTGTCAAAGATAAGGTGCCCATAGATGCATGGGTTTATCTCTGGGCTTTCTATCTTATTCCATTGCTCTATATTTCTGCTTTTGTGAAAGTACCATACTGTTTTGATGACTGTAGCTTTGTAGTATAGTCTGAATCAGGCAGGTTGATTCCTCCAGTTTCATTCTTCTTTCCCAAGACTGCTTCAGCTCTTCAGAGTCTTTTGTATTTCCATACAAATTGCGAAATTTCTTGTTCTGGTTCTGTGAAAAATGCCATTGGTAATTTGACAGGGATTGCACTGAATCTGTAGATTGCTTTTAGTAGTATAGTCATTTTCACAATACTGATTCTTCCAACACAGGAACATGGACTATCTCTCCATCTGTTTATGTTGTCTTTGACTTCTTTCATCAGTGTCTTATAGTTTTCTGTATACAGTTCTTTTGTCTCCTTAGGTAGGTTTATTCCTAGGTATTTTATTCTTTTTGTTGCAAGGGTAAATGAGATTGATTTCTTAATTTCTCTTTCTGATTTTTCATTGTTACTGTATAGGAATGCAAGTGATTTCTGTATGTTGATTTTGTATCCTGCAACTTTACTAAATTGACTAGCTCTAGTAATTTTCTGATAGTATTTTTAGGGTTTCTATGTATAGTATCATGTCTTCTGTAAACAGTGAGCGTTTTACTTCTTCTTTTCCAATCTGGATTCCTTTTATTTCTTTATAATCTTTCTCTGATTGCCCTGGATAGGTCTTCAAAAACTATGTTGAATAATAGTGAGAGAGGGCACCCTTGTCTTATTCCTGATCTTAGAAGAAATGCTTTCAGTTTTTCACCATTGAGAATAATGTTTGCACTGAATTTATCATATACAGCCTTTGTTATGTTGAGGTAGTTTTCTTCTATGCCCATTTTTGGATGAGTTTTTTATCATAAATGGGTGCTGAATGTATTCAAAAGCTTTTTCTGCATCTATTGAGATTATCATGATTATCGTATGGTTTTTATCTTTCAGTTTGTTAATACAGTGTATCACAATGATTGATTTGTGTATATTGAAGAAGCCTTGTATCCCTGGAATAAACGCAACTTGATAATGGTGTATGACCTTTTTAATATGCTGTTGAATTCTGTTTGCTAGAATTTTTTTGAGGATTTTTGCATCTATGTTCATCAGTGATATTGGCCTATAATTTTATTTTTTGTGTGATGTCTTTATCTGGTTTTGGTATCAGGGTGATAGTGGCCTTGTAGAATGAGTTTGGAAGTGTTCTTTCCTCTGCAATTTTTTGAGAAGGATAGGCATTAGCTCGTCTCTAAATGTCTAACAGAATTCACCTGTGGAGCCAATTGGCCCTGTGCTTTTGTTTTTTGAGGGATTTTTTGACCACAGTTTCGATTTCAGTGTTTGTGATTGGCTTATTCATAGTTTCTATTTCTTCCTGGCTCAATTTTGGAAGGTTGAACTTTTCTAAGAATCTGTCCATTTCTTCCAGGTTGTCCATTGTATTGGCATATAAAGTTGCTCATAATAGTCTCTTATGATCCTTTGTATGTCTGCATTGTCTATCGTAACTTCTCCGTTTTCATCTCTAATTTTGTTGATTTGATTCTTCTCCCCTTTTTCCTTGTTGAGTCTGGCTAATAGTTTGTCAATTTTGTTTATCTTCTCAAAGAACCAACTTTCAATTTTATTCTGCTAAGTCACTTCAGTCGTGTCTGACTCTGTGCGACCGCATAGACAGCAGCCCACCAGGCTCCCCTGTCCCTGGGATTCTCCAGGCAAGAACACTGGAGTGGGTTGCCATTTCCTTCTCCATCAGTTTTATTAGTCTTTACTATTTTTTCCTTTATTTCTACTCTGATCTTTATGATTTATTTCCTTCTATTAACCTTGAGGGTTTTTGTTCTTTTCCAGTTGTGTTAGGTGTAAAATTAGGTTGTCTATTTGATGTTTTTCTTGTTTCTTAAGGTAGGACTGTATTGCTATAAGCTTGCCTCTTAGAACAGTTTTGCTGCATCCCGTAGGTTTTGAGTCATCATGTTTTCATTGCATTTGTTTCTAGGAATTTTTTTATTTCCCTTTTAATTTCTTCAGTAACCTGGTCATTATTTAGAAATGTACTGTTTAATCTCCATGTGTTTCTGCTTTTTTACTGTTGTTTTTCCCCCTGTAATTGATATCTAGTTTCATAGCATTGTCGTCATAAAAGACGCTTGATACAATTTCAGTTGTCTTAAATCTTACTGAGGTTTGATTTTTGACTCAAGATGTGGTCTATGCTTGAGAATATTCCGTGTCACTTGAGAAGAAAGTGTATTGTTCTGCATTTAGATGAAATGTCCTGAAGATATCAATTAGGTTCCATCTGGTCTAATGTGTCATTTAACACCATGTTTCCTTATTAATTTTCTGTTTTGATGATCTCTCCATTGGTGAAAGTAGAATATCAAGTCCCGTACTACTATTGTGTTACTGTCCATTTCTCCTTTTATGTCTGTTAGCGTTTGCTTTATGTATTGTGGTGCTCCTATGTTGTGTGCATAAATACTTACAATTGTTATGTCTTCTTCTTGGATTGATCCCTTGATCATTATGTAGTGACCTTCATTATTTCTTTTAGTTTTCTTTATTTTAAGGTCTATTTTGTCTGATATGAAAATTGCTACTCTGGCTTTCCCTTGATTTCCATTTGCATGGAATATCTTTTTCCATCCTCTCACGTTCAGTCTGTGTGTGCCTCTAGGTCTGAAGTGGGTCTCTTGTCGACAGCACATATGTGGGTCTTGTTTTTGTATCCATTTAGCCTGTCTGTATGTTTTGGTTGGAGCATTTAATCCATTTGCATTTAAAGTAATTATTGATATATACTTTCCTATTGGCATTCTTCAAAATTGTTTTTATAGGTCTTTTCCTTCTCTTATGTTTCTTGCCTATAGATCTCTTTAACATTGTTGTAAACTGGTTTAGGAGGGCTATATTCTCTCAACTTTTGTTTGTCTGTAAAACTTTTGATTTCTCCATCAACTTTGAATGAGATCCTTGCCAGGTAGAGTAATCTTGGTTGTATATTTTCCTCTTTCAGTACTTTAAATACATCCTGCCATTTCCTCTGGTCTTCAGAGTGTCTGCTGAAAGATCAATTGTTAATCTTATGGGGTTCCTTTTGTATGTTACTTTCTGCTTTTCCCTTGCTGTTTTTAATATTCTTTCTCTGTGTTTAATCTTTGTTAGCTTGATTAGTATGTGTCTTGGCATGTTTCTCCTTGGGTTTATCCTCTATGGAACTCTGTGCTTCTTGGATCGATTGACTATTTCTTTGTCAATTAGGGAAGTTTTGGGAAGTTTTCAACTATAATCTTTTCAAAAAATTTCTCAGACCCTTTGTTTTTCTCGTCTTCTTCTAGGACGCCTACAATTCAAATGTTAGTACCTTTAATATTGTCCCAGAGGTTTCTGAGACTATCCTCAATTCTTCTCATTCTCCTCTTATGCTGTTCTTCAGTTATTTCCACTATTCTGTCTTCCAGCTCATTTATCTGTTTTTCTGCCTCAGTTATTCTGCTATTGATTTCTTGTAGAGTATTTTTAATTTCAGTAATTGTGTTGCTTGTCCCTGTTTATTCTTAATTTCTTCTAGGTCTTTGTTAAATGTGTTAATTGACCCTTGCATTTTCTCCATTCTATTTTTGAGGTTTTGGGTCATCTTTACTATCATTATTTTGAATTCTTTTTCATGTAGTTTGCATATGTCCTCTTTGTTTATTTGGTCTTGTGAATTTTTACCTTGTTCCTTCATTTGTGTAATATTTCTCTGTCTTTTCATTTTTTTCCAGCTTACTTTGTCTGAGGTCTTCTTTTCCCAGGCTTTTGAGTCATATACCTTCTTCCTTTTGGTTACTGCCCTCGGTGGGTGAGGTTGGTCCAGTGGTTTGTGTCGGCTTTGTGTTGGGAGGTACTTGTGTCTGCATTCTGATAGGAGGAGGTGAGTTTTTTTTCCCTCTGATGGACAGGATTTGTGAGGTGGTCGGTCTTGAGGTGTCTGTGGCAAGCCTCTCCGCTAATGATTGGGTTTGTGTTTTTTGTCTTACCTGTTGGCTGGGTGAGGTGTCTTGCACTGGGTGCTGCTGGCAGTTGGGTGATTCCAGGTCTTAGACACAAGTGGAGGTCTTCATGGAAGTTCTCAATAATCAATACTCCCTGGTGTCAGTAGGTCTCTGGCAGTCCACTGTCCTGGATTCAGAGCTTCCACTCCAAAGGCTCAGGCCCAATCTTTGCCTGGGGAACTGACACTCCACAAGCCATTTGTTATTGCATTAAAGGGGAATAAAACAAAAACACAAAAATAGCAAAACAAAACAAAATAATAAATAAAAGAGGAGCCCAGACAAATGGTAAATACAAAATCAAGCAAATAATAACAAAAACAAAGGAACACACACACACACAAAACCCAAAATAGTCCAAAGACAAGAAAGTTCAAGAGAGTGACTTGGAAAGCAAAGAAAACCAAAAATGATACCAACCAATTAAAAACAAAACTAACTAAAACACAAATTGGTAAACAAGACCAAAGCAGAGTGTCAACTGGAGAATAAGCAAAGAAAACAAACGAACTTACAAACAGGGTGAAATAACGAAAGAAAAGGAAGAAATAAAATATTTATATATATTAAAGAATAACTACAGCAGGAAAAGAACGGTAAGAAAAGCAAACAAACAAACAAACAAAATTTTAAAAAGAAAAAAGCCCTACAGAATCACAAAAACCAATGAAAAGGTATAAGTATATAAAGGAAACCAAAAGTGTGATTAAAAAAATTCTCAAAAACTTAGAGTTAATAGTAATAATAAAATCAACAACCATAGCAACAAAGAAAAAAAAAAAAGAAGATAAAAAAACTAGGATCAACTACAGAACAAATTAAAATATATGAACAATAATACGTGCTTTTCTTGGATCTCAGCTGCCAGTGTCCTTTCCTTCACTGTGAGTCACAGTCCACCTCTGCCTCCCTGGGATGCCCTCCAATACCGGCCTGATGTCTGGACCTGCTGTGGGAACAGCTCAGACTGATCTGGCCCTATTCCTGCCATGTTCTTGCCCGCAATGTCCACAGCTACTAGAGCTAGTGTGTTTTCTTTTGTGATAGCTCTCACTGTCCTTTTATATATTCCATAGACACAGTCTTCCTCATTGATCATGTGGATTTAATCTGCACCTTGTACAGCTGGTGGAAAGGCTTTTGATCCTCTTCCTTAGCCACACTGCCCTTGGAGTTCAATTGTGGTTTTATCCCCACCTCTGCGTGTGGGTCATCCACAGGAGTTTGCTCCTGAGGCTGCCCTGGAAGACTTAGGTCTGCCTTAGTGAGGACCGGGTGTGGAGGTGGCTCAGTTGCTTGGATCACAGGGACCTTGGTGGTGCCAAGTGTGCAGAGATGCTGGTGGCCTCAGGCACAGGAGCTATATTACAGTCTTTTTCTAGCCTCTGGCAGCTGGCATTCAAAAGACCTCTCTGGCTAGTTCTTCTCTGTTGCTTGGTGCAGCTGGCACTCAAAGGTCTCCACTGGCTGGGGTCCTTCTCTATTGCTCTTGCCTCAGACACTCATAGGGTGACCCTCTCTGGGGTCTTTCTCTATTGGTCAGTTGCCAGCACTAGCGTGTGGGGGGAGAGAAGCTACAGTGATGGCTCCTCCCCCTGCGCATGACTCAGCAGTACTGCTTTGCTTCAGTGGCTACTCAGCATTTCTCCAAAGATATTCTCCACCATGACTCCTCCCTCATGTCCCTCTGGGCTGTCTCCCAGCAGTCATCAGCAACCCTCACCCGGGGATTGCTCTCCAGTCCCTATGCTCCAGCTCCCAGACACTGTGTATTTCAGGAGACTTGGGTCCCTGACCAGGGTACATACGGCTGCAGCAAGGATTGTCTGGTTCTCACTCCATTCAGACAGTCCCAGATCAGCTGCTTCACTCTCCAACAGCCTCAAATACTTCCCCTGTGTCTCCAACGATTGCCTCAATTTGGGGATCTGACCCCTGCTTCAGTTCCCCTAACCCCAGGTGCAGGTCCGGTCCTGCTCATCCTCCTCTTTTCCCCTTCCTTCCTTTGTCCTGCTGAGTTTTGGATCTATATATTCCTTTCCAGTGATCAGGGACTCCTGTCTGCTCTCAGCTGGTGTTCTGCGAGATCTTCTGCATCTGAAGGTGTATTCCTGATGTATCCACAGAGAGAGATGTACTGCACATCTGGCTACTCCTTCGCTATCTTGTCTTCCTCTGCAGTCACTCTTTTCTTTTATTTTCTAGGTTTTTTTTTTTTTTTCTTGCTGTGAACTGCAATTGTTATGTCTGACTCAGTAATTCTTCGCAGTGTGAAGAAATTTGGAGAGGACAATCATGGTTTTGAGTCAGACAGCTCATGTAAGTGGCCTTTTATCTTATTGTCTCTTATACAAAAAAAAAAGGTGAAAACAAAAGTGGAACAAACTAGTGAAGATATTCAAGGAGCAGAGAAAATTCAGCAACAATAAGTAGAATTATTACCTCATATTCTTCTTGCACAACCTGGGTATTTCTCCCAAGAATCCATGTAATGTAACTGCTGAGAGTGCTAGGTAAGAACGCATAAATCCTGGGAGAGTGAAAGCATCTCACTATAAATATTTTTTCCCTGGATAGACTGGGGTTGTTTTAGCACTTGCTCAGATGGTAAAGAATCTGCCTGAAATGCAGGAGAGCTGGGTTTGATCCCTGGGTCAAGAAGATCCCCTGGAGAAGGGAATGGCTATCCACTCCAGTATTCTTGGCTGGAGAATTCCATGGACAGAGGAGCCTGGTGGGCTACAGTCCATGGAGTCGCAAAAAGTCAGACATGACTGAGTGACTAACACTTTCAATACTTTCATTATTATTACCTTTATTCATATATTGCTATAATTGATTATAGTAATATGCATTTAGTGAGCATTGCTCTCTGAGAGGAATGGTACAAAGACACTGCTGGCCAGAGAGAGGTAAAGTGCATGGGGATCCATAGCACCAGCACCTAGAGTGTGGTAAGGCAGATGATTCTATGCTATTATTATTTTCAAAAGTCCTATGATTTGACATTTTATAGAAAAGGAAACTGAGACTTAGATACATTATCTTAAGCTTGACAAAGATTGCATGGCTATTGATTAAAGGAGCCATAATCCTAACCCAGTTCTGATTCCCAAATATGAGAAGTTAATCTTTGTCTACACTATAATGCCTCTTTACTCTGTATGAAACGAAATGAAAATGCCAGGGGAACCAGGATGTGCTGTCCCATAATGATGGTTGACATTAAAATCCTGGGTTCCTTTCACTGTGGCTTCCCTATGCCCATGACCCTGAACCCCCACTTTCACTTCTTCCCTTCCATCTGCTCTGACCTATGCTGGGGAAAATAATATATGCCTCAATTCTATGGCTTCTACTGGCACAGGGGTGTCAATGACATCATATTGTCTGTATTTTATGGTCTGTATTTTAAGTAGATTTATGGTCTGTATTTTAAGTAGATAAATTCTGATGTTTCTAAAAAAAACAAACAATAAATAAGTATTCATTTTATTTGGTAGTTCAAAAAAAATCAGATTTTTCTGTAACTAATTTACAAATATTGGTCTTTAGTTAGCATACAGAAGATAAAAAGATTTCATTTTCTGGAGAAAATGTAGTCAAGGGAGCAGTCCTATATGTGAAAGGGTGTTTTCTTCTATAATACGGAGGAAGAGAGAGAAAGGTGAAAAAGCAAATAATTATTTTGTATTGTTCCATGAATAAAATAATCATAGAAATGTTTTTCCAGAGCAAAATTGTTAATGATTATGTTTCATTTTGTCATTATGATTAACTGCTTTATGTATTGTTTTTATTCTGACAGATAACAATGATAAAAAATCAAAGTAAGTGACTGCTTCAACAATGCAACACATTTTCAAAATAATTCCCCTAATATTCATATCAAAGGCACAAAGCAGAAGTAATATATGTTTTATATATGTTGCACTGCCTACAAATGGTGTATATAATCCATTCTTTTTCTCTTTAAAACATTACTATAATTTGATTTCAAAAATCTTTGGGAATATTCCTTATGGATAAGGTTCAAATATCCCCTATATGTCCAGGAACCCCACAGAATTTCTGACTTAAACAAGCAGAGGAAATTTTGGATATGTAAGATTTCATGGTTGCAGAGGAAGTTCTTTTTACAGAAGAAAATCCCAATTCTTCCCAAAAGCAAATTGTAGAAACCTAAAATGTAGTGACTAGATATTTCTCTTTAAGAGTTAAAATTCTCTTAGAAACCAAATATCAGTTTATCCTAATTTGACTTGAGGACAGGATTAATGGAGTCTGATTTAGGAGATAAGGATGCCAGCTAAGTTTCTGAAATGGAGGTGGTGGAAAGGTAAAGGCTGAAGATGTGTAAAACATTTTAAGTGTTAATACTGCATGACAAAGAGAGCTGGTGGTTGTGGTAACAGTAGTATTTTACTTGGAATGGTAGGGTCAGTTGAGGACAGAAGAACCACTCTTGTCTCATTGGGTGGGAAACAGATGGAAAAGGGCATGGATGCAGAGAAATGAAGGATGCAGATAAATGAGCTTCAGTGAGAGGATGAGCAGGAAGGTTGAGTGAGTACTTTGGTTTTTAGAGAAAATGAACCTATGTCTGCATAGATGTGGTAATGAAGAGTGAGAAGATCACAGTGAAAGTTTGATAAAGCCGCTGAGGGGAGTGGGAACAATCTGTAGAGGAATTAAGTATAGTACCTTGGGTTGAGTTGAGGTTGGAGACCACATTCATCTATTCATTTCACAAATATTAATTGAGGACTTCCTGGGTATCATCTGCCTGGTAAAGCATGTGCCTGCAATCCAGGAGACATGGGTTCAATCCCTGGGCTGGGAAGATCCCCTGGAGAAGGAAATGGCAACCCACTACAGTATTCTCGCCTAGAGAATTCCATGAGCAGAGGAGCCTGGTGGGCTACAGTCCATGGGGTTGCAAAGAGTCGGACACAACTGAGCAACTAATACACATACACACATATTGGGTATCAGCCACTGGTTTAGGTGCTGAGGATATAGAAAAGAAAAAAAATAGGCAAAAATCTCTGTCTTGAGGAACTTAACATGCCTTTGAAGAGTTCTCCCCTTTAGTGAGGGAGACATAATAAACACCATAAATAAATAAAATATATAGCATGGTAGATAATGATAATTTATCATCCCCTTTCTAAGAAAAAACAACAAACATGGAAATGGAGATTTGAAATGATGTGGGGGGACAGTTGAAATTATAAAGACTTTGACCATGGATGGCCCCCTTGAAAAGGCAGCTTTTGAGAGAAGGTATGAAGGAGGTGAGGGAGTTCTCCACTCTATTATCCAAAGAAAGAACACTTTGGTGAGAGGAAATAGCAAGTGCAAACACTCAGAGGTGGGAACAGATTTGGTGCGGATGAAAGTCAGCAGAAAGGCCAGGCGGCTCGGGTGGAGTGAAGCAGGAGGAAACAAGGTAAGAGAGTCAACTGGCCAGATCACAGAGGGCTTTGGACGTGTCAGCAAGGGTTTGTGATTCCACCCTGAGCTGGAAGGGAAGCTTAGGGCAGCTGAGCGCTAAGCACAACATGTGTTGATATCTGTTTAGACGGTGGAGAGGTTGTCTTCAGCAGGCCAAACAGCCTGGCTTCGGAAGGAGAAGGGGGAACAGCGAAATGCAGAGATGGAGTTTCCAAAGATGAATTTGGAAAAAAGGATTGAGGATGATGGTGAAAGCATGGTCCAAATGGCTGGCAATGGGACCTAGAATGCCTGGAGGAGGGAGAATCTTTTTTTTTTTTTTCACTTTATCTTTGGTTGTGACAGGTCTTTGTTGCTTTGCTCTAGCTTTCTCTAGTTGCAGAGAGTGGGGCTACTCTCCGTCTGGGCTTCTCATTGCAGTGGTTTCTCCTGTTTCAGAGCACAGGCTCCAGGTGCATGGCTTCAGTAGTTGCTGCTTGTGGACTCTAGAGCACTGGCTCAGTAGTTGTGACGCATGGGCTTAGTTGCTCCAAGGCATGTGGAAACTTCCCAGACAGAGGTTGAACCCCTGTCCCCTGCATTGACAGGCAGACTCTTATCCAGTGTATCACCAGGCAAGTCGAAGGAAGGAGAATCTTGATGGTGTTTAGTGATTGTAAGTAAATGGAGGGTTTAAAGAACTGGGCTTCCCTGGTGGCTCAGATGGTAAAGAATCCATCTGCAATGCAGGAGACCCAGGTTTGATCCCTGGGTTGAAAAGATCCTCTGGAGGAAGAAATGGCAGCCCACTCCAGTATTCTTGCCTTGGGAAATTCCAGAGATAGAGGAGCCTGGTGGGAGAGTGGGACATGACTGAGCAGCTAACACACAAAGAACTGTGGGTCTCAACTGAGATGACAAATAGGTATGGAAGGAGGAAGGAGGTGAGAAAACAAGATGCATGGGTATTCCCAAAGAGCCAATGGAGTAGAGCGGTTCCAGGTGAAAATAAGACCCAAGATGTATTTGTGGGTAGATAACTTAGGTGAATTAGACCTCTTTGGCATTAGAAAGTTCAAGAATGGGTTAAGTACAATTTTCTGAGCAATAAATTGAATAAGAAATAGTAAGTAAATGTGGTTTTAAGGGAAGTATGGGAGTTTTTGAATGTTTCATATCAGCACTATTTGATGTAGCTGCAAGTAAGAGCTAGAAGCAATAAATTAGATAATACAACCACCAAAATTTACTCACAAGGAAATGAAGGTAGATATAAATTGAGGGTCAACACTGAGGTTCCACAGTTATTTGTTACTGCAACTGGGGGTGCAGAGTACTTTTTGCTTTCTCTCAAAGAGAGAAAAAACCTCTCTGAAAAAACCTCAGTGAATCTCTACTGAAGAAGAGACACAGCTATATTGAAATTGCTAGAAGAGGTAAATCTAAAAGTAATAGCCAGTTTTTAAGATATCAGTTTTGGAAAGAATTTCACAGCCAGTGGGGACTTTCATTCTTACTAAAGAATGACTCATGAAGTGACAATTTAGGGAGAATTTCTCATTGTTTTGGAAAGGATGGTCTGTAAATCCCTGTTTTTCTCCTCAGGTTACAAGATGAGAAGAAAGGTGGTAGCAGTCAAGTTGGCTTCTTTCGATTGGTAATAAAACTATGCTGATTAATGGCATAGGTTTTGCAACTGTGAGTTGTTCAGATCATGGAGAAAATGTTAATTTTTTAGTCATATTGGCAGGTGGTTAACTATAGTGATCACTTGTTTCAGTCATAAACTTTGTCTACGTGACAACATGTGGATTAGTAATTAGAAACTATTGCTGATTAAACACACATTCTATCTGGTAGATCAGAAAAGTGTTCTAGAAGATAATCTCTAAGTCCCTAATGATCATTTTAGTGAGGAAAATTGTCACAGTAATCATGTTATGCATATTTTTTCTTATGATGCCTTTAGAAGTTCCATAGTGTAGGTATTTTCTTCAAATTTGCAAAATGGAGACATTTCGGGGCACAAGCAGATGCTCTTCATGATCAATATCAGTTCTGGGAGCCAATTTCTACTATTGCTGAATAAGCCATATGGAGCATCTACATGGCAATAGCATCAGCGTCAGTGATTTTTTTCCCTCTAAGTTGGGGATGAAAAGCTAAGAACTAAAGTCAGCTCTTGGGGTAAAGAGAATGAATTAAGAGGCTAGAAAAGAAAGAACATGAGTTAACAGGGTAACAGTTTAATGACTTGGATAATTGATGCATCGTTTATTTCAGTGTTAGTGAAACTCTACATTTCAATTAAAACGATTCCCTTAAGACTTGGTGTTGAACACTATTTATCAGAATCTAGTAACTAAAATTAAATAGTCCTCCTACCTCTCCTGCTTTTCACCCATAGATGATCTCTGAATCCTTTGTTTTTCAAGTTTCGATTTTCTTCAAAGATTGACATTTGCCTGATGTCTATGGGGAGTTTATGTGCACTTCTCCATGGAGTAGCCTATCCAGGCGTGCTACTCATTTTTGGCACAATGACAGATGTTTTTATTGAGTATGACATGGAATTACAAGAACTCAGTATCCCTGGAAAAGCATGTGTGAATAACACCATAGTGTGGACCAACGACTCCCTCAACCAGAACATGACAAATGGGACACGCTGCGGGTAGGCTGCTATTTGTTTTTACTTTTTTTTTTTTTTGCTCATATCTTAGATTGTAATTCAAAATGTGTAAAGAGAACCTTATGGAAGGACCTGGAGTGGTATCTAACATGGAGTGAACAGAAACATATTTACACATATTTCTATAAATTACTCTGCCCTGATGTTCTTATTCCACTGGGTTTTAAAATCCCAACAACAGCAACAAAACACAGAATTGGAAATTACTCATTAAATATTTACCCAAATTTCACGCTTTGTAGACCGTAGGCTCGAGAATGACACTATCGATACTTAATATCATTGGAAGGTGACTCATAAATTTTACTTGAGTCCTTGTCATTCCTCATATCTGAGACCTCCTTTTCTTCCCTTCCTCTTTCTTCCGTCCTCCCCTCTTTCGTTCCTTCCTCTCTTCTCTTTTGTCCCCCAACTTCTGTGGCGGTGGCTGATGACCCACTTGACACTAGTCTTTTCTCTACAATGGGAATTTCATCATTCCTGTGCTTTCGGACTTGGAGTAGGGGTCACTGGCCTCAACTAGCAGTTGAGTTGCTGTGAAAGAGTGGTGTGGTGCTAAGAACAGAAGACAGCCATGCAGAGTTAGCCAGAGCTCACTGTGTCCCTGTTCTGTCTGTGATAAGCCTGATAGGCTGCCACGTAATCAGTGAGTCTGCAGTATACACAGGGTTGACTCACTGTCACAGCATGGACTTTGCAGCCTGCCTCATGCTGCCTCAGGGCCAGAACAAGATCATTTTCACATATAAATTCACTCAGGTTCAAGAATCAAAAGCAGGGCACATCCTGGCTAGAGAGGTACTCGGAATGGCTCCCTCAAGTGATTCATATTTTTCTCCACCATTTAAAATTTTTTCTATAGGCTTGACTCCAGATTATGACAAATCCTTCTAAACTGCTGATGTTCTTCTATAATATTTGTTGTTAGCATCTTTCATTCATCTACTCATTCAACCAAAATTTTTGGAACACCAGTTATGTACCAGGAAAATGTGTAAGCATAAAGGCTACAGTGGTGTCTTATGAGTAATGGTCCTTATCTTTGTGGAGCTCACGTCTAATTGGTGAGACCATCATGAAATCAATGACCATGCAGATAAGTATGTAGTTATAAACTGGTTAGCACTTGACAGAAAAGTACAGGACAACATACAATGTACAGAATTATCCTTAAAAAAATAAGCCTACTCATAAGAAATAAATTTCCAACATATAAATGTGTATATTTCTCTTCTAAATTTGGAAGTAACATAACAATTTTTATAAAAGAGAGACTGTCTTCAATGACAGTCTTTAAAATATTTTCACTTGCACCATGTGGCTTGCAAGATCTTAGTTCCCCAACCAGGGATTGAAACTGAGTCCTCTGCAGTGTAACTGCAGAGTCCTAACCACTGGACACGCAGGGAATTCACAATGACAATCTTTTATTTTCTTTCATTTATGTTGGAGAACAGAAGACTTGAACTGATATTTACAGAGTGATATGACTACAAAATGTGAACTAATCACTTCCCCCTTTGAAAAAAAAAATCCATTCAGACTTACATATGTAAAAAGACCCCAGTTGTTAATAACATCAGTCAATCCTAAAGGAAATCAACCCTGAATATTCATTGGAAGGACTGATGTTGAAGCTGAAGCTCCAAAACTTTGGCCATCCTACGAGAAGAGTTGACTCATTGGAAAAGACCCTGATACTGGGAAATATTGAGGGCAGGAAGAGAAGAGGGTGATGAAGGATGAGATAGTTGGATGGCATCATCAACTCAATAGACATGAGTTTGAGCAAACTCTGGGAGATAGTGAAGGAGAGGGAAGCCTGACATGCTGTAGTCCATGGGTCACAAAGAGTCAGACACAACTGAGCAACTGGAAAACAATAAATTAATAACACTCATGAAAACAAACACTTCAAGTGAAAAATCCTGAAAGTATATCCTATAATGCCTTAAAAATTGGAAATAAATGTTAGAGGGAGCAGTATTTGAGACATATTCAAGATAACAAGTGCTCATAAATATTTACTAGATAAACTGAAGAATGAATATGCCCTTAATGTCTGCATCACTGGCATCCATTAGAAAGGCTGCCTACCCATTACTCACTGGGCTTCCCAGCTGGCACTAGCAGTAAAGAACCCACCTGTCTCTTATGCCAAAGGAGACATAAAAGATGTGGGTTCAATCCGTGGGTCAGGAAGATCCTCTGGAGGAGGGAATGGCAACCCACTCCAGTATTCTTGTCTGGAGAAGCTCATGGACAGAGAAACCTGATGGGTTACAGTCCATTGGGTGGCAGAGTTGGACACAACTGGGGAAACTTAGCACATACCCATTATTCACACTTTATTGATTCTTACTGGGTCATATACTTGAAGGTGAGCAAATTGTTCAAAGCAAATAAGGGCTTTCAGAAATTCCTTGGCTTTGGCTGAATTCACATGATACCAAGCATGTAAATAGATATCTGTCTTTTTAAAAAAATTTTTTTTCATAAGGCTATTTGAAATTGTGTAGACCACAACTTTCTTAGGCCTTTACTAGGAGCTCACACTGAAGAGCTAAATATTTTAAATGTGAGTTATTATGGTCACTGACAAGAATACTGCTAATAAGCAGTATTCTGAATAAATGTTTGTTTAGCTTTCATGTGATGAGATCATTGTGAAAATGAACTTGGGTGGGACAGAAGAGAGGCAGGGGATGTTTTCTTACCAGGAAGTAGTGAATGTGCCTCCAAAATTACCCAACTCTTTCACAGATTTCTTTCTTGGAAAAAGTACAACATTAAAAGTACAACGTCTCCACCTACTCTAATCAGTGTGCTAGTCTTGGACTATACAAGCAACTCAGTGATCTTATCAACATAAACATGCATGTACAATGTAGGAGCTGGCTTTTCTCTTTCATTATATTGATTTCGACATATTAGTTATCATCCATTCGGTGGAATTTTGGGCTGGAGGCTTCCAAATGGCTGAGTGAATAAGGCTGAGAAGGATGGCAGAACATTAGGCCTTCTAATTAGCTTCTCAGAATTTGTTTTCTCAGAGTAGTCAAATAATAAGGTAACAGAATGAAAGAAGAAAGAAAAAAAAATCACGATGCAGTTTACTTTTTTTTAAAAATCCAATTAAAATGTAAAACTCAAATGGAAGCTACAAGGCCTTATAACTTAATTGTGGAAGCGACATACCATCATTTCTGCTGTTTTCTGTTGGTCACACAGACCAACTCTGGTGTAATTTGGGAGAGGACTACACAGGAGCGTGAATGCCAGGAGGCAAAAATAATAAGGGGCTCCTTGGAGAATGGCCCACGACCACTGGGATGTTCGTCCTTCCCTACTCAACATGGATGTGTTGATGCAGAAATCTAAGTCTGTACTTCCTCTTGGATTTCAGTCTATGTTCTTAGCAATATACATTTATCTTATGCACTCAGGTACTATTTTGAAGTTAGACACTGAAGATCACGTACTTTGAAAAACAGTTTTATCAGGATTTAATTCATATACCATAAAATTAACCCACTTAAAGTATACAGCTCAGTGGCTTTTAGTATATTCACAGAGCTATGCATTTATCACCGCAATCAATTTTAGAACATTTTTGTTATTTTGCTGCTGCTGCTAAGTCGCTTCAGTTGTGTCCAACTCCGTGCGACCCCATGACGGCAACCCATCAGGCTCTGCTGTCCCTGGGATTCTCCAGGCAAGAACACTGGAGTGGGTTGCCATTTCCTTCTCCAATGCATGAAAGTGAAAAGTCAAAGTGAAGTCGCTCAGTCGTGTCCGACTCTTAGCGACCCCATGGACTGGAGCCCACCAGGCTCCTCCGTCTATGGGATTTTCCAGGCAAGAGTACTAGACTGGGGTGCCATTGCCTTCTCCGTTTGTTATTTTACTATCACTTAAATTTCACTCCCCAGTTCCCCATCCTCCCCTCAGCCCTAGACAACCACTAATCTACTTTCCATCTCTGTAGATTTGCTTATTCTGGACATTTCATGTAAATGGAATCATACAATATGTGGGCCTTTGTGACCAGGTTCTTCAACTTAGCCTAATGTTTCCAAGGTTCATCCATGTGGTATTAATAGCATAAATCAATACTTCATTTATTTTAATTGCTGAATAATATTTCATTGTATGAATATAATACATTTATTGTGTGGATATAATGTGTGGATTTATCCATTCATCAGTTGATGGACATTTGAGTTGTTTCCTTTTTTCAGTTATTACAAATGCTGCTATGAACGTTTGTGTACATGGTTTCCTATGGACACATGTTTTCATTTTTCTTGAGTAGATACCTAGAAAGGGGATTACTGGGTCAGATGTTAATTATATGTTTAACATATAATTGCAGAATTTCTAGACTGTTTTTCAAAATGGCTGTACCATTTTATGAGCTTCCCGAGTGGCTCAGACAGTAAAAAATTTGCCTGTAATGCAGGAGACTTGGGTTCGATTCCTGGGTTGGGAAGATCCCCTGGAGAAGGAAATGGCAATCCACTCCAGTATTCTTGTGTGGAGAATTCCATGGACAGAGGAGCCTGGTGGGCTACAGTCCATGGGGTCACAAACAGCCGGACATGACTGAGTGACTGACACTTAACATGTGTGAGGGTTCCAGTTTCTTCACACTCACACCAATGCTTGTTATTATCTGTATCTTGACTGTTTCTCCATGCATGCATGCATGCTCAGTTGTGTCTGACTCTTTGCCACCGTATGGACTGAGATTTCCAGGCAAGGATACTGGAGTGGGTTGCCATTTCCTCCTCCAGGGGATCTTCCTGACCCAGGGATTGAATCTGAATCTCCTGTAACTCCTTGCATTGGCAAGTGGATTCCTTACCACTGAGCCACCTGGGAAGCCCTGACTGTAGCTCCAGTAGGCTGAATAACGGCCCCCAAAGATATCTACGATATTTCTGTGAATGTTACCTTGTATGGGAAAAAGAGTCTATGCAGATATAATTAACTAAAATATCTTGGGATTGGGGAGAGTAAACTGGATTACCCAGGTGAGCCCTAACTGCAATCATGAGTATTTTTAAAAAAGACGGTTACTAAAAAGAGGCAGAAGGAGATCTGACTTTAGAGAGAGAAAGAGACAAAAGGTGCCTATAAGGGCCTGAAGTGAGGTCCCAAGCTCAGGAACACCTGTAGCTACCTGAAGCTGGAAGAGAAAGAAACAGATTCTCCTCTAGAGCCTTTGGAGAAAGTGCACCCCCGCCGGCACCTTGATTTCAATCCTGTGAAGCTGATCTCAGACTTCTGGTCTCCAGAAATGTGAGAAAGATGGAAATATGTGTAGATATCAAAGGGTGACATAAGGAATCTTTGAATAAAGAAAATATTCTGCTCTTCATTGTATCCAAGTCAACATCCTGGTTGTGATAATGTCCAATAGTTTTGCAAGATGTTACCACTGGGGGAAAACTAGATAAAGGGCATGCATAATCTCTCTGTAATATATCTCACAATTGCATTAGCCATTCTGGCAATGTGCTAGCATAGTGTGAGGGTATTCTATAAAGCATCTTTACCTAGTAATAAATCATTTGTCCATAGGTCAATGTCCCACGCATTGAGGAATATGGACCCTTGCTATTTTGGAAGTAGGATATGGATACATTTCTACCAGCTGGGTTGCCACTGATATGCACTCTAATGCAATGGTCCACAACCTTCTTGGCAGCAGGGACTGATTTTGTGGAAGACATTTTTTCCCCATGGATTGGGTGTGGGGAGGATGGTTTCAAGATGATTCAAGTGCATTGCATTTCTTGTACAGTTTGTTTCTAACCTAATTCTGCCACTGAGCTAATGGGAGGTACCTGTATGTGGCCCAGAGGTTGGGGACCTGCTCTAAGGTGTCAATGCTACTGAGTCTACAGTGTATAAGAACCCCTATGAACCCCTACAGTTCATAAAAACCCTAGTGAAAAGAGAGCTTCTGGTGAGTCAATGCCTCTTGTCATAAAGACCTCCTAGGTATCTTCAATGAGAAACCTAAGTCTTTAGTACATCTGAAACCTTGGTATACATTGCTGTTGTCCAGTCGCTAAGTCATGTCTGATTTTTTGTGACCCCATGGACTACAGTGCACCAGGCTTTCTTATCTTTCACTATTTCCTGGAGTTTGCTCAAACTCATATCATTGAGTGATTCAATTTTATTTATCTTATTTTTCATAAAAAGCAAGGCAAGAATCCTCATATCATCTATTTTACCTGTTCCCTCTAAATGATATTTTTCTCCCCTCTTCTCTCTTTGACAAATGTGCCAGGGCAATCTTAATTTACTCAAGAAGGCGTATGTCAGTTTGGTGTTAAAAAGAAAGACACTCAAATCACCTATAAAGTTTATAGAATACTTTCTAGGATTTTATAATCACAATAATTTTCCACCATGCAGATGATAAAGAGTCTAATGTGCAGTCAAAGGATCGAAGTCAATCTCCTGTTTTCCTTCCTAACAGTTTCTGATAGGCTTGCCCTATTGTCCCAGAAATATTCCCAAGTAGTCTTTAAAACTCTAATGATTCTTCCCGGAATAAATAAAACTGAGTTAATGATTCATCTCTGGGGTGCCTCATGAGTGAGAAGAACCACAAACCACACATGTTCCTATCCACACCCCCCAACAGTGATGCAGTTCTCCTGAACTTTGCCCCATTAAATCCCACAGCTGAGTCAATGGGTCCTTCATCCATGACTGGCATTGCATTTTTCATGACAGGCACTCTTTCACCTCTGCTTCCATAGTCTATAGAGTAAATACATCCCAGGGAATCTAAGTAAAACTTTCTGACAAATGCTCATAGTTTTCTGTTTTGGGGACACACAAATTTTATTTCACAAACAGAAAACCAAGAGCATGCACTCATTTGTACATTAGAAATCTTTACTCATCAGTTCAGTTCAGTCGTGTCCGACTCTTTGTGACCCCATGAACTGCAGCACGCCAGGTTTCCCTGTCCATCACCAACTCCCAGAGTCCACCCAAACCCATGTCCATTGAGTCGGTGATGCCATCCAACTATCTCATCCTCTGTTGCCTCCTTCTCCTCCTGCCCTCAATCTTTCCCAGCATCAGGGTCTTTTCAAATGAGTCACCTCTTCACATGAGGTGGCCAAAGCATTGGAGTTTCAGCCTCAGCATCAGTCCTTCCAATGAACATCCAGGACTGATCTCCTTTAGGATGGACTGGTTGGATCTCCTTGCAGTCCAAGGGACTCTCAAGAGTCTTCTCCAACACCACAGTTCAAAAGCACCAATTCTTTGGCGTTCAGCTTTCTTTATAGTCCAACTCTCACATCCATACATGACCACTGGAAAAACCATAGCCTTGACTAGATGGACCTTTGTTGATAAAGTAATGTCTCTGCTTTTGAATATGCTGTCTAGGTTGGTCATAACTTTCCTTCCCAGGAGTAAGTGTCTTTTAATTTCATGGCTGAAATCACCACCTGCAGTGATTTTGAAGCCCAGAAAAATAAAGTCAGCCACTGTTTCCACTGTTTCCCCATCTATTTGCCATGAAGTGATGGGGCTGCATGTCATGATCTTATTTTTCTGAATATAGAGCTTTAAGCCAACTTTTTCACTCTCTTCTTTCACTTTCATCAAGAGGCTCTTTAGTTCTTCTTTACTTTCTGCCATAAGAGTGGTGTCATCTGCATATCTGAGGTTATTGAGATTTCTCCTGGCAATATTGATTCCAGCTTGTGCTTCCTCCAGCCCAGCGTTTCTCATGATGTACTCTGCATATAAGTTAAATAAACAGGGTGACAATATACATAATACTCATAATATTACCTTATACACTCTATCTTTGTAAGAATTTAGGTTTTGAAAAGGTCTCTCTGATTGTGGATACTTGTATATAAGTTTATGATTTTCTAGATCTTGTTCACTCTAGGGGTCCCCTTAAATCATCAAGAAAAACTAGGAATGTGGTAAACACAGACATATTAGCTGGTTTGGAGACTGTCAGAAGGGCAGTTGTTTCCTTCCTCTTTAGTATTTTTCAAGTGAAAGAAAATTCTAGAAACAATTGAGTACCTACTATGTGTAATGTATTGTATCAGGCCTCGGCAGTGAAAGCAAGCAGTCTTTGCTCTCAAGTCACTTGCGGTTTACTAGCAAGAGAAACATGAATATACTCGAAATAAACATATTCAATAAAAATATTGAATAATAGTGCAAAATGGCAATAAAAATCTGCCATGGAATAATAGTCTGTTCTGAATTAAATAAATTATAATTAAATACTTGGTCTGAATTCAGTAGAGGGAGAGAACAATTCAAACTTGGGTCACAAAAGAAAGGCTGATAGAAGCAGAAAGCTGGTAGAATGAGAACATCTAGGCTAAAGATGCTACTTTCTGATTATCTGAAGAAATGGATATCTAGCTTGTCTCTGTGGCTTAGATGTATCATCAACCAATGTGTTAATTTTCCAGTGACAAAACTTCTTATTTCCCGAAAGCAATTTAAGAATCATTTTTTTTCTTCCCTTCCTGCCCCTGCCAATTCCAAACCCTGTGTCACAATGTGATAGCTGTGATGGGAAAATGCTGTATAGCTTCCTTGCTTCCTCACAAGTTCTTTGACTTCAGCCTTAGAGATTGTCCAGGAGAGCAAAGCTTTCTGGGCTGTGGTCAGCAGAAAGACTTGGTGAAGAAATTGTTTTTCTCTTTCTATGGGAAGGTAACAGGGGCTTCCCTTATGGCTCAGTAGTAAAAAATCTGCCTGCCAATGCAGGAGACATGGGTTCAATCCCTTGGTTAGAAAGATCCTTTGGAGAAGGAAATGGCAACCTATTCCAGTATTCCTGCCTGGAAAATTTCATGGTCAAAAGAGCCTGGTGGGCTACAGTCCATGGGGTCACAAAGAGTCAGACACAACTTAAAGACTAAACAACAGCAAAACAATGGGAAGGATGACACACACATTTCTCCCACTGTTACTCTGAGAGGAAGGAGTTGAAAAGTTGTTACCTAGAGTAGGTAACATGCCGGGGTCCAGCCCCAGCTGATTCAGGGTATTTGAAGGGGAGACAGCTTTGACGAGTTCACTGGATACAATAGCTTTAGTTAAATATTCATTAGAGATATAAAGAGTAATAGAATGAGGATAGCTCAGCAGGAAAATTCAGTGGAGAAAAGAGGCTGAGTAGCTTGGTTTACACGGGAAATCAATATAACCTGTGACATCAGGTTAGCTCTGACCACGGAGGCTGCAGGCGCCCTCTCGAATAGCGGAAGGTGCCCCACCTTAGGCACCTTCTCGAGTGGGTCTTAGAAGCCCAGGCAAATAAATGGTCGCAGAGGACCTCCACGCTCCAGATGGAAACTTCAGCCAGAAATTGAGAAAAAGAATGACATGGGGAGACCAAGCTTCAGTGAGCAAGGCCCGTAGCTTTATTTTCAACAGGAGCTTTTATACCCTAAGTTGCACATAGAGGATAATAGGGGATGTGAAATCATACAAAGTCAGCAGTTTTTGATCCTTATCGAAACCAGGGTTTCTTTTCTACAAACTTATTATACAAATGGTTTAGGTGATTTACATCATCTTCTGGCCAGAAGGCCTATTAACATTTTATGACTCTTGACAAAGGTTTGTCAACTGTAAGACTTATTTTCTCTAAGAGTAATTATTTTAAGGTTTGGTGCCATCCTCCGAAGGTGTTAGATAAAGTTGCATTCCTATAGGGCAGAGGTACAGTGGGTTTACAACAAAGGAAAAAATTTATTACTTTAAGGGTCTAAAGTTGCTAACACCAAGGCCACTACTTATTTTTTCTACATACCAACTATATTAATTAATACACATTCAAGGATACAATACAGGGGATGTGGAAACTTGGCAGCAAGCATTGGCTCATCAATGAAATCTTTTACTAGTTTTATTCTGACAGTTTCTAACTCTCTGAGAGGCTCTAAGCTATTTGAATATCTTAAGCTTCCTGTGCCTCTTGAGACTGAGAGACTGTAAACAATCTGCATAGCTGTAAGAGTCCGGGTAAACCTGTCAGGCGAGTTAGAGAGCTATCTAAGGGGTTTAGATTTAAACACTCCTAATGCCCAGGAACTTTATTAACTGGAGCTGTAAGTTAACTCTTTATCAGAGAGAGCGAGATGGTGGTGGGGGACAGCCCCCAGTAAAGTCAGAAGTGAGAGCACAAAGCAGTAAAGTAGGCAGACTGGTTTTTGCGGGGTAGATGCTCGAGAATATCCTGGGGGACTCCTGAGGCTCGATCCCGCCTTTGCGTATGCCGAGCCTCCTTCCTCATGACCTTTGCCACGGGTGGAGCTCCTCACTTTGGCTCCCGGCAGTAACGTAAGTTGTTACTTAGAGTAGGTAACATAAGCCTCCTGATTTATAGCACACATCTCTATACCAGTGCCTTTGCAGACACTGGTCTGGCTTTTTGAAATCTTTCTCCAGCTGTGACTGTGCTTTCACTAGTAATGACCACAAGTGAAAGGAGCCTCAGTGGACAGAGCTCTAGGCTGCCATCTAGGGTCCCCTGTCTTCCCACAACTGCCTATTAATTACTAAACAACCCTCACCTCTCTACCATAAACATGAAGGAGGTAGGCACGTTTGCTACGATGGGTACCATGAGGTCTGTTTGGGGATTTGGATTGATTGTAATTCTACACAGATAAAATGCTTTGTCCATTTTATTTACAATATGTATGTAACATATAATGTGTATATTTTAAATATATAATATGTGTATTTTAAAATCCTCTGTATGAACAAAGGCAATCTTTGGTAGCTAAATCCTACCTGTGAGTCTTACCATTTTTTCCCCTCTTTTGAAGGTTTCTGGACATTGAATCCGAAATGGTCAACTTTGCCAGTTACTATGCTGGCGTCGCTGTCGGAGTGCTTGTCACAGGATATTTTCAAGTTAGTGACACCTGCATTTTATTTATAGATCAACATCTGGGTTCAAAGACATGACAATGAAATACAAAATGTGTTCTTTAAAGTTATTCAGAAGCCCCAAGGACTACAGTTTTATTTCAGGGGATGAAGAGGATGGAAAGAATTTTTCCTCTCAGCTGGGGAGGAGGATATGGGCACTTGCATAGAGAGGTAGAGAATAGACATTCAGCTTCAGTGTCTTGTCCTCTCCTGCCCTCCCTGCTTCACTCTCTCTTCTAAACTCAGAAATAGTGGTGGATGTTTTCATACAGGGAGACTGAGTCCCTGTGGAAAGTGGATGTGGGGAATTGGAGGAAAGCAAGCTTGACTTTCTTTTTTCTCTTGAATTCCAACCCAAATTCTGTAAACTGAACCCATATTCTAGATTTCAGTTATGGGCGGGCTTGGTGTTATTTAACTCTTACTAAGGAAGAAAAACATTTTATCTTTTGCCTTCTCATGTAGAGAAATAATAAATTCCCCCTACTCTCCATTCACTTATGAATTCCAGGAAGTTAGTTTTAGTTATAAAGAGAAATGAGTTAATCCTCATCCCCTACCTCCCCCTGTCCCCCCAACCATCCTGGCACTAAAGCTTTAATGACAGGCTTCTTTTGCTTGGGAGGGAAACTGTAGGCAAGATTCCCTGCTTATGTCATAATTTTTGTCTTACTTTTTTCTGAAAATCATTGTCCAAGAGCTTGAAAACTACAAGCATTCATGTTAAGTCATTTCAGTTGTGTCTGACTTGTTGTGACCCTTTGGACCATAGCCTACCAGGCTCCTCTGTCCATGGGATTCTCCAGGCAAGAATACTGGAATGGATTGCCACGTCCTCCTCCAGGGTTGAAAACTCTGCATGCATGTTTATTGGCAGGCCTCTCAAGAGAAAACTTTACTTGGAAGTGGCATGCAAAAGTAGTGATTTAAGAGCAAAAATTTATTTGTGGTGTGATGAGCCTTCTTTTACATATGAGGAGAGTGACAGTTAGTAAGGTTAACTCTGGAAGTGGTCAAGCTGGATTCAAACCCAAGTCTCTGGCTTCCCTGTTCACAGGGTTCCACTTGTCTCCACTCTGAGCTGCAGATGTCAGAGCTCACACCTTAGTTCTGAACAAGAGGCATGTTGTGAATTAATTTCCTCTTTTTTTCAGCTATTCTAGTGAAAGTATTTTCTAATGAAAAGAGAAGGAATTAATGCCTGTTCTTATCACAATGCTAAACATTCCTTGCTCCATTTCCAGATATGCTTTTGGGTAATTGCTGCAGCTCGTCAGATACAGAAAATGAGAAAATTTTACTTTAGGAGCATAATGAGGATGGAAATTGGATGGTTTGACTGCAATTCAGTGGGAGAGCTGAATACAAGATTTTCTGAGTAAGTGGCTGGTAGGATTTTTTTCTTTTTCTTTTTTTGGTCTGCACCACAGGGCATGTGAGAGTTCCCTGACCAGGGATTGAACCTATGCACCGTGCAGTGGAAGCATGAGTCTTAACCACTGGACTGCCAGGTAAATCCCTGGTAGGATGTTTTAATGGACATGTGATTTTTCTCTAATGAAACTTTTGTTTCTAAATTAATGACAATTGCTGAAACATTTTCAGTTCTTTTTGCTACATTTCATCTCTTAAGTTGGGCTTTTATAGGTAGCATGACTTTTTTATAGGTAATGGTTTATCAAATTATTATGTATTATAGAAGACAGTTTAAAAGAAGTAGGGTTATTTGGCCTTGAAAGGAGAAACTGAGGGATGTCACAATCTATGTCCCCATAAGGAAAACAATATAATCAGAATGAATTATTAATATCTTGCTTTGTCTGTTGATGTAATTTCTGCACATAAAAACAAAAGCAAAAAATTCAAAATAGTTTGAGAAAGATTTAAACTGAAAACTGGATTTAAATCCAGTTTATTTCTAAATACTTTGTTGTAGTTTAGTCACTAAGTCATGTCCGACTCTGTGTGACCCCCATGGACTGCAGCCCGCCAGGCTCCTCTGTCCATGGGATTTCCTAGGTAAAGTACTGGAGTGGGTTACCAAGCCCTTCTCCAGGGGATCTTCCTGATCCAGGGATTGAACCTGTATCTCCTGTATTGGCAGGTGAATTCTTTACCACTAAGCCACCCACAAAGCCCATACCTAAATATTAGTTTGAGTCATTAATAGTATCCCCCCCAACCCCATGTAATTTTTGAATGAGCCAAGCCCTGATTAATGAGAACTGTTGAACCTTATTGAAATTTGAGGTCCCATGAAAGACAGTTAGCAGTGTAGTGACAATAAAAGAAGACTGAATATTGGGAGTCCTAGTCTCCAGCACTGATTCTGCCTTTACTTATTTTGACTTTGAATAGATACTCATCCTGGTTAGAATACAATTGTCTAATCTCTATGTAATATCTTAGATCCTTTTGCTATTAAGTCCTGACCCTTGTTTGCTCCATCTGGACAAGAGATTATGGAAGGTTTGCAGGAATATGAATTTAATGTAATTATTGTCAACCAATACTCTGGAGCACTTACCCTGTGCAAGGCATTAAGGTATACCACAGAACTCCTGATCTCAAGGAACTTACATAGCAAATAATCAGAGCTAAGAGATATTGATCGCTTACAATATGCTAGACACTGTTCTACATACTTGACATATATTAACTAATACTCATTGCTACCTATTGAGGTAGGTTCTGTTATTATCCCCATTTTATAGATGAGGAAACTGAGACACAGAAAGATTAAGTAACTTGCCTAAGAAGACCTTGTGTTTAAATTCAGAGTCTGGCTCCAGAGTCAGGACTGTTAACCACTCTCCTATACTACCTATAAGCAGGAAGCAATAATTACATACACATACACGAAAACATGTATATGGATTAATTGGAGGCTTCCCTGATGGCTCACCAGGTAAAGAATCTGCCTGCAATGCAGGAGACGCAGGAGACACAGGTTAAATCTCTGGGTCAGGAAGATCCCGTGCAGGAGTAAATGGCAACCCATTCTAGTATTTCTTGCCTGAAAAACCCCATGGACAGAGGAATCTGGCGGGCTATAGTTCAGTGGGTTGCAAAGGGTCAGATATGACTAAACCACTAAGCACACACACAGAGATTAATCACATTGCTATGGAAACACCGGGAAGAAGATAATACTTCTCCCTGCAGGATTATATAAATTTTTATGAAATAGGTGGTATGTGAGTAGAACTTTGAGACTGAAAAGATTTAGCATATATAAAGGAAAGAAGCGTTCTTCATGTCAGACCGGGATGTTAGCTTTCAGTTCAGTTCAGTTCAGTCACTCAGTCATGCCCAACTCTTTGCAACCCCATGGACTGCAGCACGCCAGGCTTCCCTGTCCATCACCAACTCCCAGAGCTTGCTCAAACTCATGTCCATCGAGTTGGTGATACCATCCAACCACCTCATCCTCTGTCATCCCCTTCTCCTCCTACCTTCAATCTTTCCCAGTATCAGGGTCTTTTCCAATGAGTCAGTTCTTTGCATCAGGTGGCCAAAGTATTGGAGTTTCAGCTTTAGCATCAGTCCTTCCAATGAATATTCAGGACTGATTTCCTTTAGGATGGACTGGTTGGATGTCCTTGCTGTCCAAGGGACTCTCAATAGTCTTCTCCAACACCACAGTTCAAAAGCATCAATTCTTTGGTGCTCAGCTTTCTTTATAAGCCCAACTCTCACATCCATATGTGACTACTGGAAAAACCATAGCTTTGTTGGCAAAGCAAGGTCTCTGGTTTTTAATATGCTGTCTAGGTTGGTCATAACTTTTTTTCCAAGGAGCAAGTGTCTTTTAATTTCATGGCTGCAGTCACCATCTGCAGTGATTTTGGAACTCAAGAAAATAAAGTCTCTCACTGTTTCCATTGTTTCTCCATCTATTTGCCATGAAGTGATAGGACCGGATGCCATGATCTTAGTTTAAAAGAGACAAATAAGATGGTTTCCAAAAGCCTTTGCCTATTTTGAGTAAACATCAGTTGGGAAAATTGGATTAAAGGCAAACTCCCTTGGCTATGAGGGGAGAGACTTAATGACCTCCCACACTACGGCAAATTTTCCAAGACATGAGAAGCTACTAAGTTTCCCGAGGGTAATGGGATACAGAAATGGGAGCATTTAGAAAAAAAAAGGTTAAACTTTCTGGGAAAGATATTTGAATTGACCAAATTCAGTTTTAGTGATCAAAGCCTCTTTTGTTTCTAGTGATATTAACAAGGTCAATGATGCCATTGCTGACCAAATGGGTATTTTCATTCAGCGCATGACCACGAGCATCTTTGGGTTCCTGATGGGATTTTACCAGGGTTGGAAACTGACCTTGGTTATTATCTCTGTCAGCCCTCTCATTGGGATTGGAGCAGCCATCATTGGTCTGGTAAGAATGTCTTCTCACTTCTGTCCTTCGAAGACTTTTGCACTGAGAAACAGCCAAAAATGTGAAACTTGTTTTCCTTCTCCTGAGTGTGTTTAGTTAACATCATTATCACTACATTGATTTATTTTGTTTGATTATTACTCAGTATCAAATAACATGCACATATATTATTATATTAGTAATAGTAAAAATGTGCTTAGTCACTCAGTCATGTCTGACTCTTTGTGACCCCAAGGACTGAAGTCTGCCAGGCTCCTCTGTCCATGTGGATTCTCCAGGCAAGGATACTGGAGTAGGTTGCTATGCTCTCCTCCAATAATAAGTGTATTAACTGGACATTTACGATTTTGCCAGGCATTATTAGGAGCTTCATGGACATGATCTATAATTTTACAACAATCTTATAAAGTATTAATGCCATTTTAAATATAAGAAACGGAGGCTAAGAGAGGTAAAGGGACTTTTACAGAACTGCACAGCCAGCAAGAGACAGAACGGGATTCGAATTCGAGGAAGCCTGATTCCAAATCCCCACCCACTGTCTAGTGTACATATGGCTTCCGTGGTCTCCCAGGTTTAGATGCTTCCCTCAGAAAGACCCAGCAAATACACCTGGATCAGTAGCAAGCACATACAAGAGATTTCTGCAATCACGCTGTGTTCTCAATCCCGTGTGATCAGTTTCAGAGAGGTATCTGACCCATTCAGGGAAGTATCCCTATCAGTTTCCATTCCCCAGGTATGCAAGTCAGGAAAAAGTATAGGTGTAGGAACTTGGGGTCATCCCCCCAAAAAACACTCCCAAAGATTGAGAAATTATTTCATTTTACTTTCAGAGCAGTCCTTTGAGATGACACATCATGGGATCTGGCACACTAATAATTTGCTGTAAATGAGAATAGGGTTTAAGTGAAAAACCGCACACATATTCACATCACTGAGCAACAGGTACCAATCTCCATGACTATATTTTCTAGCAAAATATTCTTTACCCTCCACTGGCTATATTACTCAAACACATCCCAGGTAATACAGAGTGACAATAGCAAAGAGCTCACTCTACTTAAGTAGGTCACCACCTGGCTCTATCACTTGGCTCAAGAAAAATATGTTTAACCTGTCAAATGTCAGTTTCCTCCTTGTTAAAATAAAGTTAATACCCCCCAAAGTCATTGTGATGACTCAAGGCATTATCCATGTTATGTACTTAGCACAGCAGCAGGCACAGAACTAATTGCTAAAGAGATATTAGCTTTTATTTTTTTTCTCAATCTACTGAGTCATGCAAGCTTTACAACAGTTTTTCCTATCAAATGCTTTCCAGTGGCACTCCAGGAAAGCTTCAACTTTTCCAGCAGGTTGTTGGGGACTCTGCAAACATTTGATTCAGCATTTTCCCCCCTAAATATATTTAATCTCTTACTTCAAACCCACCATAGATTAATAATCACCCTTAAATGGCTCATGTGTCACATTTTAACATGTTGGAGACCAATAACATGGCCTGGCTTACTTGGTCTCAAATAGGCTCAAAGCACAGTTTCTCTTGTCATCTCAGTGTCTATATTTCAACTTCTTGTAAATGTGTCACCAATTTGGAATGTTGTAGTTCTGCACTGGTTTCTTCTTGAATTCAGGTCTGTGCATGTTTATGTAAAATGATGTGAGCAATTTTACAAAGCTCAATTCACAAGCAGAAGAGAAAAAGGTGGAGGGGGCAATGTATGACATATTAGAAATGATTGTGGGTCTTGTATGCCTTTTCTGACTTTTATATTTACTGTAGGAAACATGATATTGCCAATATGCATCTTTTAAGCTTCTATATCAGTTTAGCTGGGGTATTAAGAGATTCTTTAATGTGACTCCCTGGTGGGTCAGATGGTAAAGAATCTGCCTGCAATGCAGGAGACCAGGGTTTGATCCCTGGGTTGGGAAGACCTCCTGTAGAAGGGAATGGCCACCCACTCTAGTATTCTTGCCTGGAGAATTCCATGGACAGAGGAGCCTGGCGGGCTCCATGGGGTCCATGGGGTCGCAAAGAGTTGGACAGAACTGAGCGACTAACATTTTCACTTTTCATTTTACAATAAAAACTGATAACATTTGCAACTACTTAATTTTCTCATTACTATGCTACCTATCAGCTTCTCTGGTGGCTCAGTGTTAAAGAATCCACCTACCAATGCAGGAAACACGAGTACAATACCTGTGTTGGGAAAATCCCCTGGAGAAGGAAATGGCAAACCAATCCATTTTTCTTGCCTGGAAAATCCCATGGCAGGCTACAGTCCATGGGGTCTCAAAAGAGTTGGACACAACTTAGCAACTAAACAACAACATGCCACCTCTATATATTTCAGAAGTACATTAGAAGAGGATTGTGGTAAAAACTGCAATGGCATCCATACTAACCAAATTCATATTTTAATGTTGACAAAAATATTCTCACTTTCCTTTATTGTTGACTTTTCAATCTTGTGAAATAAATATACTGGAATAAAATACTACTTGTATGCTAAAATTCTAAGATTTTGTTTGATAAGATTCTTGCTGCTAAAAATTTGGAAAAACTTGGAATATAAACTCCCTTAGTCTGGGTACTATATATATTTTTAGATTTCTGAGTCAGTTAATCTTTCACAACATTTGTTTTCTCCCCTTCTTGTTTCTTAACCTGTGTCAGGGAATTCTTTTGGTGGTTGATTCTAACTAGGACTCCATTCAAGTCCAATTTTAGAAGTAACTTGTTTACTATTAAGTGCAATGTCTTTTTCTTTCCTTTTGTGAAAAGCAAACCTCGTTAGTTGAACCCCTACAGTAGAGTCAAAGTGGTGTAAGTTTTCTCCTTTGGAATTGCCTCTGTGTATCATATCATGTTTTTGGCTGCTCATAACCTCTTTCTTATTCTATATTCTAATCAATATGATGCCTGCATGGTCCTTGGTCTTTGTATTTGGTGTTTGTAAACTATAACATGGCCTTTGGCCAATAGTAATGAAATGTGACAATTTGACTTGAAAACATCATTAATATGATGACTGAAACACTATGGTCCCACAAAATGCCCTATCTGGGACTTAATCTGTGAGAGTTTTTTTGAAGCTGACTTTTAATGGAATTATTTTGATATGTCAACAAACATCCATGAATGAGGCTTGGTGGTGGCAGTGGTTTAGTTGCTAAGCCTTATCTGACTCTTTTGTGACACGGTAGACTATCGTCTGCCAGGCTCCTCTGCTCCTGGGATTTCCCAGGCAAGAATATGGGGGTGGGTTGCCATTTCCTTCTCCAGAGGATCTTCCCAATACAGGGATTGAACCCGAGTCTCCTACATTGCAAGTGGTCTCTGGCATTGCAGGTGGTCTCTGGCATTGCTGGTGGTCTCAGGCATTGCAGGTGGTCTGCACTGCAGGCAGATTCTTTACCGACTGAGCCACCAGGAAAGCCCAGATGAAGCTGGAAAGCCCAGGGAAGCCCAGATGAGGCTTAACATGGCTCAAACTTGGACCAAATTCTTTCTTTCGTAAACACTGTCCCCGTGGGAATCTAGTTTTGTCTTAAGCCATACCACGTGTTTACTCTGCTAAATACACCACTGAGTGACAAGGTGACTTATCTGGTCTTCACATTTTGTTTTCTTCTTTTGGATTTCAGAGTGTGTCCAGATTTACTGACTATGAATTAAGGGCCTATGCCAAAGCTGGCTCAGTTGCTGATGAAGTCATATCATCTATCCGAACAGTGGCTGCTTTTGGTGGTGAGAAAAAAGAGGTTGAAAGGTTAGTTAATTGAGGGACTTCCCTGGTGAATCAGTGGTTAAAACTCTGAGCTTCCAATGCTGGGGCTGTGCATTCTATCCATCCCTGGTCAGGGAACTGAGATCCCACATGACTCGTAGCAAAGCCAAAAAGTAAAATAAAAAGGGAGTAAGAAATAAAAAGAAAGAAAGAAAAGCTAGTTAATTGAAATGTCTGACACTTCCTTGGAGTTTGTTGATCTGCACACTACCCTGAATCTTCCCCCATTTTGTATAAAGTGGCAGATTCACCTTGCTAGGGTACCTGGAGGGAGCTTTTGTTCAAGAAATAGCTAAGCAAAGTAATGAGATTGGTGAAAACACTTACAAAAGACTCCCAAACCTTTAGCTCTGTGTTTTCGAAGATGATGTAGTTGGTGGTTTTTAAAAAGTGATTTTAGTTTGGATACTTACATCAAACTCTGATGATGTGTGTGTATACACCCCACACACACTTCATGCCAATCTAAACCACTGTCTTCTGCCATTAAGGAAAAACTTACAAGATTTAAAATGCAATTCTGCACATTTTTATTGAATAGCATTTTATTCAATGTGTTTTACTTAGCTACCGTAGGCTCATTTGAAGTCCAAGATTTCCATTCAATCAAACAAAATTTGACATTGATATATTACAGACCATCATTCTAGGAGATAACTGTTAATACATATCAAAACCTAAATGGCCAAAACAACACAATTGTTAAAACTTTGATTTTGTTTATTTTTCCATTTATTTAGTATTTATTGAGTGTTTATCAGGTTCTAGGTACTGATTCTATAAAATAGCCACCAACTTAATTAAACTCTTATTTCATATGGTATAGATCTAGCATGATCACATTCTCAGTTGCTACCAAATTCACCAAATGAAAAATAAAATAGGATTTACACTATCTAATTCGGAGAAGGCAATGGCACCCCACTCCAGTACTCTTGCCTGGAAAATCCATGGACAGAGGAGCCTGGTAGGCTGCAGTCCATGGGGCGCTACGAGTCAGACACAACTGAGCGACTTCACTTTCACTTTTCACTTTCATGCACTGGAGAAGGAAATGGCAACCCACTCCAGTGTTCTTGCCTGGAGAATCCCAGGGACGAGGGAGCCGGGTGGACTGCCATCTATGGGGTCACACAGAGTCGGACATGACTGAAGCAACTTACACACTATCTAATTATCCTCTTTTCTTTTTTCTCTTTTGCTTCTTTGGTTTTTTACCTTATTTCTCATAAAAAATTTCAGTAGCCCATTTCCTCCACTATGAGAGATATTATCTTTCATACCATATGACTTAATAAAAGAATTCAAACTCAAATAGTGTTGCAGTGAAAAGTAAAGAAAAGGAAGGAGTTTTTTTCTTTTTCTTTCCTGAGGACAAGAAGATAAAGAGAACAGTGAGAAGACCTGAACAATCCTAGTTTTTTTTTTTTTACTTTAACTGCTCCAAACTCTGCATATCTATAACTAAGTTTGCTTTTCTGCCCCCTTACTCTGCAAGAGTTACATATCGCACCTACTATCCTTTGCTTACCTTCGCAACAGCCTCTTCCCCTTGTAGCTCTTGTATCAGGAGGAAGGCCACAGAGCCAGGGAACTGCCAAATTCAATTACTGGGTTATTGACACTAGCTTATGTTTTTGAACAAGATCCTAACACCTTTGTTTCTCATCACTGGCTCCTGACTGCAAGCCCTCATCTTATATAAGCCCCTAGACTCCTCATGGAGGGGGTCACAGTTCTTGAGGCATGAGCCTACTGTGTTACTCTCTCTGCTGGCTGAGAATTAAAGGCAGCTTTCTATTTCCTCCAAACTCCGTCTCTGTATTTTCTTATTCAGCCCCAGTCGGCAGATAAAGTGACGATTTTGGCCAGCAACAACAGTACTGGATCTCTTATATCCAAATCTTTTTGTTGAAAATTCTTTTCTCCTGGGGGCAAAACTTGCCCCATCGTACTCATCCAAGAAGTCATCAACTATGAGACTTTCTTAGGCATCAATACATTGTCAATGCCAGCTTGAAACAAACTTTAAGCAACTACACAGATGTGATTGTTGTTTTCTTTCCCTACAGCTGCTCTGTGTTTGAAGTGATTTTATTATCATTGATTAAAACCACTGCATTGTGGCCTGTTTTAAACATTTTAACTTAAGCTGCTGTTGCTAAAATAGACTCAAATGTTTTCTCTTCACAGGTATGAGAAAAATCTTGTGTTTGCCCAGCGCTGGGGAATTAGAAAAGGGATAGTGATGGGATTCTTTACTGGATTCATGTGGTGTCTCATCTTCCTGTGTTACGCGCTGGCCTTCTGGTATGGCTCCAAACTTGTCCTGGATGACGAAGAATATACACCAGGAGTTCTTGTCCAGGTACTTCCATCTTGATGACCTAGACAGAACATTTCCTGCCTGTATCTAGGAGAAGTCCACAGAGAAGGCCTTTAGTTTATTCCATTAGTGTCTGAGAGAGGATGGCCTCAGTGATTTGATGGAGTCCATCTGCAGATACAAGCAATACTTGTGACTTTCATAATAAAGGAATGTTGAGCATTTGAGTTGATAAGATTTGCAATTTAATGCTTTTCAATCAATGGAAGATTTTCTAGCTGTAAAACAATGATTTTTCTAACCGAGTCCAAAACATAATATGCCATGAAAATGGAAAGTCAGAGATCTCTCAGCTAAAAATTAATAGTTTATGTGATTGAGCTTAATAATAGCATGAGATATGTGCTGGACATAGTTGTGAAATAAAATGAGTTACTAAAATATGAAGTCAGTAATACCCTCAACTGAACAGATAATACAGGCATATTTTATTTCTCACTTGCAGTGTAGCCAAGCTATAGCTAATGCCTTGGCTACTTTAATTTCCAATATCTTTTCAGTTGTTCTTTCAAGAATTAATTATTGGACATCTACTATATGCCAGATTAATACAAAGTGCAGAGGATTCAATAGTGAGCAAAAGAAGTGTGATCTTTGCCTTGAAGGAATTTACAGTTTAGTGGTAGAAGGTGAGCAATAACTAAATAATCACATCACTGTGTAATGACAATGGTGTTATATGCTACAGAGGACAGGACCCTCAACTGTGAAGAGCAGGGTAACCAGGTGTGGCTGGGGTCAGGGAAAGCTCTTCCTCTTGCTTGCTATCCCCAAATCTCCCCCCGCTGCCACCTTTATAGCTCCTGTCCTTGTTCAAGTTCTTAACTGGATGGCACTCCCCCAGTCAGGTGTTCCATGATCATCCAATCTTTTTTTTTTTCTTTTCTTGGGGCTTCCATGGTGGCTCTGTGGTAAAGAATCTGCCTGCCAATGCAGGAGACCTGGGTTTGATCCTAGGTCGGGAAGATCCCCTGGAGAAGGGAATGGCAACCCACTCCAGTGTTCTTGTTTAGGAAATGCCAAGGACAGAGGAGCCTGGCAGGCTGCAGTCCCTGGGACTGTATGGGATCTTTAGTTTACAAGGCTTTTATTTATTATTATCATTTTTTGGCTGTGCCCTGTTGCATGTAGAATCTTAGTTTCCTGACCAGGGATAGAACTTAAGTTCCTTGCAATGGGAGCTCAGAGTCTTAACCACTAGAACACCAGGGAAGTCCCGTCATCCTATCTTTTATTCTCTTGCATGTCCTGCTGAACTTTTCCTTTAGAGTCCTTGAATGCATCCGAACACTTGCATTTACTTATATTTGTTCCAATCGTTCCCAACTTCACACAGTAAGCTCCATGAGGTCAGGGAGGTAAAACAAGAAATATATGTTTCATTTGGTCTATTGATTATTCAATAAATTATATTAATTTTAAAGGCATGCAAGTGGTTTCATATAAGATTTAAAACAAATTGGCTCCAGATTCTTGTAGGACAGGCATAAATTAAGTAACACAAAATACCAAAATCTCATATACCAGAAATTTGCTAGCCAGAAGACTGCAATTTGAGACCTACTGCTTTTATATAAATACATATTTAGGGGAAGTTGACAGAGAAGGCACTAGCACCCCACTCCAGTACTCTTGCCTGGAAAATCCCATGGATGGAGGAGCCTGGTAGGCTGCAGTCCAGAGGGTCGCTAGGAGTCGGACACGACTGAGCGACTTCACTTTCACTTTTCACTTTCATGCATTGGAGAAGGAAATGGCAACCCACTCCAGTGTTCTTGCCTGGAGAATCCCAGGGACTGGGGAGCCTGGTGGGCTGCCATCTATGGGGTCACACAAGTGACCTCTGGAACAAGGGACATGAGTGAAGCAACTTAGCAGCAGCAGCAGGGAAAGTTGAATAGAAATTTTATTTGCAAAAAAAAAAAAAAAAGAAATTTTATTTGCAAATAGAAATGATTATTAGAGGCCAGGCTATAATCATTCTAAGCCACTGACTTTATTTCATAAGAACCTGATAATACACTAAGAATGATTTTTAAAAAATGTATTTATTTATTATTTAGCTGCACTGGGTCTTCTTTGTGGCACATGGGATCTTCAGCTGTGGCACGTGGACTCTTAGTTGCAGCATGTGGGATCTAGTTCCCTAACCAGGGGTTGAACCCAGGCCTCCTGCATTGGGAGCTTGGAGTCTTATCCACTGGACCACCATGGAAGTGCCATTAAGAATGACTTTATAAATTTTAGTTTTTCTTTTAAAGATAAACAGTTGGCATCACTTGAACTTTGTTTAAAAAAATTAAATATGATGAATCATGTTAAAATGTTTTGTAAACCTGAAAGGGATAGCATAGATGGAAAGTGTTACTATTATTATAATTTAAACACTTAATAACTTTAATACAGCTTTGCACATTTGAAAAGCCAGTGAAGCTATTGCAGTTCTAAAATCTGACTGTAAAGTCTTTTTCTTTATTGACCTAATGACTCTTAAGAACTTTCAACTTTATCAAACCAAAAATACCTGTAGTTGACTTCAGTCTCAGCAGCTTGTATCTGCTCATTCTGCAGAAAGGCATTCACTGAGAAAAGAGATTCTTCTTATGATTCCTTGACTGTGAGTAGAGGAGAGAAGTGTTCACAAATAACAGTTTCAGAGGGAATAATGAGAAAATGGTAAATTGAAAATACACAATTCTGGTTGGAACCATTGGATTAAAAAAAAAATCCTTATTGAATCTCTCTAGAAAAGATCCAATTTTATGGTTTTGTTAAAAGATAAATTCAGGCATATTAAAATTTTTAGGAGTTTATTTGAGCAAAAATAATTCCAGTTGGGCCCACCAGGAGTAGCTAGAGGGGTTCTATTAATAGAAGTTAGGGAAAAGACAAACAGAGAAGAGAAGAGCAAGAAGCAAAGCCAGGAAATTATTTGGCTGGCTGTAGCTTAAGTAATTGCCTTATTTTGTTGTTATTTTAGTTGCTAAGTTGTGTCCTACTCTTTGTGACCCCATGGACTGCATGCAGCATACCAGGTGGCTAGATAGCATCAGCGGCTCAACGGACATTAATTTTACCTAACTCTGGGAGGTAGTTGCCTTATTTTGGAAAGCCTCTTTGGCTGTTTGTGATTTAGCTTTGTCCTTAGGTTTTGATTTCTTAGCCTTGAGGCATTCAGGCTTAGGTTTTGATGGCTTACATAACCTGCTAAGGCATTAAGGCTACCTCAGTCTAATGGCAACCTTGTTTAACTCATTTAACAAGTTTTCACCTTCAAGTTTCCTGCCCAGGGAATTATAGGCTACTGTATACCTTCTATAAGAATTCCTTCTGTCAATGGATATTTTTTGAGTACTTACTATGTGCAGACATGATATGTAATATGTCTCTTAACTTTTAATCATCAGTTACTAACCTCACCTCTTACTCCTTGTAAGCCACCATTTATATCTTAAGAAATTTTTCTTTGGGAAGAGGAGAAACATTCTTTAACAGTATGATTGTTGGTAAGCATTCCCTTTCTGGTTCTTTCTCTTTCTCTGTCTTGCATGTGCATGCACTTTATTGGCCATGCTCTGAGCTGTGAACTATTAAGGCTGAGTTTGCATGAGCTGAGTGTTTTTAATCCACTAAACTAATTAACAATTAGGTTAATCTAACACATTTTGTGATGCACAAAATCATTATTGGCTGCATGGTAATTGGGCCTAAATGGTAAGTAGTTCACATAAATGGCTGTAATTAGTATCACTTGTACATAGACAAAAACCACACTCTGTGATCTATTACAAAAAAAAGATAAAAGGGAACTGAATGGTGCTGAAGTCTGCTCTTTCATGCCCCTTTTAAGTTTCAGGACTCGGTAATGAAAAAGTAACAGCAGTAATAGAGAGGAGCATTATTTAGTGTATACAAGGTGTCAAGCACTGAGTGAAGTATTTAATATAATTACCATGTGTAATAGTCACAACTTCATTCTGTAACTGATGCCATTATGCCACCACTTAAAAATGAGATGGAGCCACGAGGTGAGAATTATATGCCAAGTAGCAGAGGGTGGGATCTGAGCCCAGATTTCTGTGATTCTGGGACCCAACCCATTAAGCACTGTTTTCCTGTTTCTGAATCTCTTCCAAAGCGCCACAGATTTCATTTTATTTATTTAATTGAAGTACAGTTGATTTACCATGTTGTTTTAGTTTCAGGTATACAGGAGAGTGATTCAGTTTTACATATATACATATATATATATATATATATATTCTTTTTCAGATACTTTTCCATTATAGGTTATTATAAAATATTGAATACATTGATAGTTCCCTGTGCTATGCAGTAGGTCCTTGTTGTTTATCATTCTATATATAATAGTTTGCATCTGCTAGTCCCAAACTCCCAATTCATCCCTCTCCTACTCCCCTCTCCTTGGTAACCACAAGTTTGTTTTCTGTGCACAGATCCCCTCTCCAGCATAGCACACTCACAGATACACTGTTCCTCAGAGGCTTCTTTTGCCCACCTTCTTCCCATACTAATGTTTACAGGGCTAAAGACTGTGATATTTGGAATGAGAGATGGTGGTCTACCAGGAGATGTGCTAGCTCCTGCAATGGTATTAGTGCATGCAATGCAGGAGACCCAGATCGGATCCCTGGGTTGGGAGGATCCCCTGGAGAGGGGAGTGGCAACCCGCTCCAGTATTCTCATCTGGAGAATTCCATGGACAGAGGCGCCTGGTGGTGGGTGGAGGGGGGTGGGGGCGGTGTACCAAAGAGTCAGACACAACTGAGCAACTAACACTTTTACTTTCCGTCTGTCTCACTCACTCTTCACCTAAGAACCTCAAGAGAGACATTCATTTCAGGTAATGCTTGCAAAAACCAGGCTGATTAAGGGTTTGACTTCAAACTTCAATTTAGGCCACTAGTGAATTGGTCTAGAATCTAGACCAAGGGTCAGCAAACAATGGTCCACAAATCAAATCGAGACTGTGGCCTGTTTTTGTAAATGACATTTTATTGGACCATAGCCACAGTCACTTTTTTCCTACTGTCTATGAATGCTTTTGTCCTACATAGTTGAGGAATTGAGTTGAATAACTGCTTTCTGCCCATATGGCCTGAAAAACCTAAAATCTTTACTAACAGGTCCTTTATGGAAAATGTTTACCAACTCTTGAACCAGGATATGTGGAAAATTAAACCAAGAACAAGTACTTTCTGTCTGTTCATCTTATCACTTCCTATGTGGAATCTCACTTCTTTCATCACCATCATCACTATTATTTCCATAGCTGTCCTTAGATTAATCATCTCTACACACATTATCATTTAATCCCTGTAAAAACTCCTTAACGTATATGCAGTCATTTTCCTCATGTTATCAATAATGAAATCAGGGCTTGAGAGATTAAGTAATCTGCCCATGGGAGGAATACCTGCCATAATTAAGGAAAAGGACAGATGGACAGATGGAGAACAGATGAAGAGAGAATGTTTATCTCATGCATAGCCTAGGGAATTCAGGGAGACGTCAAGAAGCTGGCCCACAGCATCATGATATATAGATTAGAGAGGATATTGGAGAGAGAGGAGATGGATAGCAGGCTCTGAGAAGCCCCATGGCCTAGCCATAAGGGAAAAAGAGAGTGGGGAAGAATTCTGGGGCATTTTGTTCAGATGTGATATAATCCATGGGAAGAATCCAGCTCATGGAACTACCACAGACTAGGATCACTTGATTACCTGAAAAAGACTACATTGATGCAGGAGTCAACCTTTATTTTAGCTCAGCAAATAACCCCAATCCTCAATAGACGGCGACCAAGGAAACAGCCTCCATGTGAGTCACGAGACAAACAATCATTCTTTGGTTGAAAGAGTAGAGAGAAAGAATCGTGTGCTCATCCTAGAGGCCAGCATGAGGAATTGCCTCTTCCTTTACAAATAGCACTGATAAAAACAGTGCTGTTAGCTAGGAACAACTGATCGTGATCAGGTAGCCTTCCCCTAACTTAGTGAGATGGCCAGGTTTATGAGTCAAAGAACGTCTTCCCCAGCTCTACCCAGGAAGTTGGCTACTCCACTTGTGTGCAATAGCAGCAGATGAGCCTGAGAGCTGAACAAAATGTGAATGCAGAAAGTGAAAGTCACTCAGTCATGTCTGACTTTTTGTGACCCCATGGACTGTACAGTCTATGGAATTCTCCAGGCCAGAATACTGGAGTGGGTAGCATTTCCCTTCTCCAGGGGATCTTCCCAACCCAGGAATCAAACCGGGGTCTCCTGCATTGCAGGTGGATTCCTAACCAACTGAACTGTCAGGGAAGTCCTGTCTCAAATAGTGCTCTACCACTTAATATACACTGAGACATTAAGTAAGTTAGGCAGCCTCTATACACCTCTATTTTCTCTATTATTGTAAGGATTAAATGAAATAATACAAGTAAAGCACTTAGAAACATACCTGATTATTGTTATTATTACTGGTGGTAGTGGTATAACTGTGCATGCATGAGTGGGAAGTAGCTTCCGTCGTGTCCAACCCTTTGCGACCCTATGGACTGCAGCCTGCCAGGATCCTGTGTTCACAAAATTCTCCAGGCAAGAATACTAGAGTGGGTTGTCGAGCCCTCCTCCATGGGATCTTCCCAACCCAGGGATCAAACCCTCATCTCTTACGTCTACCTGCATTGGCAGGTGGGTTTTTCACCACTAGCATCACCTGGGAAGCCAGGTATAGCAGTAGTTATCCTAAAAATTAGTTCACTAGTAGCAGGAATACAGCAGTAGCAGTAAGCACATATTACATGTAACGAACTCTAGGATAGTCAAGCTAATAATAGTGTCTCTATTGTTTCAGTAACCCTTTCATCAGAAAACTATTGTAAGGCTGTTTATATAATGAATCAAATTCTTGTGTCATGACTAATTCACTCAGTGTCCATATGCTGCCTTATACACCTCTTACTGACCTAAAAACATGTTATTCTTTGTAGAATAGTTATGTTCAATCAAAAATAATGTATTCTTTTAAATAATAACAGTAGAAAAATTGGACATACTTGACAGAACAAAAGCTATCCCAAGTGTTTCCAAAGAGTTATTTAGCTTTCAAACTCCCACAGAAGGAACTTCCCTGGTGGTGCAATGAATAGGAATCTGCCTGCCAATGTAGGGGACATTAGTTTGATCCCTGGTCCAGAAAGATTCCACATGTTGAGGAGCAGCTAAGCCCATGCGCCACAACTACGAGCCCATGCTCTAGAGCCCAAGAGCTGCAACTATGAGCCCATGTGCTGCAACTGCTGAAGCCCTCACAGCTAAAGCCTATGCGCCACAAGAGAAGCCACTGCAACGAGAAGCCTGCACATCAAATTGAAGAGACGCATCTAGAGAAAGCCTGCATGCAGCAATGAAGACCAAGTGGAACAACAAAATAAATCAATTAAAATAAATAAATAAATTTTAAAAAGCCATGTTGTGAGCTGTCCTATGGAGAGGACCAAGTGATAAGGACTGCATGTCTCTGACCAACAAAGACCTAAGGTGGTCTGCTCACAGCCATTAAAAACACACACACACACACACACACACACACACAAAAAACTCCCATGGAAGAATATTTCTGAGAAATTTTTGAGTTCACTTGGATAGCCCAAATGACAGTGAACACTATTTACAAACTGATGAAAACTATGTTTATCTCTTTTTATTTCAGATTTTCCTCAGTGTCATAGTAGGAGCTTTAAATCTTGGCAATGCCTCTTCCTGTTTGGAAGCCTTTGCAGCTGGGCGTGCTGCAGCCGCCAGCATCTTTGAGACAATAGACCGGGTATGTAAAAGCCAAAAGTAAAAGTTGAGGGCAGGGAGAGAAATGAACTCATGAGGAATTTATCCTCAGTGTTAAAAAATATAAGGAACTATCACAATGCCCTTAATTCAGCAATACTTAATAAGTACTGTCATGAGCCAGACCACAGTATGAGATGGGAGTGCTAGAGTGAAATACAGCAAATAAGGCCCCTCCTCTCATATCATATGGGAAATAGGCATTAACGAAGTCAGTCAGTCAGTCAGTCAGTCAGTTCAGTCGCTCAGTGGTGTCCGACTCTTTGCGACCCCATGAATCGCAGCACGCCAGGCCTCCCTGTCCATCACCAACTCCCGCAGTTCACTCAGACTCACGTCCATCAAGTCAGTGATGCCATCCAGCCATCTCATCATCTGTCGTCCCCTTCTCCTTCTGCCCCCAATCCCTCCCAGCATCAGAGTCTTTTCCAATGAGTCAACTCTTCGCATGAGGTGGCCAAAGTACTAGAGGTACTCTGAAATCATCTTTCAGGATTTGAAATAGCATTAACGAAGTAGACATATCCAAAGATAGGATAATATTAGACAGTGATAAGTGCAATGGTGCCTCAGAAGGTAAAGAATCTGCCTGCAATTAGGGAGATGTGGTTCGATCCTGGCTTGGGAAGATCCCCTGCTGGAGGGCATGGAAACCCACTCCAGTATTCTTGCCTGGAGAATCCCCATGGACAGAGGAGCCTGGCGGGCTACAGTCTATGTGGTTGCAACGAGTTGGACACAACTGAGCGACTAAGAAGCAGCAGCAAGTACAGTAATGGAAATAAAACAGGTCACTGCAATAGCAGTTGGGGTAGGGGAAGGAGACTTTATATTGAGTGACAGTGACACCAGTTATGAACTGAGAACCAAAGCAGGTGAGTCAGCCATACAAAAAAGTACTTAGGAGAGGAGTGATGCCTGGGAGGTAAGAGCAGGGAGCATACTCAGGTTGGAACAGGGCTTGGTGAGTGTAAGGAAATAAAACAAAGTCAGTGTGACTGAACAGAGTGAGCAAGAGATAAGATGAAGAGATGGGAAGCGGCCAGATCACACAGGACTTTAAAACCCAGTTCATAAGATTAGATTAACTTCTAAATGTGACAGAAAGTCTACAGGCTTTGACCCTGGTAGCCTAGCTAAGAGTTTCCTGATTAATCTAGTGGAGCACATTGGACATCAAGATAGAAAGGTCAAAATCTACGAACATCTCTGAGAAGATGCCCAGGACTGAGTCAGAAGCCCTGGAAATCCAGACGTGCGTTGTGTCCCTACATTGTTAGTGTTGGTGAGATTAGAATCTGCCTGAGGAAACTGTCCATCACTTTATCTGTTTTATATTTTGGGGTTTCATTTATGGGGCTTTATAGAAAGATAGTTGAAAACCATGTAGAGCTATCCAAATTCTACCTCATTCTTGGCATTGTTGTATGCTCAAAAAAGATGGTTCTAAAACTCCCTTGAAACTATTACAAAAAATTAAGGCATTTAAAAATTTAAGAATAAAGAAGGAGAAATAGATGACACTGTAGCCCCAAAAAGAGATAGGATGATGAGTTTCTCTCACTAGAGTAAGAGAAGGAAGAAGTTGGCCCTGAGTGTTCTGGTAGCAGGAGATAACCCTCACTCTGGTCTGATTATCCACCATGGTTAAGTTCTGAATTAGGCTCACTACTAACAGCCATGGAGGTGAAATTCAGCATGTTGATTAAAAGTTGGTGGCATTTGAAGACACCACTTGAGAACATTCAGTTAGTGTCTATCATCATCTACAATAGTCAAATGTAGGATATTATTGGATCTTGACCACTTGAGACTCCTCTACTTCCTCAATGAACAAATGTGTATCATCTGTCAAGTTAGGTTATGGTGATGATCACATAAAAGAAAAAACATTAAAACACCTGTAGATTGTCTTCTGGGTATCTCAATATTATAGTACTCCATAATAATATCAATATATTATATACCAATATATTAATTACAGATTAATACCATATATTATATTGTGATATTTTCACTATATAAAATATGTCATAGTAATAAAAAATAAAAATACTAATTAAATTAAATTAATGTGATAATGTTTTATACCAATTATATGATTATTGGCAGTTTTAATTATAATTAATTATATGTTATTTATGTAAGTTTGGTTATATATAAATCTACATAATATACATAATATATAATATATTTTAATACAATTATATAGCAATAGTAATTACATAGTATACATCTCAACATTAATTTCCCAATAAGTGTTAGTGAATATTATTACTATTATTAATACAATTTAATGTAGAAGCAGCTTATCTTTGGCAATGTTTAGCCTGATTGCTGTTCTATATTATGAATAAATTCAAACTGAGATGGACAGTAAATGCGTGTTATACATGCCGTTGCTCTATCCCTTTTCCATTCCACTTAAGAAACCCCTCATTGACTGCATGTCAGAAGATGGTTACAAGCTGGATCGAATTAAGGGTGAAATTGAATTCCATAATGTGACCTTCCACTATCCTTCCAGACCAGAGGTGAAGGTATGTGCCAATCTTTTCCCAATTTTCTTCTTTGATGATTCATTTCCAGAGCCACAGATTATTTATTTTTCTGAAACATGACTCATTTTCCAGGAACAAGGCACAGAGGCATGTTTCTCTGGAAGTGTCCTCAGGTCTTGTTCCTTAGGCCACTAACCACATTCCTTGTGCTAATAATAATAATATACAAATCTCTTTGGTAGGAACAGTTTGGTAGCACATTCAGGTTAAGTCAGCTGAGTGACACCCTGTTGAAACGAGTGGCAGGTCCTGTCACTGTGAGAGCAGGCTAAACAAACTGCAAGGCAATCAGAACAATCCAGGACAGCCGTGCCAAGTATCTCTTTAGAGGCTGCAGAAGGTCGAACTCTGCCTGGGTGGGGCAGGAAGTGGCAAAGGAAAGCTGCTCTCTGAAATTTTTTACTTCCTATCCATGTTTACAAGGATCATTAGATCAGTCCTTAGAGGAAAGGTAATTTTGTAATCTTATAATCACTGTCTTGTACTATGCAATTGTTCTGGGCACAAGGTGAAGAAAATTTACACTGTTCCCACGCCTACTGAGCAAGTGTCTTTAGAGGCAATTTACCCTACAGGAAACAGAATCTACTTCTCTAAAAGAACTGGCTTTGGAAGGAGAGGAGACTAATTCCTCATTTTTAACAGAGTATCTTTTTCTTTTCATTTATTTACTTTTAATTGAAAAATAATTGATGCACAATATTGCACAACTTTCAGGTGTACTACATAGCAATTAGATACTTGCATACATCATGAAATGATCACTGTGGTAAGTCTAGCTATCATCTGCCCCTACCCAAAATCATTACAATATTATTGACCATATTCCTTATGCTGTATATTATGTCCACGTGCCTTATTTATTTTATAAATTCAGGCTTCTACCTCCTTAACCCCTTCACATATTTCCCCTTCTGGCAATCACTCATTTGTTCTCTGTATCTCTGAGTCTGTTTTCATTTTGTTTTGCTTGTTTGCTTCTTTTATTTTTTAGATTCTACATATAAGTGAGATCATACAGTATTTGTCCTTCTCTGATAGTTCACCTAGCATAATACTTTCTAGATTCATCCATGTTGTCACAAACACCAATATTTAATTTTTTATGTATGAGTAAATTCCTTTGTGTGTATGTGTGTATACGTATGCATATGTATACATATATATATTCATCAGTAGATAAATGAGTATAGAAGATGTCTCTCTATATATACCACATTTTATTTACTCATTCATCTATTGATCTATTTAGATTGCTTCCATATCTTGGCTATTGTAAATAATACTGCAATGAACACTGGTATGCATGTATCTTTTCAAATTAATGTTTCTGTTTTTTTCTGATAAATACACAGAAGTGAAATTTCAGGATCATTTGGCAGTTCCATTTTTAATATTTTGAGGAAACTTTGACTGTTTTCCATAGTTAGCTACCCTTCCTTAATATTTCTATGTCCCCACAGAGGTCATGGAAATGTAACTTAATTTTAACACTACATAGTTGTAACATAAGTAAATTTATATATATACACATAGAAACAAATATACATCATACATACATACTTATATACGTATATAAGATAGGTACATGTATATTCTGATATTTCTGAAGTATATTCTTGATTACAACACACATACATATATAAACATCAAATGTAAAAGTGCCTAGTGAAATATAAATAACAAGGTAGTACTTACTCAGTAAACACTTTTGAATAAATGGCTAAAAACTCACTTTATAATATCTGTTTAGAGACAGCTGTTCAACAAATACCAGTAGAACTGAAACATATTTATTTCATTTCTGTTTTATCTTCTATTCTCAATGCCAGTAGTTTGCTTTAACAAAGTCTTACTGCTAAGTGACTTTCTCCCCTAAGCTAATTGGGACAGTCTCCTTGAGGTATCCTGGCATGTCAGAAATGTTTTAAATTAGATTTTGGAACATAGTTTTCGAGGTTGGCCTGGCTTATTTACTTCAACAGTGTTACCACACGTCATGTTATTTGTTGGCTATGGCTATTAGTTTATGACTAAGTAGTGTGCTAAATGCTAAAACCACATCCTAGCACTGTTTACTAATTTTTCTGGTTATTAATGAAAATCAATGACTGTTGCTATGAGGGCATAAGTAAACACAAACACAGTCTCCTAACAAAGTGTTCTAACTTGTAGCCTAAATGATGATGATCTGAACATTGTTCTTTTATTTTCTCTGCAGATTTTAAATAAACTTAGCACGGTCATTAAATCAGGGGAAGTGACAGCTATGGTAGGATCCAGTGGAGCTGGGAAAAGCACAGCACTGCAGCTCATTCAGCGATTCTATGACCCCACTGAAGGCATGGTGTGTATCTTCTAGAAACTTCTTAATACATGGGGATGTGTGCATGGATTCTCAGTCATGTCCAACTCTTTGCAACCCCATGGACTAGCCCACCGGCTCCTCTGTGGGGTGCCATTTCCTCCTCCAAGGATCTTTCTGACCCAGGGATGGAACCTGTGTCTTCTGCCTCTCCCGCATTGGCAGACAGATTCTTTATCAGTGAGCCACCTGGGGATAGGAGGTTGAAAATGGTGATATATTGGTCAAATACAAACACCTAGCGAACACTGACAGCACTTTGACATCTGCATAGTTCAGTTAATGATTTGTTTGGTTTGGTTTTTTGGCTGTAACCTGCGGCATGTGGGATCTTCCCAGGGATCAAAGTCTGACTTAATGATTTTTTTTTTTGACTAAACCAAATGGACGAATTCTCTCCATAGTAGTTGTGTTCAATGAATAATCAGTCCATCTGCTCAGTGACGTAACTGAATGTACAGATACATTCAAAATGGTATTGCTGCCTTTTCAGTGAGGGAAAATTTCCATTTCTTTCTTCATATTATAACAAAATTGTTATTATTCCCTAAAGTTTTCCAAACACTAAGTATAAGAAAGCTTACATGGCCAGCATTAACAGAGAACAGTTCTTGATTGTTACTCTGAGATGTTAGGTCTAAAAATAATTACATTATTTTTGCAAACTACTTAGTCTCTTTCTCCTTGTTTTTGTCTGACTGTAAATATAGACTGAAACTAAAAAAATATTAATAATTGCTACTTATCACACATTATATGTCAAGTACTTTATAGAGATCATTACTTATTTTCACAGCAACTTCCAAAGATAAATATTCCCATTTTACAAATAAGGAAGCAGAGAAATTGAGAGTTGCCTCAGATTTGAACCCAGATCTGTTGGATGTCAAAGACTCTTTTCACTCTGCCTCATAATCATTCTTGTTAACATCTCCTTGATGCCTTGAGATAGAATCACTTGACTGTATATTAAATGACTTCTTCCATGCAATGAGCTCTATATAATGCAGGTACTGTCAGAGTGACACGGCAAATGTGATAAGGTTTTCTTTTTTCACAGACACTTTATTCTCTGATTGGGTATTCTTTGCTACATACCACTATAATTATACTCTGAATATATAGATACCATGTTTTTTATATAAAATGTTTATATTTTTGCTAATAGTAATGTTTATTTACTTATCCCATTTATAGTTTCAATTGCATTTGAACACCTGAGTGTCATTTGATGAATCAGGCCAGAAAGTAAGATTTTATTCTAAAACATACACACATATGCAAGATAGAGACCACTGGTCATTTTCTTTGTATCTTTTGAAGTTCATTTTGGCTTCAAGTCAAAAGATAGAAATATTTAAAGTATGATGAATAACTGTACTCTTTATTGAGAAATTAAAAATTTTTCTATTCTTGGGCCAACTGAGCTAAACTAAGTAACCTTTATATCAATTGTGTTTCTACAATGAACTGTCCTACAGCTATACTTGATTTCAATTTATATTGTCATCCTTATATTAACCACATTATAAGAGGAATTGTTTTGCACAGTCGTGTGGGTCTCATTTTTTCTCCTCATAGATCAAGTACAGCACAGTAGTAGTATTCAGAATCTTGAAGGATTCCAAGAGAAGTGATGTTGTGGGTTTTGTCCTCTAGGTGACCTTGGATGGCCATGACATTCGCTCTCTTAACATCCAGTGGCTCAGAGCTCAGATTGGGATAGTGGAGCAAGAGCCTGTTCTGTTTTCCACCACCATTGCAGAGAACATTCGCTATGGCAGAAAAGATGCAACAATGGAAGATATAGTCCGAGCAGCCAAGGAAGCCAATGCCTACAACTTCATCATGGACCTGCCACAGGTACCCCTGGCCTCTCATTCCAGAGGGAAACCCAGAATTCATAGAGGGAAAAAATTTACATAGTAATATGCATTGTTTTTCATTTACATTCTAAATTATCAATGTCATGTTTTCATTTTGTGCCTGGAAATGTACTTTGAATTCCCCTCTTTGTCTGAAAATATGATGTGATTAATACATTAAAATCTACCAAACTGCAACACCTTCTTTTAGAAGCTGGCTTTAACATAGATACAGTTTCCTTATTTCATCTATTTAAACATTTGTCTAAGCAGATGATAAATTTGTTGTGTGGTGGTAACGTTCACAATGCTCTTTTGATGTCTGCAACTGTTACTGTTCTCAAATTTTCTTGTGTTTGGGCTGCAAATACTGTCTCTTCAGTACTATGTCTCACATATTCAAAATTTCCTCATTTATCTTCATTTCATATGATAGCAGTGACAAAAACCAACTCAGTATTATACTTGTATGGATTTCTTGGCCAATGGTCTGCTAAATCAAAGAAGAATTATTATTACTATTTAACACATATATAGCGCTTACTCCCAGAGAAGGCAATGGCACCCCACTCCAGTACTCTTGCCTGGGAAATCCCATGGACGGAGGAGCCTGGTAGGCTGCAGTCCATGGGGGCGCGAAGAGTCGGACAAGGCTGAGCGATTTCACTTTCACTTTTCACTTTCATGCACTGGAGGAGGAAATGGCAACCCACTCCAGTGTTCTTGCCTGGAGAATCCCAGGGACGGGGGAGCCTGGTGGGCTGTCGTCTATAGGGTCGCACAGAGTCGGACACAACTGAAACGACTTAGCGGCAGCAGTGCTTACTACATATCAGGTACTTTTATAAGCACTTCACAGCTATTAGTTCATTTAACTCTCCCAATCATCCTGTCAGGCAGCTATATTATTATCTCCATCTACAGATGGAGAATTGAGTTTCCAAGAGGTCAAATCACTTGCTCAAGGCAAGGTTCTCATCCAAGGTGGCCCTGGTTACACAGCCTGTGCTCTAGAATACGTCCTTCTCAGCCTTCCAAAATGCCTGTATGAATAGGATTGCAGCTGTGTGTATGACATAGTCTAGTGGTGAAACAATATAAAGCTTCAGAATCAGACCACCTCCGGACAAATCTTCTGCACTTGTAAGATTTATGAACTTGGGCAAGTTACTTTACCCCCTCAGACTGCAGTGTTACTTTATCCATCCGTTAAGGAGAATAGTAGTACCTGCCTCACGGCCTATCAGTCAGGACTAAATGAGATGATATGTGTAAAGAGCTCAGATCCACGCTTTCTACATGGTAGATTCTCAACTCATGTTGCTAATGTAAGTGAGATAAAACACTGACCACATCGCCCCCTTCTGAGATTCCAGTGTAATACTGGGCATGCAGGATAGTAACTTCACTGTTCATGGTAGTGATTATAAAGCTACTTTGATCCTTCATTCATAATATATAGACAACTTTAGTGTTGTGCTTTTCTGTGTTGTCTAGCTAGAAGAAAGAGACAAGGAATTGACATATGCTTTAATCCTCTAAGATGGATTTTCAGGATGCTGATTAACTTTTATTGTGGTGGAAACATTTTAATTGAAGTTGAGCTAAAAAGAAACACTTTAATCATCCAGAATAAAAGAATAAATCAATATCTTTATTTTACACACAAATATTGATTAGATAATAACCTGTTTCAGGAAAGGGTTTTTTTAAAAAGTGAAAGATGGATGTGTGAAAACTCCTGCTTGAGGAGGAAGCTAGAAGGGACCTTTGTAATGAATGGATCACTGTCAGGATCCATCAAATTCTTGCTCTTCATTGCTGATGTTGCTTTCTTCCTAGCAATTTGACACTCTTGTTGGGGAAGGAGGAGGCCAGATGAGTGGCGGCCAGAAACAAAGAATAGCCATTGCCAGAGCCCTTGTTCGAAACCCAAAGATCCTGCTTTTGGACATGGCCACCTCGGCACTGGACAATGAGAGCGAAGCCATGGTGCAAGAAGCACTGAGTAAGGTTTGTTGAGAGTCTAGGTTCCTTTCATAAGTCTGTGTGGGAATTCTTGTGTTGTAGGAAAGGCCTCTGTGAAGAGAGGAGAAAGAGAAAGAGAGACATCAAGAGACAGAGAGAGAAGGACTACATGAGTCATTGTATCTGTTTGGAAAATATTGGTTCACCACAATGTTCTGCACAGTTGAACAGAAGACATATCATTTGCTTCTAAAGGCGGCACATGTAAAATTTGTTAAGTCTAACTCACAACATGTGATTTTAAAAATTTACATTTTGGATGTAAGATGTTGATTAATGGCAGCAACTGGAGCAACGTGTAATGTGTTTATTAGCCACAGGAAAGTACGCTGACATTTTCTAATGTCTGTTTAGCCTATTCAAGAATTTAGGGATCGAGCCTGACTTACTTGTGGATTCTGAGACAGTCCAAATGGCACCGTCAGCTTTGTCTTGCAGTCTGACTCAGGGCACTGTACACTCTCACAGGTTCAGCACGGGCACACAATCATCTCTGTCGCTCATCGCCTATCTACAATCAGAACTGCAGACGTCATTATTGGTTTTGAACATGGTACAGCAGTGGAAAGAGGCACCCATGAAGAACTGTTGGAAAGGAAAGGCGTTTACTTCACACTAATGACTCTGCAAAGTCAAGGAGACCAAGCCTTTAATGAAAAAGACATAAAAGGCAAGTGCCTTTTCAGTTATACATTATGTTAAATAATTAACATATATGATGTTTTTGGATTTCTATGCATTTTAATATATATTGTCTTAGTTGTTCTCCTCAAAGCCCTGGGGGACATAACATAGATGATAAAGGAAAGAACAGATGCTCAGGGGGCTTAGTTATTGATCAAGTCATAGTGCTAAAACCCAGGTCTCCTGTGGAAGAAACTTCAATTCCATCCCCTTTTTACCCCTCACACTTTGCAAATAAGAGAGTCTTCCTAGAATCTCCTGCACTCAGTATGAGCTCTCTTCTTGTTGGTTGAGTGAATTAAACAATGACTAAAAACTTTTATGCATATTTTCATTAATGTAGGTAGATACTTCAGGTCCTAATGTACTTTCTCCATTTCAATCTGAATTTTCTTTTTTTTTTTTTTGGCCACATCATGTGACATGTGGGATCCAATTCTCTGACAAGGGATCAAACCCATGGGCCCTGCAGTGGAAGCATGGAGTCTTAACCTCTGGATTTGGTGGTTTACCTAAACCCATGTTAAGCATCCATTACAAACTTTCTCTCCCATATCAAATCTGGATTTGTTAATACTATTGGGTAAAATGACTGTATACATTGAACATGTGATTTATTCTGAAAAGATTTTTTTTTTAATTTGGTTCATCTACTTTTTTTTTTTTTTGCCACCTAGTGGATTTCTCAGACTTCCCTGGTGGCTCAGACAGTAAAGAACCTGCCTGAAATGCAAGAGTCCTGGGTTTGATCCCTAGGTTGGGAAGATGCCCTGAAGAAGGGAATGGCAACCCACTCCAGTATTCTTGCTGGAGAATTCCATGGCTATAGTCCCTGGTATCAAAAAGAGTTGGACACAACTGAGCAACTAATGCTTTCACTTTTCTTTTCAGTGGGTTTCTCACAAGATTTTTTTGTCATTCATATCAGCTATAGCTATAGGTATCTATTTCTGTGGTGATAACACAGGCTATCATATAATTCAAAAGATTTAATCTTGCTGAGTATTTTTAATTTTTTTGTTGTTAGAATGTGCTGGACAAGTGTTAACAGGTTGTTTGAGATCAGACATAGTAACGATATGCTATGCAAATATAGTAAATAATGTTATTTTGCTTTGATTCTGCTTATTGTATACACTAAGGGATCACTCGTGTTGTATTGAATAGGAAAAGATGAAACCGAAGATGCCTTACTTGAGAGAAAACAGACCTTTAGCAGAGGGAGCTACCAGGCTAGCTTAAGGTAAGCTCAGGCATCGGGGCAGATTTTTAAGTTTTCAGATGTTTTCAGGAACCCTCTGCAGCTAAGATCTTCTGGCAATATCTCAGGTACACTTGAAAAGCCCTAAATACAGCCCTAGGTCTTGTGTAATACGAACATGCAAATGAATCATAGGTTGCCGTATTGACATTTCTGTCTCCAATCCATAGAAGTTTTTAAAATTTGGCTTCTCATTTTATTGAGGGTACGGGGTCATGATAAAGATGCTCTGTAGTTAAAATGTTGTTTGCTGAGCTTAGAAAGGGGATTTTTAAAAATCTGTGTTTAGACTTGTCTCCCAGAGTTAACTGTGGTATGAAGCACTGTCTTAAATGGAAGTCAGATTCATGCCTTTAGCTCCATTCTTTAACCTACTGAGCTGCAATTGAATTACAAATATTTCTGCTCCCAGAGCTCCCCATCTAAGGTGAAATCATTCTTTAACTAGATGAAATATGAGATGTGTCATCTAACACTTAAAGCATATTTTCTAAACATGAACTTTTTTTTTTCTGGGTCAATCTGTGGGTATTGACTTCCAAAGCATATTTTTGGAGCATATTGTAGCAAGACTATAAATTTAATATTTCATTCTGGTTTAAAAGTTTAAAAAAAATAGTTCCTTTAATGTTAAAAGTCTGTATATTAAGAAAAATTCTGCCCGAGAGTATTTGTGTGTATTTGTGAAAATGTTATTCAAGATCTTTTTTTCTTAAGTTCGGAGACTATTTGTAGGCAATAGACTGACATTTCTCTACCCAATCCCTTATCATATTTCTAGTATATTTGATTCAAGGCTGTGCTCTAAACAAAGGCTCAATTTATGACTTGCTCATTCAAGATAGCTAATTGTTTATTGAAAAATGGTTAAAGAGGCTTAAAATATAATATTCTAGAAACAACTCCAAGTAGTTCAAACACAGATTTATTTACTTTTAATGTTCAAAGACTAGTTAACTGGGTTTTATGCTTAGGGGTTTTATTTTTCTTTTCAAGGACAGGTCTATTCAGAAAATTTCAAGAAATGCTAGTTTCATTGAATTTTTTCAGGTAATAAAGCAATAGTTCAAATGTAAAAGCTATAAAAATTGCCAAAATTATTGGGTAATTTTTAAGGACATCTGGCATGAATTATTTCACCATGTTTTTTCTGATTGGAAGAAAAAAATTATAAAGATCATCGGAATCACAGTTTGAAGATATATACTAACTTCTTAAACCCAGAAAATGACTAGGCATCTCTTTTGATCACTAAGTTAAAGGTTGCAAAGAGGAATGTATCTCATGGTGAGGTCAAAAGAAAATAAATATTTTCTTAATTTTTCAGATGAACAGAATTTTTCCCATTCTAAATAGTTTACTTACAGTTTACTATTAGGCCCAGATAACTGTTTTAATATAAACATTTCTTATTTGGCCATTAGTTCTTACAAATTCTACATTTTGGTGACTAGGGAGAGAAGCCCAGAAATACAACCTGTACACAGAAAGTAGCTATTAACCTCCTACAGAGAAAGATTTATAGGTTTGAGTAAGAAGGTCTGTTAAAAATATCTTATTGTGTATGCTGACAGATTTTTTTTTAAGAGGACTAATTGAAATGTTAATTTGTATCTTATTTCCTCGGTCTGATGCCTAAGTCTCCCTTTAGTAATATATTTTAGATTCAAGAACAATTTCCATGGATGACAATAATTTCCTAAGTAATAATGTTGAGAGAGAGAGAACATATATTCCCAAATTAGCTGTTTTTGCTTCCGATGAGAAGTGGTGCACAGCTTCTGAGGAAGGGCGGGGCAGCCGTTGCAGGTTTCTGAAAAGGGGAGTGACAGAATTCTAACGCTGGTGTTTATGGCAGACCAGAGCGGGCAGGTCGGGCCCCTGCCTCGCACCCTTGCTGTTCATGGTCTCCTTGGTGCAGCTTATGCCAGACAGGTAGAATGCTGGATGAATGGGCAACAGGGAACGAGAGAAAGAGAGATTGAAGAAACATAAGATTAAAGTAGTAGAGGGGATAAGGATTGATGTCTTCCCTGCTCAGAACTGGGAGGTAGTCAACTATTTTGATGCCCTCTTCTCCACATACTCCTACCTTGTCTGCCAATGCTCTGAGTTTCTTTTTTAAGCCCATAACCTTCAGTCTCAGCCCTCTCTTGCACTTAGCTCTCTCTAGCTGACACAGAGCTATCCCTCTCATCTCTGGGAGTTGAGCTCTTGACCTCAGTTACCTAACTTAAAGAAATGACTCTATTGCTGCAGAGTTTCAGGCCAAACGGGACGGGCTTGGGTGTCCCAGAAGCCAGTTTGGTAGCAGGAAGTCTGAGTGGGGTGTGGTTTCATGCCTGATCACAATGAGAGTTTGAGCAAGAGCAAGAGGGAGGACTTGACGTAAATGCACCTGTTGAACCTAGTGACTAAGAGGATAAAGATGCCATCAAATGAACGTGGGAATAAGTGAGGGTCATGAAGCCTATGCATTGCTGTCTTCTCAAGAAGGAGAGATGAGCATCTGTAATAGGCAGGTGCCACCTTGGTATTTGTTTTAGTCTAGCTTAACCTGAATACGGATGATAGGAGGCTTACGAATAACACCATCTGGCTCCCACGACCACAGCTGATGCAGATCTCCTCATCACTACAAGCTCCCTCTTTACACGGTATTTCTTCAGGCTAAGTGCTTTGAGAATGTAACTTCCATCCTTTCAAGTCTTCAGGATTACCTTTATCACTTAGCAGTTTATTTGCAAATGGCTAAAAACCTCAGCCAACCTGGTTTAACCTTTAAAGGGAAAGAATGACAACATAACTAAATAGTTCAAAGAGGCTTTGGCTTCAGGCAAGACTGGGGCTTCAGTGAGAGGCTTGGTCAATATACATACAATTTCTTTTTCTTCCCTTCTCAGCTCTACTTTTTTTTTCAGTATTCATTTTTTAGGAAGCTTCTTTTCTTGACATAATTGCCAACGGCTTCCAGTGTCACATACTTTCAAATTTAACCTAGAAGATAGTAGAAGTCTCCTTCCCAGAAACCTCAGGGAGAAACAAAACAACTCGAATCACTTCCTATATCTGCTCTATACTGTTTATGTAACTAGTAACCCTATCTCCATACTTCTCTTTATACCGTTCTGTCAATCAGCAATGCCCTTTCCTCTAGCCTACAGATACCCACAGCCTACCTTAGCCACCTCCTCCATGAAGCTTTTCATGGTAGCACCTGACATATGTTCTTTTATCCTTTAAATTTCCATACTGTTTATTTAAACCTGCTTTATGGCAGCCCACTCCAGTGTTCTTGCCTGGGGAATCCCAGGGACGGGGGAGCCTGGTGGGCTGCTGTCTATGGGGTCACACAGAGTCGGACACGACTGAAGTGATTTAGCAGCAGCTTAGCAGCTATAGCACTTATCACATTCTTCCTTATATTAGGTTGGTTACATGCGTTGTTCTTCTATAAAACTTGAAGTGCCTTAAGGGAGAAGTCTGTAATTGTCCAGTCTTTGTGTCCCCTCACAGCACCTAACTTTGATCTGTACGTTGTAGGCGCACAATCATCTTTTGTTGAATGAATCAGTGAACACATCAAGCTAAATAATATTTCAATAATATATTTGTTAATTAAATCCATCCCTAAAGGCAGTACATAGTCTGGAGACATTTCCACTAGGGTCCCTGTTTCCTCCTACTAGTCTATTTGTGTCCAGGTAGAATTATGCTAAAGCAAACACCAGGGAGAGAGAGAGAGAGATATCAAAACTCATCCTACAGTCCTGAGGGAGGTAATAGTGATGGGCCATTGCCGTTAGAGCAATAGCAGAACCATGTGGGTTTGGGATGGAGTTGAGTCTTGGACGCTTTTTTTCTTGGTGGACTAGTGAAACGACTTCGCCCCCTCTCCTCCTCCCTCTGTGTGTGTACTCTGAATCAGGGTTTAGCTCGGCACCATGGCAACCAGACTGAACGTTGTGTCAAACCCACTCAGGAAGTGCCTGCACCTGACAGGTGATGTAGACTCGGAACCAATTGAGTCCTGTTCCAACAAGCCACAGACTAATTCATCTCTCTTTTTACTTACAGAGCTTCCATCCGACAACGCTCCAAGTCTCAGCTTTCTTACCTGGGACATGAATCGTCACTAGCACTTGTAGATCATAAGTCTACTCATGAACAAGACAGAAAGGTCAGACACCAATGGCTCATGCGGGGATGGAAGAAGTCTCTCCTGGAGACTATCGTATGCCCTTTAAGCTTAGAATCTGAGTTTTCAAGGCCTTTATCTAGTAATGTTTCACTGCTGCTGCCGCTAAGTCGCTTCAGTCGTGTCCAACTCTGTGTGACCCCATAGACAGCAGCCCACCAGACTCCTCCGTCCATGGGATTTTCCAGGCAAGAGTACTGGAGTGGGGTGCCATTGCCTTCTCCTATGTTTCACTAAGTCAAACTAAATGAGAGGCTCCATTAAGACGTGAACGAAACTCTAAATTTTATATCATGTTTTACATAATATTTTAAGAGAAGCATAAATAATAAAATATTTTAAGAATACATGGTAACTAAGATGAAGTATTAAAAGTTCACTGATAATTCTTATGTGAGCCATTCTAATAAACACAATTACATGTACTTAGCAGACTATTTGATTATGTAGGAATCCCTTTCAAGCTCTTAAGACTATCTGAAAACCTGTCTTTGTAAAACTTTAAATCTCCTTCTTAAATAATTATAATTATAAAGTGTTTAATACAAGTTACTGCAAATTTTAAATTAATGGGGACTGATTAGGTTTTACAGACATTTGTTTACTTAATACAATTTTATAATAATTGTTTTAGGGTACATTTGAAATGAACACTATTAATTTTAACACTATTCAAAGCAACATAAAAATGAAATAGGAGAAGAATCAACACATATAGCAATACTCAACTTTGTTCATCAGGATGCCCACTGCTGCAGTGGGCACAGTCTAACTTTCACATAAGGTGACCATCCCTCCTACTCATAGCCTTTCTTAATCACTGAACTTTATTCTTCAGCCCTGATCCTCTCATTTTCAATCCCCCATTACTCTTCATTTCAGTCTTTTCATGGCAATTTTCTTATTGAGGCTTATTTCAGATCATGTTGTCTTATCCTGTTACTAAATTACAAGCTTCTTAAAGTTAGTAACTGTTATTTGTGTTTGTATCAACTTGGGCATCTTGCTTTGCCTGGAAACTCCTTTATCTGGTTACCATTAGCCTACCAGGCTCCTCAGTCCATGGGATTTTCCAGGCAAGAGTACTGGAGTGGGGTGCCATTTCCTTCTCCAGGGGATCTTCCCGATCCAGGGATTGAACCCAGATCTCCCACATTGTAGGCAGATGCTTTACTGTCTGAGCCACCAGGGAAGTTCTGGTTACCATGAGACCTAGCAAACATTTCTGTTTATTTGACACATGTAAACCTAGAACCAACCAAATCCTGTTCCAATCTGCTCATAATCTACAGACTCTTTGATCTTTCTGTTTAGTTACAGAGCTGCACATGGTGGGACATCAAGCGATTTTTAAAACTAGGATGAAAAATTAACTTTTTATAGTAAAATAATGTCCAAACCGTAAGATTTATCAAAGAAAACGAGTCAGAGAATATTTTAATTACAAGCACATCCATTATGCATGATGTAATTTCAAATTATGTTTAAAACATTTCAGTATGAGAATCCTTTTGGGGAGTAATTATAAACACCGATTCACAATGCCAAATTTGGAATAAAGTACTACGTATGATTTTATGACTATGATGGAAGGATTATTAAGGCTCTCTTTTGGTTTTAAGATATTAATAATAAATAGCATTCTTAATTATCTAATATTGTTATTGTTGTAGTTGTTCAGTTGCTAATTGGTATTCGACTCTGAATAGATAGTGTTCTCAGTATCTAATATAGCTGGTTTAAATAAACTTCGTAGAGGAACACTTTGTCTCAGGAACAGCAGGGTGGATCCAAGGACAGAAAATGTTCAGCAAGTGTGGTTGCTCACTGCATCTTGCCATTAAGGACTCAGCACCTCTTCTCATTCTAGAAATAGTTTTTTCATTTATATCTGTGGTACTGCCACCCATAAGTACAAGAGGCATTATACAAGGAGTTTAATAAGCTTCAAGGAAGAAAGAACGAAACACTACATTGACATTTCAAACATAACAGCACCAATTATATTCAATTTTTGCATTTTTATTTTTTTCCCTAGTTTCTGGGAAAATATTTGACAACACAAACAAGAGAGTTAGGAAGGAAAAGAAAATCCAATTTTGTTATTGTTGAAGCTGGTAGATGGCTCAGCACTGTTGGAGAGAACAATCAGATTTCCTGAAGATCTGAAGATCAGGTTCCCAGACTGCTGATGCAGGGAAAACTCAGAAGGGAGTTATTTAAATAAAAGGAAATGTAAATCAAATACAGAGAGCAGTTCCAGAGAAAACAAAACTACTCCCTAAGTATTCTACTCATCAGCATTGCCAACTAGAATATAATAAATAATTAAATGGAAACCAAGAATCTGCCTGCAATGAAGGAGACCCAGGTTCAGTTCCTGGGTGGGGGAACTATCTCTTGGAGAAGGGAATGGCAACCCACTCCAATACTCCGCCTAGAAAATCCATGGACAGAAGAGCCTGGTGGGCTACAGTCCATGGGGTTGCAAAGAGTTGGTCATGACAGAGCATCTGAGCAGAGAGAGTGTAATTTTAAATAGACAACACTTTGATTTCTTTCTTTAGTTAAGGAAGGAAAAGGAAAAAAGTGACAGAGAGCCAATGTGAAAAAAGTGACAGAGAGCCAATGTGATTCTGTTAAAGGTAGAAGTGGAACAGGCCTTGTGCTTATATTAATACTGCTCATTTTATGACAATTATCTTAGAACTTTTTTGATTTAAAAATTAAATATTTTAAAAAAGGAAACAGCAGAATCAGCACTGATAGAATTTAATATAAGGACTTCCTGTTCAGAGTAAATTTTAAAGTATTTTCGATATTTAGGTTATTCTAATCCCAAGTAAATTTTAAAGTATTTTGATAGTTAACTAAATTATTTAAGATCAAACACTGGTAAAAAAAATTTTTTTCATATTTTGATGAACAAGCTCTAACCTGACCGTCTGTTGTTTGGGAGATGTTCTGTTTTGTGTGGCAAGGCAAAAAGGTTTACTTCTGTAAAGGCGTTATCTCCACCTTGTGGTCTCTTTGGGTTTTGACTCTGAAAACTTAAGATGGTTTCAAAAGTCTGTGCTTCCAAAGTTAAGTGGGGTGTCTGACCCAACATTTCATAGTTAGCTGGTGACAGAGCCAAGACTGTAGCCTGTTTTTTCTTGGTCTCCAAGCTATACTCTTGGCTTTCATAAATCAGATCACAGTTATAATGCTAATAAAATTGAGATTAGGATTAGCGGAAAACTGTAGGCTAAAGCTTCCAGTTTCTAAAGAGTCTTCTTCCTCTTCTAGAGGAACTAAAAAGTAGAATATGTATGAGATTGTGTCAAGGTCAAATATTAAAAACCCATCACTTCATCACAGCTAACTTATAGTAGGGTTTAGGCATTGGTTAGGAGATAGGACAGGGTTTCCCAGGTGGCTCAGTGGTAAAGAATCCACCTGCCAATGCAGGTGATGAGAGTTCAGTCCCTGGGTTGGGAAGATCCCCAGGAGAAGTAAATGACAACCCACTCAAAAAATCTGGAAAATCTCATGGGCAGAGGAGCCTGGTGGGCAAGGTCCATTGGGTTGCAAAGAGGTGGACACGACTGAGTGACTGAGCATGCACACGCATAGGAGATAGGACAGAAGATCTATAAAAGTGACTGCTAGTATTTGATCATTTGGAAAGTCCCTGTTTCTTGGTCATAGTTACCATTTCCCATCATCATATCTTAAAGTTGTCATCAAGGCAGGAGACTGCCTATGGGTTGGCATGAAGAAATCGATGTAACAAAGTATAGAAATCTGGACATGAGATTTAAGTAGGAAGCTATATTTTTACCTGAGCTACACAGGATATGGATGGAAGGAAGCTGGGAAAAGCCCTTTGTTTAGCACTGAACCATCTACCTTGTAAGTAAGTGAACAGTATTTTTTAAATAAATGTTTTTTTTTACATTTATGCACCAGGAGCATAAAAGCTTCATTCATTCTTTCATCCAATAAACATTGATTATACACCTAACAAGTGCCAGATATTGACTTAGGGATGCAAAGATGAGTAAGAGCACTGTCCTTTTTCCTTCCCTGGAGCTGCTGGCAGGAGACTTCTTTACGTATGATAAATAAGTGAGCACTGTGCAACTTATCATTGACACAATAGAGGAAGGAACTGCAGTGAGAAAGCGGATATAAACTTTTATAATTTCGTCCATCTGTGAGTTACTGGTTTGCTGTGAATTTATTATATCTATGTATATATACTTATCTTTGTGTATGTATACACACACACACACACACACACACACATACCTATATTTTAGGGCTTCCCTGATAGGTCAGCTGGTGAAGAATCAGCCTGCAATGCAGGAGACCCCAGTTTGATTCCTGGGTTGGGAAGATCTGCTGGAGAACGGATAGGCTACCCACTCCAGTATTCTTGGGTTTCCCTTGTGGCTCAGCTGGTAAAGAATCCGCCTGTAATGCAGGAGACCTGGATTTGATCCCTGGGTTGGGAAGATCCCCTGGAGAAAGGAATAGTTACCCACTCTAGTATTCTGGCCTGGAGAACTCCATTGACTGTATAGTCCATGGGGTTGCAAAGAGTCAGACACGACTGAGCGACTTTCACTGTAATACATATCTTTAGCCTTTTAGCTTTTTTTAGATGAGTTAATTTGTCTTTGTCTTTGCAAAATCCCAGAGGAAAAAACCCTTCTGTACATAATGACTTTCATTTTCTTTTGTTTTTATACCACTTTTAGTTCAGTTCATTTGCTCAGTCATGTCCAACTCTTTGCAACCCCATGGACTGCAAGGCCTCCCTGTCCATCACCAACTCCCGGAGTTTATTCAAACTCATGTCCATTGAGTCAGTGATGCCATCCAACCATCTCATCCTCTGTCACCCTCTTCTCCTCCTGCCTTCAATTTTTCCCAGCATCAGGATCTTTTCAAATGAGTCAGCTCTTCGCATCAGGTGGTCAAAGTACTGGAGTTTCAGCTTCAACATCAGTCCTTCCAATGAATATTCAGAGTTGATTTCCTTTAAGATTGACTGGTTTGATCTCCTTGCAGTCCAAGGGACTTTCAAGAGTCTTTCTCCAACACCACAGTTTGAAAGCATCAATTTTTTGGTGCTTAGCCTTCTTTACAGCCCAACTCTCACATCCACACAGGGAAAAGGCTAACAGAGTTTTGCCAAGAGAATGCACTGGTCATAGGAAACACCCTTCTCCAAGAAGCTATCAAGTTAGCCTGACACAATTTTATGGATTCTGGAGAATACATAAGAGCTGTGTCAGAGATGAAAGACTTTACTCAGAGCATGAGCAGGAGCCAGTGCACAGCATTTCCACTGACTCCCCAGCCTACCCCCACTTCTCAGCTGATGAAAGAGAAGTAGGTGATACCAGCAAAGGAAGGGGAAGAGGAATCCTAGGCTTGAGAAACCTGGTGTTTTTATAATGAGCAATAAGCCCTTTTCTTAGGATGGAAACACTATCCCCCTCCTCCAAGGCTATTTGCTATACCAACATTCTTGAGAAAACAGCCTCAACAAAGGTGGTCAGTGCCTCTTTTCACAAGATGTGCAGAAACATAAGAGAGCCATAGAGAGCTTTGTCTATTTCTTTCCTTTTGAGGAGGAGAAGTCAACCGAGCCCCAGAGAACCGAAGTGCTCAGTGATAGATTCCATCAGTGGCCACGTGGGGCTCATCCAAGAACCACATTCTTTCCACATGCCCGTTTCCCTCATGCTTTCACAGGCACCTTTCTTCCTCTCTGCATTGATTTCCTAGAGTTGAGTAAGACATCAGAGATGAAATCATTGAAGGATTTGCTGCATGAGTGTGTAGCAACTATTGAGGGCAGACCAAGAGAGAACCTGAAATGGAGGCATTGACAGATCCATCACCAAGCAAGCTCTCCCTCCATCCTATTTGGCTTGCAACTAGAATAAGGACACCAGGCTTTTATTTCAATTGAATTGGTAATGAAATCTTTGACTTTGGAAGCAAAAGGATAGTATCTGAAGTTCCTTACTGCTGTCTGTTCCTGATGGTCAGCTCCTTAAGGGGTAAATAACTGTGTGTTAATGAAATAGAACACTAACAGTTTTGTAGTCAATTTGCTGTAGACATTTTTAGTATATTTTAATAGAAAAAGTAAAAAAAAATCAATACAGATCTATATAATCCACCTAAAATCTTTTCTCAAACAAAGTGAACAATAAATTTAGCAAATTATTGAAGAATGGACCTCACGACCAAGTACTGGAGAATATCATTAGCGAGGAAAAATGATTGTAAAAATGATGAAGTTCTGAATATAATTTTTGCCTTCAAGAGGCTAAAAATTTGCTAGCTCTGACACTTTAATGGCAATTAAAGAAATTGGAATGGGGAAATTTTAAAATAATTTGTACTCCTTGTAAAGAACATGAAGAATTTAGAAATCCAAATTGATTACCATTTACTTCTGGGCACTAATTAAAGAAAACCTTCACAGAAATACGCAATTGATAACCATTGTCACCAGTTAATACATTTTAAAAATTATTTTGCGTTGTTTAGATACACTGGCCTGCCTTGGGGCTTGAGGCAGTCACTAGACTTTGACATTTATAAAGGACATATTTTGAAAATTTCACAAATCCTTGAATGTGTAAATACCACTCACTGTAGCACAAAGGGTTGCAAAGAGTCAGACACGACTGAAGCGACATAGCACTCCACATACTCACTATAGCACAAAAATGTTTCTAAACTGGGAGTTATTTTTCTTATAGATCCAACTTATTTACCACTCCCCAAGTGTTAATACCTCTGCAATTGTGAAATGAGAACTACCAGCTCACCTTCAGATGAGCAGACACTCTAAAATCAGTCCCATCCAAGTCATAGCATGTGGTACTGTTTAGTCCCTAAATCGTGTCTGACTCTTCTGTGACCCCATGGATGGTAACAGCCCACAGGAGTCCTCTGTCCATGGGACTAGCCTAGCAAGAATACAGCAGTGGGTTGTCATTTCCTATTCGAGGGGTTCTTCTCGACCCAGGGGTTGAGCCTGTGTCTCCTGTGTCTCCTGCACTGGCAGGCGGATTCTTTACCACTGAGCTACCAGGGAAGCCCAAGTCATAGCATGGCGGCAAGCAGCTCAAAACCATCTCTCACAAGCTATCATATCACCCTGTCTTATAGGTCTTTGAGGTCACTCATAACCAATCAAACCATGATTCACATCTGTGATATGCCAAAGGGACAACTGTATAATAAAAGAGTGTATGCAAACATTTAAATAATTAATGTAACCTCCTCTCCCCTCAAGGACAAGAACATTCCTGTGGAAGAAGAAATTGAACCAGCCCCAGTGAGGAGGATTCTGAGACTCAATGCTCGAGAATGGCCCTACATGCTGGTAGGCTCTGTGGGTGCAGCTGTCAATGGGACGGTCACACCCATGTATGCCTTTTTATTCAGCCAGATTCTTGGGGTAAGCAAGCAGCTGGACCAGCTTTATTCTCCTCCTACCTTTTGTTTGTCTGGATATTGTCACTTTTGATAAGTTGGTTGTAATGTATTTAACTTTTTTTTAAGTTTTTTTTTGTTGTTGTTCTTTTAGTTCTTTTTCCCCTCCTCTCATCTCTAAAGAATTAAAAATGTCTCAAGTCTCCATCAAACAGGAGGTGAGAAGACAAAGCTGAGACTCTCATTTGGGCTGGCAGCACACTCTGACAGTCATTGTGTCTGTTAAAAAAAAAAAAGAAAGAAAAAGACTATGGCTGCAAACTTAGTGTCAAAAGAGGGCAGTTTACCCATATGCAAACCAAATAAGAATGCAAAGCAAGTTCTTTGAATGATATAAAAGGATTTGGGGGCCATTTCGATCTTGCTGATCAGCTGAGGTACAAAGTTTGATTTGTAATAGCAAGTCTTCATGCATGTTGTATAATACTCTGCTCTTCTGCTCATTGCACCATTGAAACGGGCAGTTGGGGGAGAAAACAGGAAAAGGAAGAGATAAGTAAAATAAGGCATGTACAAAGAATACACTTATTTCAGTTTTTCATCTCCTAGGAGTTTTTATATTCTCCATCTTATATTATTGCTATAAAAATAATAATATTGATGATAATAATAAGTACAAACATTAATTAGGCACTATCTAAGAACTTTATAGGAGAAGGCAATGGCACCCCACTCCAGTACTCTTGCCTGGAAAATCCCATGGATGGAGGAGCCTGGAAGGCTGCAGTCCATGGGGTCGCTAAGGGTCAGACACGACTGAGTGACTTCCCTTTCACTTTTCACTTTCATGCGTTGGAGAAGGAAATGGCAACCCACTCCAGAATTCTTGCCTGGAGAATCCCAGGGACGGAGGAGCCTGGTGGGCTGCCGTCTATGGGGTTGCACAGAGTCGGACACAACTGAAGTGACTTAGCAGCAGCAAGAACTTTATATATAATAGTTCACTAAACTTTCCTAATAACCAGCTGTGGTAGGTATTCTTATTGTTCCTATTTGACAAAGGAGCAAACTAAAGAACTTAGAGGAGTAAGTGATGGATCTGGGATTCAAATCCAGGCAATGTGACTGCAGAGCTGAGTCCAATAAAATCTTATCATTGCGAAGTCAGTTCTCGAAATGTTGACATATTTTCTCAGTTGAAATTCACACACACATACACGAATCCTATGAGATCAACAAGGAGGAAAACCTAGAATCTTGGAGAACTTATGAACTTGTTTAAGGTGACACAGGGTCACAGAAGGTGGTGGGACCAGCCCTATACCCTGCTTTTCTGAAGCCTAACCTAAAGGATGTGTAAGAGTCCCAAGTTTCAGTTTTCCCCTCTATTTTCCTTTGACTTTTATGGTCTCTCTGGCAGAGATCCTGACCAGAAAATTGTCCCAGCAGTCACAAGTTATACAGAAAGACCAATAGAGTTCAAACTATAACACCTGCCCTCCAACAGCACCCACTTGGTTACTGATGGTGAGAATATTCTCTGTGACTCTTCTGGTCACAACCAGAAAATCCTAGCCTAAGCAATTGGGGTTTTCACCTAAGGACCAAAGGATCAGAGTAGCAGGATGAAATCCCAAATCTGTTCATCTTTGATGTTCCCACAGGGTTAAGTTTGCTAAGAGAATAAAGCTTTATTATTTTTCTTCTTTGATAAACACGGTTGTTTTTGTCTCTTAGCATAATTATCACAGATTCATCAGTGGGTTCATGATGGTTTCATCTCATAGGGTATAATCATGAGTCAGATAATAGTCTGGTTTTAATTGTGCTATTGTCATTCTGACATATCTAAAGGGCACGATATTCACATTTGGTATTGAGACCATAGTTTGTAACAAGGACACAGCAAAAAAAAAGTGGGCATTAGGAGCCTGGTTGCTAATCTAGTGAAGCCTCAATGTACACGTAAGGCTTACTTTCTCTGGTTCACTTTCACTGGCTCTGTTTGACTTGGAACAGTAGCTTGGATGTAGCATGCAAGGGATTCCCAGATGGCACTAATGGTAAAGAATCTCCCTGCCAATGTAGGAGATGTAAGAGATGTGGGTTTGATCCCTGGGTTGGGAAGAACCCCTGGAGGAGGGCATGGCAACCCACTCCAGTATTCTTGCCAAGAGAATCCCATGGACAGAGGAGCCTGGCAGGCTCCATAGGGTCACAAAGGGTCAGACACGACTGAAGCGACTTAGCACGCAGCACACACCCATGCTGCGGAAAAGCATGAATGTTGGAATCAGCCAGCCTTGGATTTGCTGCCTTCTCTGCTCTGCACTGTTTGTGTGTGTTTAGGCAAGTGGCTTCTTCTTGATGAGTCTTAGTTTCTTTATCTGTAATATGGGACAAGAAAATCTACCTTACTGGGTTGTTTTAAGAATCCCAATTTTAAGGAAATCCTCATTTAAATTAAAGTAGATTAAGTAATACATTTGTATCTAGTAAATAGCAAGAATCTAATGAAATTTCATTTTCTCCCTAAACTCACCTTTACAAGATGGTATAGATGTGTGCGCAAACTATAGCTGCTCTAAAAACAGAGAAACCTATGGATGGGCAGCCCTTTGGGGTGCATTTCAGTAAGAATGTACAAAGGACTCATCCAGTAGAGTTTAGGGGTAAATATTACAGATAGATGATGCCCAATCTTGAATTTAGTGTTAGCCAAATATTCTTTTTTTTTTTTTTTAATACTGAGAAGATGGATATTACCCAGAACCAACAGAGTTGTGCCCAGAAAAAAAAAAAAAAAACATTGCACTGGAATCTGGAAAACAGGCATTTCCTTCAGAGTGCCTTGAAGAATTATGGATGGACGTTCGTAACATTGTATAGGAGGTGGTGATCAAGACTATCCCCAAGATAAGGAAATGCAAAAAGACAAAATGGTTATCTGAGGAGACCTTACAAATAGCTGAGAAAAGAAGAGAAGTGAAAAGCAAAGGAGAAAAAGAAAGATATAAGCATCTGAATGCAGAGTTCCAAAGAATAGTAAGGAGAGATAAGAAAGTCTTCCTCAGTGATCAATGCAAAGAAATAGAGGAAAACAATAGTTTGGGAAAGACTAGAGATCTCTTCAAGAAAATTAGAGATACCAAGGGACTATTTCATGTAAAGATGGGCAAAATAAAGGACAGAAATGGTATGGACCTAACAGAAGCAGAAGAGATTAAGTAGAGATGGCAAGAATACACAGAAGAGCTATACAAAAAAGAGCTTCATGACCAAGATAACCACGATGGTGTGATTACTCACCAAGAGTCAGACATACTAGAATTTGAAGTCAAGTGGGTCTTAGGAATCATCACTACGAACAAAGCTAGTGGAGGTGATGAAATTCTAGTTGAGCTATTTCAAATCATAAAAGATGATGCTGTGAAAGTGCTGTGCTCAATATGGCAGCAAATTTGGAAAACTCAGTGGCAACCGGGCTGGAAAAGGTCAGTTTTCATTCCAATACCAAAGAAAGGCAATGCCAAAGAATGTTCAAACTATCACATAATGGCACTCATCTCACACGCTAGCAAAGTAATGCTCAAAATTCTCCAAGCCAGGCTACAACAGTATGTGGACCGTGAACTTCCAGATGGTCAAGCTGGATTTAGAAAAGGTAGAGAAACCAGACATCAAATTGCCAACATCTGTTGGATCATTGGAAAAGCAAGAGAGTTCCAGAAAAACATCTATTTCTGCTTTGTTGACTATGCCAAAGCCTTTGACGGTGTGGATCACAACAAATTGTGGGAAATTCTTCAAGAAATGGGAATACCAGACCACCTGACCTGCCTCCTGAGAAATCTGTATGCAGGTCAAGAAGCAACAGTTAGAACCAGATATGGAACAATGGACTGGTTCCAAATTGGGAAAGGAGTACGTCAAGGCTGTGTGTTGTCACCCTGCTTACTTAACTTAACGTGCAGAGTACATCATGTGAAATGCTGGACTGGAAGAAGCACAAGCTGGAATCAAGATTGCAAGAAGTATCAATAACCTCGGATATGCAGATGACACCACCCTTATGGCAAAAGCGAAGAAGAACTAAAGAGCCTCTTGATGAAAGTGAAAGAGGAGAGTGAAAAGCTGGCTTAAAACTCAACATTCAAAAATCTAAAAGCATGGCATCTGGTCCCATCACTTCATGGCAAACAGATGGGGAAACAATGGAAACAGTGAGAAACTATTTTTGGAGGCTCCAAAATCACTGCAGATGGTGACTGCAGCCATGAAATTAAAAAACACTTGTTCCTTGGAAGTTATGACCAACCTAGATAGCATATTAAAAAGCAGAGACATTACTTTGCCAACAAAGGTTCATCTAGTCAAAGCTATGGTTTTTCCAGTGGTCATGTATGGATGTGAGAGTTGGACTATAAAGAAGCCTGAGCGCTGAAGAATTGATGCTTTTGAACTATGATGCTGGAGAAGACTCTTGAGGGTCTCTTGGACTGCAAGGAGATCCAGCCAGTCCATCCTAAAGGAGATCAGTCCTAAATATTCATTGGAAGGACTGATGCCGAAGCTAAAATTCCAATACTTTGGCCACCTGATGCAAACAGCTGACTCATTTGAAAAGACCCTGATGCTGGGAAAGATTGAAGGTGGGAGGAGAAGGGGACGACAGAGGATGAGATGGTTGGATGGCATCACCAACTCAATTGACATGAGTTTGAATGAGCTCCGGGAGTTGGTGATGTACAGGGAAGCCTGGCGTGCTGCAGTCCATGCGGTTGCAAAGAGTCAAACACGACTGAGCAACAGAACAGAACAGAACAGAGCAATAACCATCAGCTAAACAAACCTGGACAGAGGACTTGAGCTTGTGGGCTTTAGTTTCCCATCTGTAAAATAAAAGTTAAACTGGTTAATCTGTAGTGCTATAGTCCATGATTATACTAGAGAACCATAGGGAGGAATGAGAATTATGGCATCACAGTTTGGGGTTTGGGGGGATTTGTATAGTGTTTTCTAAAACCAAACTGAAATATAAGTTCTTTTATTTATAAACTGTAAAATAAACTTACAAGAGTTATTCCATGCTGGGATGAATGACTGTGGCATCTTCTGAACCCACTTCATTCATTAAGAATAAATGTATCTTTTATTACTAAGAGCTATAAAGGCCCCAGAAACTCTGTCCTGGAAACAATACATCTCATTAATTTAGAACACCTCCTCCCAAATTGAAATTTGTGATGATTTCAATGGGTTACTTCTGCTTTACAAAAAAGGGCTTGTTAATGGAGAAGTAAACATTGCTTTCAGGAGATTTATTTGGCATACAGCAGTCACTCCAATATTTATTGAATAAATGGTTTCCTTTGAGCAACTGCTTGCTGGCATTGTTCTAGTTATTCAAATTAATGCAGAGCAATCAATAAAGATTTATTGTGCAGTTCTCTAATGAATAGTCTTTCTGAACTCTCACAGCTCCCTCACATAGTCTGAATTAGGAAGGTTTTGTTGTACCTAAAACCTACTGTAAGGCGATGTTATTAAGAGTATGCAGCTGTTCTTCACATTTTCTTATTGCAACAGCTTGGGCTGTTGTCAGTTACTTGAACATGTGCCTCTAAGTTCAGAATATACTTATGAATATAGTTTGCCACTTATTATAGACTGGAAAAAACCCACTCATAATTTCCATAGTTTTTTTTGAGGGGGATGTTTTCAACTTCGGTTGATTTAGAGGCAGCAATTTCAGCCTCTGATGTATGAAAGCTTTTCTGTCCTAGGCCAATCCCAGTCAATGCCTTGATAGCTAGTTGCTTTGGTGTGGTGTATGCCAATTGCTTTTTTAATGATGCTATTATTTGTATATATATAAATACTATAAAACTAATACTAGGTGAGAATAATATTCTTAGATTCTCAAGTAACTTCCCCACTTCTTTCCTTTCTTCTTTTCTTTTTCCCTTACCTTATTATGTAAAGAATTTGAAGCATTCATCATATTTTTCATCTGTATCAAAGAAAAGTCAATAAAATTGCCTACAGCAGGCAAAGAAGCAAGGTAAAAATTCTTTAAATCACAACTATTGGTTTGCATTCACCAGCCTTCCTTCTCCACAGATAAAGTACACATATTCATAGTTAACTTTGGTTTAATACTAGTATGTTTATAGTGAAGTTGTTTTTAACCCAATGCCTAAGAGAAATTTCTTTTAAACATATTTGAATTTATTTCTTTTGCTGTTGTTTGTAATAATAAAGTGACCTCCTTGCTTACTGTCTTGCAAAGACTTTTTCGATTCCTGATAAAGAAGAACAAAGATCACAGATCCATGGTGTGTGCCTGCTCTTTGTAGCAATAGGCTGTCTCTCTCTTTGCACTCAGTTTTTGCAGGTAAGGAATTTTGTTTTTCAGTAAGCAATTTAGCTATTTTCTGCCATTTCAAGTTAAAATATCACTAAACATTCCTTTATGTTTTAGGGATACGCTTTTGCCAAATCCGGGGAACTTCTGACAAAAAGGCTACGTAAATTGGGTTTCAGAGCAATGTTAGGGCAAGACATCGGCTGGTTCGATGACCTCAGAAATAGCCCCGGAGCCCTGACAACAAGGCTTGCTACAGATGCTTCCCAAGTTCAAGGGGTAAGCCATGGGGGAAACCAGGGATGTAGCAACTGGAGTAGACTTTCTTTCCTTTGCGTATTCTGATAATTACATACGTTGTTGTTGCTGTTCAGTCACTCAGTCATGTCTGAACTCTGTGACCCCATGGACAGCAGCACACCAGGCTTCCCTTTCCTTCACCATCTCCCAGAGCTTGCTCAAACTCATGTCTATTGAGTTGGTAATGCCATTCAACCAACTCGTCCTCTGTGGTCCCCTTCTCCTCCCACCTTCAATCTTTCCCAGCATCAGGGTCTTTTCAAATGAGTCAGCTGTTTGCATCAGATGGCCGAAGCACTGGAGTTTCAGCTTTAGCATCAGTCCTTCCAGTGAATATTCAGGACTGATTCCCCTTAGGATTGACTGGTTTGATCTCCTTGCAGTCCAAGGGACTCTGAAGAGTCTTCTCCAACACCACAGCTCAAAAGCATCAATTCTTCAGTGCTCAGCCTTCTATATAGTCCAACTCTCACATCCATATATGACTACTGGAAAAACCATAGCTTTGACTATACGAACCTTTGCTGGCAAAGTAATGTCTCTGTTTTTTTAATACACTGTCAAGATTTGTCATAGCTTTTCTTCCAAGGAGCAAGCATCTTTTAATTTCATGGCTGTAGTCACCATCTACAGTGATTTTGGAGCCCAAGAAAATAAAGTCTGTCACTGTTTCCAACATTTCCCTATCTATTTGCCAAGAAGTGATGGGACTGGATGCCATGATTTTAGTTTTTTGAATGTTGAGTTTTAAGCCAGCTTTTTCCCTCCTCTTTCACTTTCATCAAGAGGTTCTTTTAGAATTACGTAGGTATTTCCTATGAAATGGGAACTCGTGGGACTAGGGTACCCCAGAGCCACATTTTCTCTAGTTTCCAAAGCTGACAAACAGCAGTGAGAACAAACCATCTCCTCGGCAGTGCCGAGAATCAGTGTTACAGCATGAATCAAAATCTGTCAGGGTTTCGGATTTCCTGCAAGTTTAGTAATTGAGAACTTTTCCAGGTCTCCTTTCTCAGATTATTTTTAGGCCCAGAGGCTCCGATTCCATGGGACTTAATAGCGCCCCCAAGAGGGCGTATGGATAAAAGCCTCTTCCACACGTGCTCAGGGTTATAAATTAGTTTTAGGAAAAGAGAAGTTGTTCTGAGCAGCCCAGGAAATCAAGGGAAAGATGGAAATGATCGCTATCTATAATCTTGACACATTCCAAAGCCTGTGTATCTGAATAATGGAGACTAAGCTGTGGTTTCTTAACCCCAGAACCTGTTGCCTTGTTCAGGAGACTTACCCACATGTAAAGGTGAGTCTACACCTTTATAAAATCAAGCATTTGGATTAAAGTGATGAGAGCTTGCCTCCCAACACCTCTACTCGCTTTCCATTATAAAAAGGCAAAGAGGGAAAAAGTCATGGATTGTCTGTGAGGCTCTTCCTGGAAGAAAAAACTTGCTGGATTGCCGATGCCTTACTGTATGTATATCTCAACTCCTACCAGTTCAACCAACAATATGGACAATGACATGGAGATTTTCAAAGGAGCATAGAATCCTTTTACTGAGAGGAAAGTCCCTGTAAATTTTTTCATGTTGATCATTCTAGGCTTTTTCTCTGGGGCTTCCCTAGTGGCTCAGACGATAAAGAATCTGCCTGGAATGCAGGAGACCCAGGTTTGATTCCTGGGTCAGAAAGATTCCCTGGAGAAGGGAATGGCTACCCACTGCAGTATCCTTGCTTGGAAAATTCCACGGACAGAGGAGACTGACAGGCTACAGGCCATGGGATTGCAAACAGTTGGACATGACTGAGTGACTAACACGTGTTTACACAGGTTTTTTCTGTGGAAATGTGTTTCTCACAGTCTTTGGGTTACACTCTGCATATTATTTTGTAATCTTTCTTTTTTTCTGTCAAGCAACCTGATGTGAGCATATTTTTGCCCTTATATATTCTTCTATGATAAATTTTTAATAACTACATAATTCATTATTTTTATATACCACAATTTCTTAAAGAATTTCCCATTTAGGTCTCCTCCTTGTAAGTAATGTATATCATTTTACATCAGGCTTGGCATATTCTTGATTATTTTTTTAGTTCTTAAAATATAATCATTGGATCAAAATGTATAATCATTTTGAAAGGTTTTAATATGCATTATCTTGCTGCTTAAAGAGTTTATACCAATTTTACTCTTATCATCTGACTTTTCTAGTATCTAGTTCACCTTATTCTTGACCTTAGACTAAATAAATAAGCCATAAGCTCATTTCTACTATTTTTACAACCTTCCATCTTCAAGGAGTTTTATAGGTTATTCATTATCACTAGAATTAATCTCTCACAGACTGCTCTAGCTCTGATACCCATGAAATGAGATTAGTCAATAGATGAGCTCCCAAGAAGCTGTGAATAAGATGTAATACTTTTATTAATCCAGTGTTCAAATGCTCTACGGGGGTCTCATTATGTAGAAGATTCTCCCTTTTTTAAACATAGAACTACTACTCTATGATCAGTGATTTCATTCCTAAGTATATATACCCGAAAGAATTGAAAGCAGGGACACAAACAAATCCTTGTACACCCATGCTCATGTCACCATTATTCATTATGGTCAAAGCTGAAAGCTACTCAAGTGTTTATCAACAGCAATGAATAAACAAAATATGGTATATACTCACTAAGGAATATTGTTCAGCTTTAAAATAAATAAAGTTCTGATACCTGCTCTAACATGGATGAACCTTGAAAATATTATGCTTTGTAAAATCAGCTAGACATAGAGGGATAAATGTATGGTTTCACTTGTATGTGGTGCCTAGAACTGACAAAGTCACAGAGACAGAAAATAGAATAGAGATTAACAGGAGCTGGAGAGAGGGAGGAAGGGGTGTTAATATTGATTGGGTATAGAGTTTTTGTTAGGGATGATGAAAAAACTTTGGGAATAGATATGGTGATGGTTACATGACATTGTGAAGGTATTTAATACCACTGGTTTATACTTTTAGGAATGGCTAAAATGATAAACATTATGTTTTATATATATTATATATTACAATTTTATCATAATAATTTAAACAATCTATCTTTTTGTTAGAAAACAACCTTCTCATAATGTTTAATCAGACACTGCATATCTGAGATTGTTTGATTGCTTTTGGTTTGCAGGCTACTGGCTCTCAGATCGGGATGATGGTCAATGCCTTCACTAACATCGCTGTGGCTATGATCATTGCCTTCTTGTTTAGCTGGAAGCTAAGCCTGGTTATAGTGTGCTTCTTCCCTTTCTTGGCTTTATCGGGAGCCATACAGACCAGAATGTTGATGGGATTTGCCACTCATGACAAGGAGTCTCTGGAAGTAGCGGGACAGGTAATCTCCCACATTCACTGTTCAGGCTGCTTATGGCTGAGTGGCTATCAAACTGTTAAGAAGGAGTAGCGCAAATAGGCCTAAGGAAGCTGTTAGCCTGCAATCACTCATGATTAGAAACTTCCCATTAGCCTTTTTCATATATGCCTCTGATGCTATGAGATTGAGCAGATGTGGAGAAATAGTGGGGCAAACACAGAGGTTACATGTTCAGTTTACTCCCAGACAGTTAGCTTTTCCCACATCCCAATTTGGCATAGTATCCTCCTTTGCAGGAGTGGATAGTTACCTTTATTGTCTGTTCTTCTTCTTTTTTTTTTTTTTTTTTTTTTAAGCTTAATGGTTTCTCCTGGTCATACTACCAGCATAGAAAGGAATTACCATCTTTTTGGCACACACTTTTAACTTTCACACTTCAGTGTCTGCTAGACTTGTGGCAAGTATCTTTCCCAAGAGAGCCATGAAATACATACAGCTTAGATCCTGAATACACTTAGGCTGCAGCTATGCACTTTTAAGACTGTTCTAATTAAATCTGGTTATCAGAGATAAGTGAAGAGATGATGGCATAGACATTTATCAGGGACAAGAAATCATCCACACACACATATATACACCCTCCCCTTTTAATAAATTTACTATCAACTAAGGTTTGTCTCTTTGAAGAGGAAAAGTTAACATAGCCCAAGTAGGCAGAAGCCAGAAGAATTTTGTATGCCAATGGTAGAAAATAACCCACTTGCCTACCTTTTTTAGGATAGGACCCTAATTCAGAAATAGTAATTATTTACCCTAGAGTAGGGATTGAAACAAATACAAATTCATAGTATAGACTAAAAACTAAGCTTTATACTTAATTTTTCTTACGTAATATGTTGTCAGAATAATTTTTAAGAAATAGAATCTAATATTTTAAATTTATATTATGGAAACAATCTTCTGTTTCAGACACATCTAAAGAAACCATTTTGGACATTTCAAATGAATTCATAAAGAGAGCCTTCTGTACCATTTTTCTCCCTCTCCTCTCTTCCTCAACAATTAGAGGCAATGAAGCCATGTTCAGTTCAGTTCAGTTCAGTCACTCTGTCGTGTCCGACTCTTTGCGACCCCATGAACCATAGGACGCCAAGCCTCCCTGTCCATCACCAACTCCCGGAGTCCACCCAAACCCATGTCCATTGAGTCGGTGATGCCATCCAACTATCTCATCGTCTGTCGTCCCCTTCTTCTCCTGCCCTCAATCTTTCCCAGCATCAGGGTCTTTTCAGATGAGTCAGCACTTCGCATCAGGTGGCCAAAGTATTGGAGTTTCAGCTTCAACATCAGTCCTTCCAATGAACACCCAAGACTGATCTGCTTTAGGATGGACTGGTTGGATCTCCTTGCAGTCCAAGGGACTCTCAAGAGTCTTCTCCAAAAGCACAGTTCAAAAGCATCAATTCTTCGACGCTCAGCTTTCTTTATAATCCAACTCTCACATCCATACATGACTACTGGAAAAGCCATAGCCTTAACTAGACAGACCCTTGTTAATAGTGAGTAGAACTTGAACTGATAGGATGTCTCAGGGTCTAGTCAAGTTGATTTCCAGCAACTTCTTTTTGTTCCCAGAAGATGTGATGTATATCGCCTTCTGCCATTTGCACTGGATCTAATCCATGTAACCAGTGAAGATGTCATGAAAGTAGTTACCTCTGCTCTTTTATTTCTAAAGCTCTTTTTCCTTCTTCAGATTACAAATGAAGCCCTCAGTAATATCCGTACTGTGGCTGGGATTGGAAAGGAGAGGCAGTTTATAGAAGCATTTGAGGCAGAACTGGAGAAGCCATACAAGACAGCCCTCCGAAAAGCGAATATTTACGGACTCTGCTTTGGTTTTTCCCAGTGCATCGTGTTTGTTGCTAATTCTGCTTCCTACAGATATGGAGGTTACTTAATTCCCAATGAAGGGCTCCATTTCAGCTATGTGTTCAGGTGAGGAATATCTGGCTAAAATCATAAAAGATCAACATTCGAGGGAGGAATAGTCTGGTCTGATTTGTTAGTGGCTGCCATTTAAACCATCCCAAACTTGGTGTCTTAAACAGCTGAGATTTATTATTTCTTAAAGATTCTGTGGGTTTTCAGGGTGGTAGATAGTTCTGGACTGATTCAGTTAGGCTTCTGAGTGGCCTTGTGTCCATGTGGGCTGTTAGCAGCCTATTTTCTTCGCTTTGTGCTCTTGGAAGACAGAGGATTGCCAGCCCCAATGTGCACGTGCTTGCCACGTCTCTGCCTGCATCACATTTTCTAATATCTCTTTAGCCAAAGAGCGTTCTATATGACAAAGCCCAGATTCAAAGGAAAGAGGAATGTAACCCATCTTTTGATGAGAGGGTCTGATAAATGTTTCTCCTTCCTGCCCACACTGCTGTCACACAGCACTGACACTGGGTGGATGTCCCACAGTTCAGTTCATACTGACACTGTTTACCTGGAGGTAGCACTGGATCCTCTCACAGGTTAAGGACTCGGTCCTACAGGACCGCCTCTCCCTCAATCCTCCCTACGAAGGCGAGTCTAGGTCATCACCTGTGCTTCTCACCAACCAGCTAGAGACCCAAGGTTCCCATGACATCCTCTTCAGCTTTGATTTATATGCTAGAGTGTTTCATAGAACTCAGAGGAACATTTTACTTCCTAGATTACCAGTTCACTGGGCCTCCCAGGCGGCGTAGTTATAAGGAATCTGCCTGCCAATGCAGGAAGATGCAAGAGATGTGGGTTCAATACCCAGGTGGGAAGATCCCCTGGAGTAGGAATTGGCACACAACTCCAGTACTTTTGCCTGGAAAATTCCATGGACAGAGGAGCCTGGCAGGCTACAGTTCACAGGGCCACAAAGAGTCCGACATGACTGAGCACACACAGCAGAGCTCAGAAACAGCCAGCTGGAAGAGACCCAGTGGGTGTGCTGTGTGGGAAGGGCTTGGCGCTTTCATACCTCTCCAGGAATGCCACTCTCCCCAAATCTCCACGTCTTCTCCAAACCAGAGGCTCTATGAACTCTGTCTTTGGGGTTTTTATGGAGGCTTCATCTTGTTAGACCTGATTAATTAAATCATTGACCATCAATCAAAGTCAATATCCAGCCTCTTCCCTTCCCTGAGGTCTGAGAAGGGACTGAAGTTCCATCTTAATCACACGGTTGACTCTCCTGGCAACCGGGCCCCATCCTTAAGTTGAGTGTGTGTGCTGTGCAACACGTGTGTGTGACGTGCCCCCATCCTTAGGTCGCTCAGTCGTGTCTGACTCTTTGGGACCCCATGGGCTGTATCCTGTCACATGCCTCTGTCCATGGAATTTTCCTGGAAGAATACTGGAATGTATTGCCATTTCCTACTCCAGGGGATTTTCCCGACCCTGGGATCAAACCTGAATCTCTTGCCCACATCTTTTTCATCTCCTGCATTGGCAGGTGGATTCTTTTCCCCTGTGCCACCTGGGAAGCCCATCCTTAGGTTATCCAGAGTTTTTAGAAAAGCCGGTTTCTTAACATAACAAAAGACACATTGATCCTCTCAAAATTTGGAGAATTCCACAGGTTCAGGAGCTCCAAGCCAGAAAATGACAGAAAACCAAATATATATTTCTTACTAGAAGTCCCAATATCAGAGGAGTAAAAAGTCGTATTGCAAAGGGATGTGTATAGAGTAATAAGATTAATTAAGCCTTTTCACAGTCTACCATACTGGTTAATGCTGAGAAAACCTAGAAGCCTAAAATAAGATGGTTCATAGATCTACTTTATTTGAACTCTACTTCTCGCTAAGAAGGGAAGTCTCCAGCTGACTCTTCCTAGGTGGAGATAGCAAAGACCCAGTCAGGGGAATCATGTTCCTTTCTTATAGCTGGAGTCTGCTCTTCTAAGATTAGCTTTGAGTCCAGTTTCTCACATTTCCAGAGCCTGAGGGTGTCAGGGTACAAAGGAACTGGGTGTACATGTATATGAGTGTGGTGTGATGGGGTGGGGGACCTTGGAAGGATGAGGGGGGAGATGGTCTGAGAAAACCCTGGAGGACATTAGGAAAATCAGCCCTATTAACAGTCTGTTCTCAAGTCATGAACCAGTTCTGTCTTCCTGCCTTCTATCTTCTCCTAGAAATAAAAGAAAATTTTTCTCCTGCCCCACTACACCCTCCACCCACCAGAAAGTTCTCTTTTCTAAATTTTTGCATATTTAGAGCTGCTGCTAAGTCGCTTCAGTCGTGTCCGACTCTGTGCGACCCCATAGACGGCAGCCTACCAGGCTCCCCCATCCCTGGGATTCTCCAGGCAAGAACACTGGAGTGGGTTGCCATTTCCTTCTCCAATGCATGAAAGTGAAAAGTGAAAGTGAAGTCGCTCAGTCGTGTCCAACCCTCAGCGACCCCATAGACTGCAGCCTTCCAGGCTCCTCCGTCCATGGGATTTTCCAGGCACGAGTACTGGAGTGGGGTGCCATTGCCTTTTCCGACATTTAGAGCTACTAACCCTAAATTGGAAATCACAAACTGTTGACTTATTTAGTTTAGATAAGATTTTTGAAGAATTATTTGCCAACATGTAAAAATCAGAGACTATAGAAAACTCCCAATTTCTGGCTTCTCTTTAAAAACTGAAAGATGACCTCCTATCACTTCCTGTTTTATTCCAGGTGCTTGTCATTGCTTTAAGCTTTGGACTGGGATCCTGGAGATGTTTGGGTTTGCAGGTCTGCCCTAAAACTGTTTCTGCTTATAAACTGAGCAGTAAAACATACAAAGAGTCGGACACAACTGAGCGACTAAGCAGCTGAGCACAAGCACACACAATGTGCATAAGCTGGGACGAGTAGAAGGATTCAGGCAATCACGTCTTCCTCATGCTTCTCTGAAGCATGAATTACATGCCTGCTTGGTACAGAATTGATGCTTATATCACCAATCATTGTCTTTCACACACTGATGTATAGATTCATAGAATGTTAACATTGGATTGGACTGACCAAAAGGTTCATTTGAGTTTTTCCATAACAACTTTGAAAATGTTCCAATGAACTTTTTCACCACCCCCAATAAAAAAGTCCAAGGCAATCTGGTGATCTTTCAACTACTCTCTTTTTTCCCCCAAGAAGTCTTTTTCTCAAACAACTTTTTTTAAAGGCCGCTCTACTTGAAGCTGGGTTTGGAGATTTGAAGCCCCTTGTGCAATCCTCCCCTCACGCTTTCTTGTTAGAACACAACTTAAACACCATTCATCTCCCCATCTTCCCATTCCCAGATAAGTCTAAAGAGACCTGTTCAAGGCTGTTCGGTCCTTTCCAAGGCTGAGGCTGCTGCTGCTAAGTCGCTTCAGTCATGTCTGACTCCGTGCAACCCCATAGACGGCAGCCCATAAGGCTCCCCTGTCCTTGGGATTCTCCAGGCAAGAACACTGGAGTGGGTTGTCATTTCCCTCTCCAATGCATGAAAGTGAAAAGTCAAAGTGAAGTCGCTCAGTCCTGTCCGACTCTTAGCAACCCCATGGACTACAGCCCACCAGGCCCTCCGTCCATGGGATTTTCCAGGCAGGAGTACTGGAGTGGGGTGCCATTGCCAAGGCTAGACCCCCCAAACTCTGGCCTCTTAGGCCACCACACCAACCACACTGCCCCCTTTCTAGCTGGGTGTCTGTCTGATTGCAGGGTGATCTCTTCAGTTGTACTGAGTGCGACAGCTCTTGGGAGAGCCTCCTCTTACACACCAAGTTATGCCAAAGCCAAAATCTCAGCTGCACGCTTTTTCCAACTGCTGGACCGACGACCCGCAATCAATGTGTACAGCAGTGCAGGTGAAAGATGGGTAGGTATTGGAGGTGGGGGTAAGAAGTGCAGGGTGTGTCTGCTGGACAGCCATTGGGGCTGGTTATTTAAGACCACTTAGTTTTGAAATTCTGCAGTATATGGGTGCATTCATAGGCACTCAGAATGAGCAGATAGTAGATTTATCAATGTAAAAGAATGATGTACATTAGCATTAAAATTATTCATGGAGCTGGCATTTGAATAAGGCAATTCTATTCAGTGAATACTTGTTTTATAATACACAGTTACTATAAAACACACTTAGTTCCAGAATGAATGAAGCTATAAGTCTTTGAGACTTGCTCAATCACCGTGATTTTACTGATGTTCTGCTATGGAATGTAGAAAAACCAGTTTCTCCTGTCCAGTAATACTGACTTATTTCATGTTTATCTTAGTTCCACATGCCTTCATGTGGACTCTCAGAAAATCAATTTGATCTCAATGAAATATCACTTTTTCTAATTGATAGTCCCTACAGGTGTCTTTTTAAATCTTCCTTGCTTGATTTTTAATATCCCAGTATGTTCAAGAGAGGAAAACAACCTAAACTCCAGTAAAGTTAACTAAATTCAGAAATCTTGAAATTGGTCAAATGCCCCATTTCTCCTCCAGCTCAGTAAAAGGCAAGTCTCTGTGTGGTTTATTAAATGTCTATCCATTTCTAGAGTTCACATGTCAGATAGTACAACTGAAGGTTTTCACCTTTGCAATTCAGGGTTCAAGTAACTTTCTGTGGAGGTCATTTCAAGTGTAAAGTTATTATTTTAAATCTTTGGGGGAACAGAACTGTAGGAGTTTGCATAGTTACTGGCTTCTGTGATATAATCATTTCTTCTCTTCCATGCAGAATGACTGAAAAGAAGTCCCCTTAGGTTATAACAGGAATCAAATATCTTTAAACTCAATGCCCCACCCTCCGTTTATTCTACATCTGTTAAAATAGGGAATAGAATGCTGTTTCATTAAGTTGCTGTCTTTATACTTTACATTTTGGCAGCTTGGTGTTGAAGGTATCTTAAGCAAGGATTTAAAACTCAGGTGCATTCTCAACAGTCTAGATTCTAGTAGGAGAATATATAATTCTAATCTCTCCATCCACAGGACAACTTCCGGGGACAGATTGACTTTGTTGACTGTAAATTTACATATCCTTCCCGCCCTGATGTACAAGTTCTGAATGGTCTTTCAGTGTCTGTTGGTCCAGGGAAAACCCTGGCATTTGTTGGGAGCAGTGGATGTGGTAAAAGCACCAGCATTCAGCTGTTGGAACGTTTCTATGATCCTGACCAAGGGAAGGTGGTAAGCAATGCAAATGCCTTTGAGAATTCAGCTTTCTGCAGAGGATCTCCAACTTCTTAAAGGGGGTCTTCAAGGTTGTGCCTTACCATTCTCATTCTGCAGCGCTTGCCTTGAGCTCTATTCTCTAGGTCCAGTCATTTGCTGCTTGACCGGATTCTACCTCACAATTTCTAATGTTAGATTCATTCTTCCCAGTTCCAGATGGTCTCCTGATCAGATAGGCAAAGAAAACTGCAAAGCTGGAGATGAGTGTACTTAATAGAAGCATTCACTTACCTGTAAATGGGGCAGAAAGTGCAGACTAATCAGGAGACTAATGAGTGGGAACAGAAAAAGTGGGGGCGATGAGAAACACAATGATAAATGAGTAAGAAAGGGAATTTTTCTTTTTTTTCTTTTTCTTTTTTTTATTTATTTATTTTTTTGCATTGATTGATTTTATTTTTAAACTTTACATAATTGTATTAGTTTTGCCAAATATTAAAATGAATCCGCCACAGGTATACATGTGTTCCCCATCCTGAACCCTCCTCCCTCCTCCCTCCCCAGAAAGGGAATTTAATATGAAAAATCGGAGACAATCCTGGTTCAAGAAGCTAAAGTCTAAATAATAATGTAAGTCATGTGCCTTACATCTTTGGTAAAGATATTTGAAAAATTGGTGGCTTGCTTTGTTGCTTATTTTCCACAGAATTTATTTCTCTTTTCTTTTTCCTTTCTATCTTTCCAAATAATATATGCAGAGGAGTACAAAGTAAAATAAGAAATATTTGTTAAAGCAAAACAAAACAAAATCAACCTTTTATTCCACCATTTCTACCCCACCCCCCTTTTTCTGTTCAAAGGCAACTATTTTTAATCACTTGATGTTTTTAGATCTCCCAACAATTACCTCAGTGTCCCTAAGTAATATGCTCATGTTACTATTTCATTACTTAACAAATTTAGACCCTCTGTTGATTTATTCGCAAGAGATGGAAATTTAGATTCCCCTCCTCCTCTCCCCTCCTTTGACCCACCTCCTCCCAATATGGTTATATTACTTTTAAAAGCTTCTCTTTTTGGAAATTTAATCAATACAGCTCTGTTTCTTTTCCATCACCTGCAGATAACATCTCTTGAATCCTCATTTTCTAAGATGAGATTAGCAATTCTACCTCTATTTTCACTTTTTCCTCCCCCTCCCTTTTTTTTTTTTTTTTTGCCTCTCAATCCCTAATAGCTACACTTTTACTTTATCAAGAATATAAAATGCTTGCATTTTGTTTATATTATTTACTGTCTTCCATGCTTTTTCTCTAGGCTGATTCTAAAAGTTGAAAATCTATTAACTTTTATTATGGCTATGGAAATATTGTTCATCTCATAGTTAAGGAGTGAGGTACATTAGCATCACAGTTTCCTTTCTTGCTTTTCTGAAAGACTTTCTTTTTTTCTTGTATTCTCTGCCTTTATAAAATCTTTAGGTTCTTCCCATGTTCTATATCGATACTTATTCTGAGGAGCCTGCTTCTTTCTTTTATTTCTGCCACAGCCTAGACTAATTGCATCCTATATCTGTTAAGCAATTGTCAGTCTATGAGTTTCCTGCAGTAGCTTTTGGATTCGGTCCATTATTTCCCAATTCATGTATTTTCCTCTTTCTTTAGTTTCCCCTCTTATTTTGTTGGAGTGCATCTGTAAGCATTTTTCTAAGAAATGATTCAGAGGTGTGGGTCTGATTGAATCCACATATTTTGAAAAAGGACTTTCTGATATCCCTGAATAACGTAATTGTCATTGCAATTGAGGATAGATAACATGATGAGGAGAAATGCTGAGGGAAATTTGAAAGAGGTAACTAAAGTCTCCTTTGCATAAAGCAAAACAGGGAAACAAGCAAACCGATAGTGGTAAAATCCAGGAAATTATGAAAATAAGGAGTAAGAGTTGATTATCTGAAGATTATAATCACTTATTAATTTTAGGTATAGGGATTTTATTTGTTTGAAATTATTTGGTGATTGATGGCTCTAGAAGTACATGGCACTGGGGGGTCTGATCTCTGCAAAGGAGAGGATCCAGTTTAACCAAACGTCAGATCTTTCATGACTATCACCTGTGTAGACTGTGAACTAACTACATGACATACAGGAATTCGAATTCTTCATGTTCAACTTCTTTAACATTAACATGCATATTAAGCATATTTCTCTGAATGTACTCAGTGAATGTTCTGGTCACAGGCAAAAAGCAATGCCTATGGAAAAAATCAATATGTTTCCTTGCATTTCATAAACACAATGTATTTTATTATATCATTGTAAAATGTTATTACAGACATTTTTCATTTAGAAAAATACCACCTTTAATGAATTTTTAAAAATCCTCTTTGCTCTTAAGGAAGCTAACAAATGCAGGCATTCAATGTTTTTAGTGTTTAATTGGGTGCCTGTGATGTGCCCAGATTAGTTCCTGTGGGAAATTCTAAGGAGCATGAAGCATGTCTTCTGTCTTCTGGGAGCTTACAATACTTGCACATAGACAACAATTAGCAAACAGTTCCAGTACTTAATTAAGTATTAGTGCTTTGCAGTGTATAAGTCAGAGAAGGCAATGGCAACCCACTCCAGTACTCTTGCCTGGAAAATCCCATGGACGGAGGAGCCTGGTGGGCTGCAGTCTGTGGGGTCGAGAAGAGTCGGACACGACTGAACAACTTCACTTTCACTTTTCACTTTCATGCATTGGAGGAGGAAATGGCAACCCACTCCAGTGTTCTTGCCTGGAGAATCCCAGGGACGGGGAGCCTGGTGGGCTGCTGTCTATGGGGTCGCACAGAGTCGGACACGACTGAAGCGACTTAGCAGCAGCAGCAGCAGTGTATAAGTACTATGGAAAATGCATGAAGGAAGAGGAGCAAGGGCTAATTGTTGAGGAATGCCATATAGTTTTTCTAGTAGTGTTTGTGTTTTATGCTGTCAAAAAATTATCTAAAATGTAGTCTATCCATACCACTTAACATAGTCTTTTTCTGAAATCATGGGGCCAAATACTTTATAGTAGTATGTTAGACATACTGTCCTTTTACTGTTCTAGGTCTTTTGAGTGAAAGAGCTCAAATGGTAGATATTTGAATTCCTGTACTCAACTGCCTAAATAAATCGTGTTGTTGTTGTTGTTGTTCAGTCACTAAGTTGTGTCCTACTCTTTGCAACCACATGAACTGCAGCTCACCAGGCCCCCCTGCCCCTCATTATCTCCTGGAGTTTGCCCAAGTTCATGTCCATTGAGTCCATGATGCTATGCAATCAGAAAAATAGATCATGAGTTCCTAGAAAATAGAATTTTTTTTTTCTATAGCATACCAAAGACTGCCTAGCATGGTGCCTTTGTGGCAGGTTATTCTGTATATGTCTGTTGGTTGACCAAGTGAATAAATATACACCTTTCTTATTGGGATTCATTATCTTCAATCATTCAGAGGTTAGTATCATTGAAATCAATGGGTTTGATTCTTATATTGTCCAGTAGCTTTACATAGGAAACCCCATTTCATAACACATGGAGTCTCAAAGTTGAGCAATTATGTGTACTTGGAGAGGATGATAAGGGAAGTTTTTGTTTTTTAAACTAGATAATGTCTTGAGTGCCTTTCTTGTTTGATACCACCTGTAGAGCTAGAGTTTGGGAAACAAACAAACAAAACCATGTCTGATCACAGCTTTGACACCGCTTCTGGCAGACACCATCTCCAGAGGTCAAAGGCAGCATAATTTATTTCCAAGAATCCTGAGCTTGTTGTCTCTTAAGCAAAGCACGCATCTTGCATAACACTAACTCTAGGATATGAACTTTCCTCACTGCTGAAATTCTAAAATTCAGTGCCCTGGTTGTCACCTCTGTTGGCAGATGATAGATGGGCATGACAGCAAAAATGTAAACATCCAGTTCCTCCGCTCAAACATTGGAATCGTTTCCCAGGAACCAGTGTTGTTTGCCTGTAGCATAATGGACAACATCAAGTATGGAGACAACACCAAAGAAATCCCTATGGAAAAGGTTATAGAAGCTGCGAAGCAGGCTCAGCTGCATGACTTTGTCATGTCCCTCCCAGAGGTAGGTACACAGTCAGAGTCATTCCTGATGGGAGACAGGGAGGGAGACAGGTAGAACAACCAGAAAGTCATTATGACTGTGGCTCAAGGAGAAAGTCAAAGGCAATGCAACTTATTCCCCAGTGCCCTGGGATTGTCTCAGCCTTTTAAGCAAAATAAATGTCCTCCATCAACATAATCTTTAGGGCTTTATGCAATTTTTTTTGATGTGGACCATTTTTAAAGTCTTTATTGAATTTGTTACAATATTGCTTCTGTTGTTTGTGTTCTGGTTTTTTGACCTTGACCGAACCCACAATCCCTTTATTGGAAAGTGAAGTCTTAACCACTGAATTGCCAGGAAAGTCCCTGATCATTAGTTTTGAACAGTATTATATTATCCAACGCAAGGTATGTTATAGAACTCGTTGTACAAAAAGTAATACCACATTGAGCATCAGCTTGCATGTGTGTGCTTAGTCACTTGTTTGTGTCCAGCTCTTTGCGACTCCATGGACTGTAGACTTCCAGGCTCTGTTCATGGAATTCTTCGGGCAAGAATACTGGAGTGGGTGGCTGTTCCCTTCTCCAAGGGATCTTTCTGACCCAGGGATTGAACCCAGATCTCCTGCATTGCAGGCAGATTCTTTATAGTCTGAACCACTAGGAAAGCCCTGTGTATCAGCTTAGCATAATTGAAAAAAAAAAAAAAAAATCCTGAGATTTGGAGCAGACGTTGATTTGAATCCAAGTGAGGTCACTTTCTAGTGTAAAGTTACTTCTGTAACTGTGGGATAACTACTTTTCTTTTCTGAGACTCAGTCATCTACAAAAAGGTAAAAGGTAACTTAGAATGAAAGAGTATACAAAATAGCCACACAAAGAAAGTTGCTTCTGTTGTTACTGTCATTGTCATTCCATTTCTTGGCAGCAACTATTATACATGTAGAGTAAGTTGCACTTGGTTTGGAGTAAGTCTTACTTTCCAGAGCCAAGTCTGAATGCAGTGTAACATTGACCCTAAATTTTTCCATCCACCAATGGTCTTTCTTGGTGTTTGATCACAAAAAAAAAATGAAAACATGGAAACTGAAAAATTTTCAAAAAAGAAACTGAAAAATAGGTAATAGGGAGAAAATGATTTCTGTGAACATTAAATAATAATCTGGCTAGAGTAGTTAGCACCATACCTGATACACAGGAAATATTCTGTGAATGTAACTTTTTTTACACAAGCATTCAGCGAGGGATGCTGTTCCATAATTTCATAAAAGTGACAAATATGTGAATAGGTTATTAATATCTGCATTTTCAGGTGAGTTTGCAGCTCACAGAAATTTAAATAATTTGTTTATGATCACAGAGCTAGTATACAGCAAGAGTAAAATTCAAAGCAAGGCTTGCATTCCAGAACAATGCCAGCTCAACAAGGGAATGGACGAGAAGATCTCCCAAAGGTCCTGACATTCTAGGACGATTCTGTCTTGGAAAGATCTTCCAGACAGGAGATTGGAAATCAGGGAGTCTTACATCAGGGAGGATCTCATACTAAGGAGAAAGAGATTAAAAAATAAATACAGAGAAAAGCATACAAAGTCCCCTTGTTTTCCAGCATAAAAGGTCACAAATGCCATATTTTTTTTTTAGATCCTAGATGGATTTGAAGTCCTTTATAGAAATGATTCACAATTTCATAAAACAACAAATTGTTTCAATCCTGAGGAGTCATTGATGGGGGCTCCGTAAAGCACAGGAGCATGCTTCTAGTTCTCAAATTTACCATATGTTTTCCAGAAATATGAAACTAATGTTGGGTCCCAGGGGTCTCAACTCTCTCGAGGAGAGAAACAACGCATTGCTATTGCTCGGGCCATCGTACGGGATCCGAAAATCTTGCTACTAGATGAAGCCACTTCTGCCTTAGACACAGAAAGTGAAAAGGTAGGTATTGATTTTCTAAGCCTTAGACCATTGTGAATGAGTCTCTTGCTGTAATATTTGTCCTTATAAAATGGTAGTATTGTTAATTTTCTGATTCATTAACCGTAGAAATGGCTACTCCTTTGCGGAACCAAAAGACAATAGTTTAGAGAAAGGATTTAAAATAGGATTGCTTCGAATAAAAAAAAAATTAACTTTAAAATAAGAATTGTTTTTAAATTGTTTAGGTTAGGTGACTTTTTTTTCAAGGGCAAATGATTAGCTATCTTAAGTAAAATAAAATAATCCTGGCCATCTGTTAGGCATTTCATATTTTACAGTTCTAAAGTTCTGTGGCAGAGCAGATGGGAAGCATACAAAACAAAGTAAGAGGTGGTTTCTGACATGCATTTTGCATAAAAGTAGATGCAATTGGGCAAAACACAATTATGAAATTTACCATTTATAATTAACTCCTTAAAAATTAGGATTCCGTTTTGGAGACAGCTAAATTGTCCTCAATGAAGAATGGTAGGGAATGACCACCTAACTGCTATCTTACATTGTTTCCCTGGTTTTATTTTATTAATAGTAAACTAGACCATTGAGTAATGTAAAACTACTTCATGGTCTCGTAGTTTGGTTCATTACAGGTTCAGTGAAATTTTTCAGCCTGTGGACTGCAATTTAAGTCATTGATGCGTTGCATTCAGCAAGTATTTCTTTAAACCTCTCTCTCATATCAAGCCCTGAATATAGTGATTTACTCAGGTGGTATGAAGCAGAACTCAGACAGTAGTGGACTACAGAACAAACATATGTCTTTGCACCAACTTTCCATCTTCTCTTTGTAGACAGTGCAAGTCGCCCTGGACAAAGCCAGAGAAGGTCGAACCTGCATTGTCATTGCCCATCGTTTGTCCACCATCCGGAACTCAGATATCATTGCTGTCATGTCACAGGGGATAGTGATTGAAAAGGGGACCCATGAAGAACTGATGGCTCAGAAAGGGGCCTATTACAAACTTGTTACCACAGGAGCGCCCATCAGCTGACCTGACTTGTGAGATTCATGCACAGATGGTACACCAATTACAGGGAGTGCCACGGACTGTTTTTTTTTTTTTCTTTAAGCAGAAATAATGATATTTTACTTTTACAGACATACATTGGACCTGAGCTAGTTTACCTTCAACAATAATTTAGCTTTAAATGTCTGTATATAGAAAATGAAAGAAACCAGGCTCATTGGCGGTAAGAATTCAATGTCAAGCAGCCATCATCCGGTGCTTTCACCAGTCCCAGTTACTCCATGGGAATTAGCGAGACGTCGTGATGTGGAGAAAATAAGACTTGGAGTTCCCCAGGGGCAGAGAACCATCCCTTGCATTTTGAACGCTTGAGGTACACAGAGCCTGGTCTAGACTAGACACTTGACAAATATCTACTGAGCTGGACCAAGGTCATATGGAGAAGAACAGAAGGACTGAAGACCGGCTGTTTTTTGATTAAAGTTTTCTTGCATGTGAAAGCAGATTCATCCATCTCTAAGGATGAGGAGAGAAAGGAGGACACTCTCAGACTGAAAGGGGCAGAAAAAGACAGGTATTAAAAAGGGTTTACCAGTCAGGAATGTTGATTTATAGATTCAAGGTGTAGAATGTGGGTGGTGAAGTCCTCATTTTCTGGACTAGGTTCTGCCGTGTGGCTGGAGCAGGGCGCTCTATCCTGGGCCTTGTACTCCTCTTCACCCCTGTCCACATTGGTTGCTGTCCTTTGTTTCCCCAAGTCCCAGCATGAAGTGAAAATAGTGGATTTTACCTTGTGTAAGTCTTTTCTTCCCATGGACAACAAATGAAATTCTGCCTACAAAGTAAGCCTGAGCTATTATATCAAGGTATATTATGTCTGTCTCTGGTCTAGTGTTTCCTGGTGAATAACCACGCAGGTGGTTTAGCAGGTTAACTAGTTACAACAGAAGAACTGATGGTTGTGAAGTCAGAAAGGGAGAGGGTAGAGGGCAGCATTCTACTTATGACAAATGGCAGTGATAAGTTGCAGAATAAAGATGCCTTTGAGAAGGAATTAAGCTTTGTAGGAAGCACGTGCTTATCTTGTAATACTAAAGAAAAAAGACCAACATCCATTTGTTTTAAGTTTTTGTTTCAGAGGAAGAACATAAGCTATGTGCTGGGAGGATGCCAGTTTCCTGGAATAGAATGGATGATTAAATTATTTTTTAAATAAGATACTTGGAAGTTTTTGATGAGAGGGAAGAGCTTGACTGGAGAGGGTTTGAAATGATTTGGGAAAACACTTGAATTAAAACTTCAAAAATACAGAAGTAAATAAAGTTGCAAGTTTATTTTACAATGTCAGGGACTGCCAATGTCTTCATTTTTGTCATGTATCCTGTACCACTCATGAAGATTTGGTTTCTAAAATTTTATATTATTGTTTCTCAGATGATGGAAAGACTTGCTTAATCTGTTGTGACTGACACTATCTCAAGTCTTTCTATAATTTCTAATGTTTTCAGGATGGGTTCTGCTGTGTTCAAACTTTTTCCATAACCCCAGTTAATAAAACTTTATGGAAGAAAAAAATACAAGGATTGGAAGATAAAGTTGGGAAAATTTTTCTGAGGGTAGGACAAAAAGACCTAAAAAGTATAAAAAGACTTAGAGGAACAATTCAGGAGATGCAATAATTAGCTAACAGCAGTTCCGGAAAGAAAATTCAGAGAAAACTGATGGGAAACATGATTAAATAGTCCAAGAATATGTCCTATAGTTGAAGGATATGAATTTCCAACTTGAAAGCGTTCACCAAGTGTCAAATATAATAAATAAAGATCTTACCTGGGCACACCATTATGCAATTTTGGAAAACTGAGGCAAAGGAGAAGATACTAAAAGCTTGCGAGAGAAGGGGAACATGTAATAAAGAAGCATAATGACATAGGACCTCTTGACTGTGACACTGAAAGTCAGAAGACATAAAAATTTGCCTTCAGAATTCTGAGGGGAAAATTATTTCTGTTCTGGAATTTTATTCCCAGCAAGCTATTCTCAAGAATGAGAGATGCCTAAAGAAATTCTGCCGTGTAAGATTTTCAAAATTGTATGGAAGCAGGTGCCTATAAACCAGAAATGTTACTATTTGAGAAAAAAAATAGAAGAGTTGACCTCCAACTTTTTGTCTAGAAACACTTTTTCATGTAGTTACTCTCGGTCTATTCTACCTGTGCTCTTGGGAAATTATTTCAATAAAAAGACACTTTGAATTTAATAATACAGTCATGCATACAATTTTTGGCAATCGTACACTCATTTAAAAATGTAAATCCAGTAATATTTTGATGTTATGTTCTTAAAGAGGAAAATACATAGGATCATAATTAGATATAGTTCACCACATATTTTTTAATGCATTAAAGGTAAGTTTCCTATCCTAAGAAAATATCAGAATATTCTCATCAGTCTGTTTCAGGATCACACATTATATTTCCAGCTAATGAGTTGGATTGATTAATATGTCTTATGCATGTAGAATCTCTCTGCAATCAGATCAATAAGGATATTAGTGGAGATAAAAAATTGCAAATTTGGCTGCTCTTTCCAAACATGTTTTGAGATATATTTACATATGCGTGTGTACCATTATAAAATAAGCATTATGTCCATTTGTATTGCTGTAACTTTCCAAGTCAAATGAACAATCTCACCTGCCTATAAGAGATGGCAGGTGAAATTAACTGAAATCCAATTCCAATTTCTTTCACACTGTGTTCAGTTAAATACCCAATTAATTTAAATGGATAGACTGTAAATAAAGCAATGCACATGATTATCATCTAATTAGAACTGGCCAGCATTATAATGTGCTCATTAGTGAGTTATATGGGATCCTAAGGCTCATAATGAGTCATCAGGGTACACGTGACTGGCATGTAGCTGTCTGGATGCAGCTACTAAACTCCATAAACCATCACTAAGACAGAATGTGCAGTAGGAAAAGCAAGAAGAATACACAGCCAGACAGTGAGTTGGCAATTTCTTTCTTCCTATAATACAAGAATAGCCTCTACTCTCAGATACAAAGAGATAAACGGGAGGACAACAGAGCAGCTGGGAATAGAAAGGGAACTGTTCACTCAAGGTGACCCAAAATGAGTATATAATAATTAAGAATGATTATAGACAAGAAAGAAAATTGTGCTATCTTATTGGTTGAGAGTATATATTTCTTTTCTTTTCTTCTTATAAAATTTATTTATTTTTTAATTGAAGGATAATTGCTTTATGGAATTTTGTTGATTTCTGCCAGACATCAACATGAATCAGGCTATGAGATTATATCATAGGTATGAGAGTATATACTTCTGATAGATCAAGTATGGAATCAACATAACAGATGAACAATATTTTCATAAAATTCCTTAGAAGTTCAAAATTCAATGGATTATGTAAATATACCCTGTAATAACATTCACAAAGCATTTCATAATTTAGAAGCCACGTTGCCTTCATAATTTTTGTTATTGTGAAACCATTTCATAGGTTGCAGAGGAGGAAGGCAGCTCTAAGTTGCATTCGTTGTTATATACATAAGGAGTTAAGTTGACACCCAATCCTACACCCTCTCCCCTTGCATGCTTGTTTCAGAGGTTGGAAAGTAAAATACTTACCTTCCCAGACTCTTGCAGCTAGAGGAGACCATGTGACTGCTGTGGTCAATGAAATACAGGCACAAGTCTCTGTGGAGGCTTTCCCTTCTGGAATAAAGCCTGGGTTGAAGAAAACACATTTGCTTTCCCCCTTTCTTCTTTCCTGGATGCACAGTGACCATGCTGTGGCCACCTGGACAGAAGCCATACACTGTGGATGGCAGAGCAGGAAGACAGACTGAGCCTGATTCTTGGACACCGTTGAGTTGCTATTGCAACCTAGACTGCCTACCCCCAGCAATCCTGTTAAACACACACAAAACACCTTTCACTTGTTTAAGCACTGAAATGGTTTGTTGTAGTTGTAATTGTTGTTGTCAATTATAGAGTAACACACTCAGTAGATAGAGTAAGATTTTTATTAATAAAAAATGTTGGAACATACATTTAAATAAATACATTTAAATAAATAAATAAATAAAGCAATGTTGAAATATTGATGTATTCACAGATGACCTCAAAATATGACCTTTAAATCCAGAGGTATTCCACAAACATTAAGTGAAAGAAAGAATTAATATGTCTTTTTGCAAATGTCACTGCTATGAGAAGGAAATGTCACTGGATGGATGTCCTTTGCAGCTCATTCTAGTTGTTTTCTAGAAACATTTCACGTACCCTGCTTCATTACGCTTAAAGCAAAGGAGACATTTACTTAAACACTTGGTGCTTTGTGACTATGCTTTCTCATCCTCTCACATTATTAATATAAAATTGGTGCCAGACTGGGAATGGCCTGGCTTCCATGGGCGGGATATAGCCAGACTTGAAAAGAAAGTAATTCAAGAAGAGGATGAATTTGAAACAGAATGGACTAAAATAGATGGGGAATCAAGTCACCAGCTAATTTGTAGCTGGAGACAGTCTCAACCCAATTCTTCCAAGCCCACAGGCTGGACATACTCCAGGCTATTCCGAGCCTGGACCCCCTGGAATTGCCCCCAGGAAAGGCCTATATTGAACTCAACTTTGTATCTCTATCACCGAAAGGAATTTAATAAGTGTTTGTCAGGTGTTGGGGGTGGGTGGGGAAGTTAGGGAAAAAAAAAAAAGACAGAAGGAGCCCTGTTTGAGCTTGAGAAGATTTTTGAAGCTATGTGGAACTGAACCTCTAATTTAAATTAGCGTGGTCATCCTCAAAAGTCTTGACATCATATAATTTGATGTTAGAGTTGTGTTGTAGTCAAGAAGTACATTTCAACACCCATAAAGAATTATAAAGTAAACATTATCTTTTTGTCTTTATGCTGTGCTGTGCTTAGTCACTCAGTCATCTGACTCTGTGACCCTATGGACTGGAGCCCACCAAGCTCCTCTGTCCATGGGGATTCTCCAGGCAATAATACTGGGGTGAGTTGCCATGCCCTCCTCCAGGGGATCTTCCCAACCCAGGGATAGAACCCAGGCCTCCTGCATTGCAGGTGGATTCTTTACCATCTGAGCCCCCAGGGAATCCTAAGAATACTGGAGTGGGTAGCCTATCCCTTCTTCAGGGAAACTTCCTGACCCAGGAATCAAACCAGGGTCTCCTGCAGTACAGGTGGATTCTTCACCAGCTGAGTTACCAGGGAAGCCCCTTATGTCTTTGAGAGAACCATAATTAGTTCACAACAAACTTACTAAAATGCTATTTCAAAGTTCTAATCACTTTCCTCATATAGCAGAGTTGGTTAAGTACTTCCAAGCCTTCTTCACACAAAGCAGACTTTTTTTGTCCTTCCCCTTCTTCTCAGTCAGCCTGTTACCATACATATCCCACTAGGATTTCTTCCAGCAAGTAGAATATCCTCTTTAGGATGTTAAGGAAAGGGAAATGGAGCTGGTGATTTAGTTACAGAATCTCTTTTGTAAGATAGGGGCTTTCTTTCTTTCTTTTCTTTTTTGTTAATTAATTTATTTTTTATTGAAAGATAATTGCTTTGCAGAATTTTGTTGTGTTCTGTCAAACCCCAACATGAATCAACCATAGGTGTACATATATCCCCTCCCTTTTGACCCTCCCTCCTATCTCTCCCCCCATCCTACCCCACTAGGTTGATACAGAGAGAAAGGGGCTTTCCTGGTAGTTCAGATGATAAAAAATCTGCCTGCAATGAAGGAGACCCAGGTTTGATCCCTGGGTTGGGAAGATCCCCTGGAGAAGGGAATGGCTACCCATTCTAGTATTCATGCCTGGAGAATTCCATGGACAGAGGAGCCTGGTGGGTTATAGTCCATGGGGTCAAGAGAGTCAGACAGAACTGAGAGACTAATACTTTCTTCCTTATGTAAGATAAGCAAGTAGGAAGTCTGTGAATATTTTCATGTGACTATTTTTGGCCTCAAACATCAGTTACATTATTTCACATCTCTATGCATCTCTTTTCTTAGTGATACAATTCAGATTCTAATTGGAATAGGATGTTTTAAAGACCAAAATGTATTATATAAATCTAAACCTATTTATTAAAGTATCATATTACAAAATGGAGCACATTTTAGAATTTACAGCCTTGTTCATTGCAAGTAAGTAAAATTTAATGTGAGGGCTTCCCAGATGGCTCAGTGGTAAAGTATCTGCCTGTAATGCAGGAGACACAGGTGATCCTTGGATTGGGAAGATGTCCTAGAGCAGGAAATGGCAACTGACTCCAGTACACTCGCGTGGAAAATTCCATGGACAGAGGAGCCTGGTGGACTACCATGGGGCCACAAAAAGTCAGATACGACTGAGCGACAGCACACACACAACATTTAATGTAATTGCCTCTTCTTCCAGTTTTATGGGATGAGATCCTTAGAGTTGCAGAATTTCAGAACTAGAAGGAACCTTTCATCCTAAGTCCATTTTAAGTCTCTCATTTGAGAAACTGGTCAATTGAATCCACCAACATTAAAAGGACTCCCAGCATCCCAGGAGTTAAACACAGAGACATGATAGAACCTAGTCAAAGAACTCGATCCAGGGTACTTGCTGCCAAGCTCCACAAAGTCTTTCGTACATCTATCTGTCTGTTAATCTGCTAACACCTGCCCCCTTGAGTTCTGACACCTTTGGGGATTTATACAGGGACATGTGGTACCACTTTTTGATTGGCCAGCATGAGCAGGGCATCAACACCTCAATGCTAAAAGAGTTAGACTCACACAAAAATTTCACAAACTCAGGAATATTTACACCCCCCTTGTTAAGTCAATGCAATCTTTAAATATAAAGACAGCAAGGCCTCTATGATTTCTTTCACTCAAAAAGAAATTATAAAAAGGCAGAGTTCGGAATGATTCTGAAGAAAAAGAGATCTCAAGGATCAGATGCTTTCAATGCACAATTGTTGAGCTTGAGGGCAATGGTAGTGTCTAAGAAAGGCAGTGATGGGTGAATGCAATGTGTACCTTTAGAAAACCTCTTCCATCAATGGCAAGGTATGTGAGGAGACATCACATTCTGGCCTGTACTGTTCCCCAGATACAGACTGAATCCAAGGAGAAGTCAAGTCCTTGACCAGAAGTTGGGGTGTGATTGGCCCACTTGATATGAAAGGCAGTGGGGAGCTGGAGGAGAAAGGAAGCTCTTCATCTTAACCAGCTCTGGGTTTCTTTCTCAGACACACATGAGCCTGCTCCTCCTGAAAAGTGCCCAGGCTGTCCCAGGGCAGAGGTTGCGGCTCCCACGTGCGCCAGCACTGGAGATGGGCCGAGGTGGGTGGCATTGATCGCTCCTGGGGGCAGCCCCTGGTCTGTGCCACAAACCCCGCTAGGCAGGAACACAGCTGCCACCCTTCTCTCCTTACCCTCCCTGGTCCCCAGCAGCTTCTTTAGAACACAGTGGTCTTCAGGGAAAATATCACAGGTTTTGAGCTGAAGACAAATTCAGAAATCTTGTGGCAAAATCTTCAAAAAAAGATTCGAAGAAATTAAAAAATTCAAACAGAAAATAATTAATCGGTCTTACATTAACCTTTATAACCTCAATCTTTGATTTTCTTCCCTCTTTGAGTGCAATCACATCTGTGCTGCCAAAAGAAACAAGACGTAATTTCTTCCAGGTCATCACTGTGATCACCATCAAAGAATAGCAAAGACAATAATTAGTACTCCACACCAAATCAGCCACAGATTTGACATAAATTGCATTCGTCCTCTGCAGAACTAAAAGGAAGCACTTATATTTCTTAGAGTCTTCTAATGAGTTGCTGTCATTTGGCAGAAGTTTCCGAAATATTGCTTCTTATAGACCTTGCTTGCCATTAGCATTTTTTAAAAGAAAAAACAAAATGAAGATTTAAAAAAAGAAGTACCACTGCTTTACCTTCAGTATGGAATCAGCCTCAGAAAGCATTACAAGGGGAAGGAAAAATTAGGAACACTACCTTAGTTTCTTGGAAACTTTGAGGTCCATTTTTCCAGGAGGCTGTTTGCAATTTCCAGAGAGGCTTGGATAGTCAGTCAATGACGGCCAAATCCTCAGGTGCAACTAGACATTGGCGATTCTTTTTAAACAGTTTCTGAATGTCTTCAGAAGTACTGGTATCCAGAGTATAGGTATGACAGACCCAGCCAAGCAGGGAAACTTGGTCAGGATGTCATCCATCCATAGGAATATTGGATAAAGCTCCACTCAGTTTTGTGACCCTTCAAAGGTTTCTGGGGCACAGAGGGAGGAAAAACCCAGACTCTCTGGTCTGAGGCAACAGAGCTAAGAGTCCTGGGAGACCAAGGTGGTTCCAGTCCATAGAACAGAATAAGACAAGAGAGCTCCACAGAGAGACTTTCAGATCTGCAGAGGATTTTCCTCAAAATCACAGCAATTTACTATTAGCTTTTTAAAATTTCCTTTCAAATGTGTAAACATCACAATGGGATTTACTTATCACCATGCATGTTTTGTGGGCTTCACAGGTGGCGCTAGTGGTAAAGAACCTGCCTGACAATGCAGGAGACTTAAGAGATGTGTGTTTGACCCCTGGGTTGGGAAGATCCCCTGGAGAAGGGCATGGCAACCCACTCCAATATCTTGCCTTAAGAATCCCCATAGACAGAGGAGCCTGGTGGGCTACAATCCATGAGGTCACAAAGAGTCAGACATGACTGAAGCAATTTAGCATGCATACACATACATGTTTTATACCTTGTTGACAGTAGCTTTTTTTTTTTTTTTCATCTGAAAAGTAACATCCCTGAGCTAATCAGAAGATCTCCAGACTGGAATAAACACACCTTGTCCATGTTCCACCAGCAAATTTTTCTACATGAAATAAAGCAGTTAATATCAATTTACATTGTCTCACAGGCATGTGGTACAGGTGACAATATAAAAAACTATTTTTGACTTCACAGGAGAATTCTATCAAACATTTGGAGAAGAGCTAATGCCTATCCTTCTAAAACTCTAAAAAAATTGCAGAGGAAGGAACACCTCCAAACTCATTCTATGAGGCTACCATCACCCTGGTACCAAAACCAGACAACCACAACACAAAAAAAGAACACCAATATCACTGATGAACATAGACGCAAAAATCCTCAAAATTTTAGCAAACACATCAAAAAGCTCATACACCATGATCAAGTTGGGTTTATTCCTAGAACACAAGGATTCTTCAATACATGCAAATTAATCAATGTGATACACCATATTAACAAACTGAAATATAAAAATCATATGATAATCTCAATAGATACAGAAAAAGCCTCTGACAAAATTCAGCACCCGTTAATAACTAAAACTCTTCAAAAAATGGGCATAGAAGGAACCTACCTCAACATAGTAAAGGCCATATATGATAAGCCTACAGCAAACATTATTCTCAATGGTGAAAAACTGAAAGCATTCCCCCTGAGACCAGGAACAAGACAACTGTGTCCACTTTCACCACTAATATTCAACATAGTTTTGGAAGTCTTAGATACAGCAATCAGAGAAAAAAAGGAAATGAAAGGAATCCAAATTGGAAAAGAAGTAAAGCTCTCAGTGTTTGCAGATGACATGATACTGTACATAGAAAATCCTAAAGATAGTATCAGAAAATTACTAAAGCTAATCAGTGAATTTAGCAAAGTTGCAAGATACACAATCAATACACAGAAATCACTTGCATTTCTATATGCTAACAATGAAAAATTAGAAAAGTTAAGAAATCAATCCCATTCACCATGGCAACAAAAAGAATTAAATATCTAGCAATAAACTTACCTAAGGAGACAAAAGAACTGTACACAGAAAATTATAAGACACTAATGAAAGAAATCAAAGATGACATAAACAGATGGAGAGATATTCCATGTTCCTGGGTAGGAAGAAACAATATTGTGAAAATGACTGTACTACCAAATGCAATCTAGAGATTCATTGTGATCCCTATCAAATTACCAATGGCATTTTTCACAAAACTAGAACAAAAAAATTTCACAATTCACATGGAAACACATAAGACCCTGAATAGCCAAAGTAGTCCTGAGAAAGAAGAATGGAGCTAGAAGAATCAACCTTCCTGACTTCAGGTTATACTACAAAGCTACAGTCATCAAGACAGTATGGTACTGGCACAAAAACAGAAATATAGACCAATGGAACAAGATAGAAAGCCCAGGAATAAATCCATGCACCTATGGGTACCTTATTTTTGACAAAGGAGACAAGAATATACAATGGGGCAAAGGCAGCCTCTTCAATAAATGGTGCTGGGAAAACTGGACAGCTACATGTGAAAGAATGAAGTTAGAACACTTCCTAACACCATACACAAAGATAAACTCAGAATGGATTAAAGAACTAAATGTAAGACCAGAAACTATAAAACTCTTAGAGGAAAACATAGGCAGAACTCTCGATGACATAAATCAAAGCAAGATCCCCTATGACCTACCTCCTAAAGTAACAGAAATAAAAACAAAAGTAAATAAGTGGGACCTGATTAAACTTAAAAGCTTCTTCACAGCAAAGGAAACTATAAGCAAGGTGAAAAGACAACCCTTGGACTGGGAGAAAATAATAGCAAATGAAACAACTGACAAAGGATTAATTTCCAAAATACACAAGCAGTTCATACAACTCAATGCCAGGAAAACAAACAACCCATCAAAAAGTGGGGAAAAGACCTAAACAGACATTTCTCCAAAGAAGACATACAGATGGCTAACACACACATGAAAAGATGCTCAACATCGCTTATTATTAGAGAAATGCAAATCAAAACCACAATGAGATATTACCTCACAACAGTCAGAATGGCCATTATCAAAAAGTCTACAAACAATAAATGCTAAAGAGGGTGTGGAGAAAAGGGAATGCTCTTGCACTGTTGGTGGGAATGTAAATTGATACAGCCACAATGGAAGACGGTATGGAGATTCCTTTAAAAACTAGGAATAAAACCACCATATGACCCAGCAATCCCACTCCTATGTGTATACCCTGAGGAAACCAAAACTGAAAAGGACACATGTATCCCATTGTTCATTGCAGCGCTATTTACAATAGCTAGAACATGGAAGCAACATAGATGTCCATCGACAGATGAATGGATAAAGAAGTTGTGACTAGGCCAAAAAAAGGAACGCCTTTGAATCAGTTCTGATGAGGTGGATGAACCCAGAACCTATTATACAGAATGAAGCAAGTCAAAAAGAGAAAGGTAAATATCATATTCTAACACATATTTAAGGAATCTAGAAGACTGGTGCTGAAGAACTTATTTACAGGGCAGCAATGGAGAAACAGACATAGAGAATAGACTTATGGACATGGGGAGAGGGGAAGAGAGGGTGAGATGTATGGAAAGAGTAACATGGAAACTTACATTACCACATATAAAATAGATAGCCAATGAGAATTTGCTATATGGCTCAGGAAACTCAAACAGGGGCTCTCTATCAACCTAGAGGAATGGGTTGGGGAGGGAGATGGGAGGGAGGTTCAAAAGGGAGGGTATATGTATACCTAGGACTGTGAAGAAAACAGAGTGCTGAAGAATTGATGCTTTTGAACTGTGGTGTTGGAGAAGACTCTTGAGAGTCCCTTGGACTGCAAGGAGATCCAACCAGTCCATTCTGAAGGAGATCAGCCCTGGGATTTCTTTGGAAGGAATGATACTAAAGCTGAAACTCCAATACTTTGGCCACCTCATGTGAAGAGTTGACTCATTGGAAAAGACTCTGATGCTGGGAGGGATTAAGGGCAGGAGGAGAAGGGGACGACAGAGGATGAGATGGCTGGATGGCATCACCGACTTGATAGACGTGAATTTGAGTGAACTCCGGGAGTTGGTGATGGACAGGGAGGCCTGGGGTGCTGCGATTCATGGGGTCGCAAAGAGTCAGACACGACTGAGTGACTGAACCGAACCGAACCGATGGCTGATTCATGTTGAGGTATGACAGAAAACAACAAAATTCTGTAAAGCAACTATCCTTCAATTAAAAAATAAATTAAAAAGAAAAAACAAAATTTTTTTTTCAGAGAAAAGCACTGTGTGATTTGATCTGTGTTATCCAATTCAGTAGCCACAGATGCACGTAACTATTTAACTTTAATTAAAAATAAATAAAATTTTAAAATGCAATTTCTCAGTTATGTTAGCTGCATTTTAAGAAAGTAATGAAATGCATTTTAATAGCCATACATGGCTAGTGGCTACAACATTGGACAGTACAGACATAGAACATTTCCATTACTGTATAAAGTTCAATTGAAGTGCTGGAATATGGAATATACAGACTTCATATCCTTAAGAAATGAATAACTTTTTAAAAAACAAGTCTTTTGACTTTCTTTTATACCAAGGTATTTTGGTGTTTTTTTTTTTTATGCACCAAACTTATTTACAGGGTGTGAATAAATATAAAGCATTGAGAGATACAACTTTGAGCTTCAAGGGCATCTTATAAGAATTTTAAAAATTATCCATCTGTTATACTGAAATAGGCATAGAGAATACACCAACTTAACCCTATGAGGCAGACATCCTTTCAATGGGTTGTCAAAGGAAAGAGATTCAACACTCTTCTTGGTAGCTAGTTTCAGCAATAATAAATTAATTTGCATTCCTCTCAAATGTATTCTTGATTAGACAGTTTCTTAAGTCCCCTGTCTGGATTTCTCATCTTGAAAACTCATATTGACACTTTTCTTCTGAAAATGTAGCTATGTAGACATTTTGAATATATGGTTATACAGTAGTCAAATGCGCTCAATTTCCCTTACTTTCAGCAAATAATTTGGAACCAGTAGAGTCTTTTCCATCAGGATTAACGGCAGGCATTTTCTCCAAGGCGGTGAGAAGCTCTTCCTCTAGCTGTCTAAGCAGTTTCAGTTTGCAAAAACAGCTCGCCACCATATGAATCCCTCCAGGAGACCTCAACTAGAGCAAAGAGGGGAATTTCATCACAAGGGGACTTTAGGACTTTACGGCAGATGGGGTTTGAGTTGTTGGGGATTAATTATAGAAAATGAGCCCATACCTCATCCTATTCCCCTTCTGAGGATCATGCATCACCCCACAGACAGGACTTGGAATGTGGTGGCTGAAGAGAACTTCTCTGTGAGAATCAAGAAGGGATTTATGGTGGAGTCAAACATTGCAGCAGAATCCCACTGGGTATCAGCATCCCACTTTCCTCAGGCCTTGGTGACAGCAGGCTGATGCTGTGTCGGGATGGGTGATTCTTCAAAACAAACATTACTAATTTCAAATGAAACTTTGATAGAGGGCTCTCAGACAGGAATGAGATCTCTGACAAGTGCAGAGGTATAGGGAATGAGGCATTTGTGCTTAGTCACTTCAGTCGTGTCTGACTGTGCACTACCCATGGACTGCAGTCTGCCAGGCTCCCCTGTCCATGAGATTCTCCAGGCAAGAATACTGGAGTCGGTTGCCAATTCCTTCTCCAGGAAATCTTACTGACTCAGGGATTGAACCTGTGCTTCATAAAGGATTAAAGGATTGGTGTGACTTTCTACTGACCAAGTGTGGGGTGAGGTGGGAGGGATTGAACTAATGAACAAGGGGCAACACCTTTAGTATCATATCTCTTTCACCCAAAGGCCCCATAGACATGAGAAAAATTTCATTCTTAACATAATCATTCATCATCCTCACCTTCTTGCTTAGGAATCACTCAACCTCCGAAACCAAGTTCAGTTACCTTTTTTAACAAAAGCTATCACAAATTGTGTCTTGTAAAAGTAACAGCTTATACTTTGTAAGTACACTTCAGATCAGATCAGATCAGTCGCTCAGTCGTGTCTGACTCTTTGCGACCCCATGAATCGCAGCACGCCAGGCCTCCCTGTCCATCACCAACTCCCGGAGTTCACTCAGACTCACGTCCATCGAGTCAGTGACGCCATCCAGCCATCTCATCCTCTGTCATCCCCTTCTCCTGCCCCCAATCCCTCCCAGCATCAGAGTCTTTTCCAATGAGTCAACTCTTCGCATGAGGTGGCCAAAGTACTGGAGTTTCAGCTTTAGCATCATTCCTTCCAAAGAAATCCCAGGGCTGATCTCCTTCAGAATGGACTGGTTCGATCTTCACACTTAGAAAGGGACAAATAATTACTTTGATTTTGAGAGGTTTTGTTAGCCTCAAATAATATTTTGTCAAATAGCACTTGCTGGAACAGGTGTTTTCATACATATTTATGGATTATTTAATATAATATCTAAAATAATTCATATATTGGTATTCTTCAGAAGAGTTACATAAAGCATTGTGGCAGATCACAGGTCACTACAATATGTAGCAAAATCTGACTCAGAATGTACTTGATTGAAATGAAATAGTTATCAACTTAAAGTTTAGAATTACTAGGTCCAATGAAGGGGAAACAAATTTACTGAAAAACTTTTAGTATGTTAGCATTCCATCAATAATAACTTTCTAAAGTAAAGCTGTATATTTTCATCACAGTTCAGTACATGCAGAACTCAACTAATAAATATAAGCATTTCACAATTTTCCTGGGTTAGAGCATGACCTACAGGAAGGCACTCGATTTCCCTGGTTTTGAAAGATTAGCTCCTAAAAATAACATATAAGGATGATGTAATGAAGAGATAAACCTTTGGGGTGGAGTAAATAATGTTCTCAGCAGAGAGTCTTCAGAAGAGTTTATTAAAATGTTGGAAAGTACTCCCATAAAACAGAGACCAAGAGTTAAGAAGAGATTCAAGTCCAGAAAGTAACCCAGCCTATTTCCTTCCCTGTGGATATGTAACCATAACTAGAGCTACTGCTGGCCCCATCCGTACCCAGCATACCTGATATAAGTCAAACAGGATATGATATTTTAAGGTCATTTCTGGAAAAATTACCAACTTGCATGGCAAACATCATAGAACCTATGTAAAAGCATTCATTCCTATAGATTTTTACCTCTTGAAGAAACAAAATACAGTGTCATGTAAATACGTGTCAGAAGATTGGGTTCTAATGTTCTGATGGTGGTGTGATACCAGTGAGTTTTTTCACCTGAATGAATCTCCATTTCCTTATCTAATCACTGAGGGGATCAGATCTGACTGCCATTAAAATGCCCACAGGAGCCAGAAGCAACCTGACTTTACGATGATAGTTTTCAGATACTGGTGGTTCTTTAAGGTACTGAAAACAGCGACAGCATGCAGAGTGCATGTCTCCTTCTGGTGACAGTCAGCTGCAGTGGACTGTCTCCAGGTGGGAATGCAGGCCCTGTGTGACCAGACAGTCAAATTATTCAGGAAAATACAGAAATTCAAACTTTTATGTCAAATATCCTGGTTTTAAAATATTGGCAGCTAATCTAAATTTAGGGCTTCTCTGGGGGCTCAGGGGTAAAGGATCTGCCTGCAGTGCAGGAGTTCCAGGGTTCAAACCCTAGGTGGGGAAGATCCCCTGGAGAAGGGAATGGCTACCCACTCCAGTATTCTTGCCTGAAGAATTCCATGGACAGAGGAGCCTAGCAGGCTACCATCCCTGGGGGTCACAAAAAGTCAAACAGGAATGGTTGACTAACATACACTCTAAAAGACGGGGGAACACAGGTAACTCTGAAGGCCAAACTAAACATATATGAGAACGGACTGGGTCTTATGGCTGCCATTTGTGACCTCCAGCTGGAAGCCTCCAGTTTCTCTCTGCTCTGCTGGTCCTATGTGAGCATGGGGTAGTGTCATCCTGGGGCCACAGGCACCAGCCCTCCACACAATTCTAATTAAGCTTTTTGGCACTTGGTTTCATTAACATATGAATACAGTAGGGAATCAGGGCAACCACAGTCAGTGGGATGGACGCACTTTTACAGAAAGACAGCACGTAAAACAAATACTCGGTGTCAGTGGGGATCTTGATGAAGTGGTAGAGCTGCAGGGTGGTCAGCGAGACCAGGGCACAGAGCAGCCGGAAGCTCAGCCTGTAGCCGTTTTCTCCTCGACAGCTCCTGAGGAACATCTCTGAGTTAATTGCAAAGCCCAGGCCAAAGAGGACCCCGAGGTTTCTCACAAGTCCGGCAAAAGGTGTGGTGTCAATGTGGATCCAGTCGGGGTTGGCGCACCACTTCTTGGCTATGGGCACGGACCACAGCAGGTCAATGTCAAGACGTCTGAGCAGCAGGTAAAAGCCAAGTGCAAACAGGAAGAGGAACAGGTTGGTCTTCAGGTATACGCTCAGGCTGGCTGTTTGGATACCTGGAGTGTATTCAAAGACCTCCGCTACCAGGACGCCTGGGGATTGGAAAGCAACACTGAGCAGAACTGTGTGCCTTTGAGACTCTCAGGAATCATTCCTCTCTGCATTAAAGAATTTAGCCACAGTTTTCAATGATAAAGGGCTGTAGAAACCTAGGTTCTATCTATTTTCCAAAACCTGTTTTTTTAAGGCAGTAACTGAAACCTCACTTTTCCCATGGTCTTTTACCCAACCGCATTAGCACAGGGGGGATTTTCAGGAGTCCAGGGCACTGAGTGACAACCCACTTTATAGGCAGAGCACTGATCTGCTGCTGCTGCTGCTAAGTCACTTCAGTCATGTCCGACTCTGTCTGACCCCATAGACAGCAGCCCACCAGGCTCCCCTGTCCATGGGATTCTCCAGGCAAGAACACTGGAGTAGGTTGCCATTGCCTTCTCTGGAGAACTGATCTAGGTGCTTGCAATTAATATTTCAATTGCCATAGCCAGTTAATGTAGAGAGCCTTTGAAAGATTTGTGGAGTTGAAAAGCGGAAACTCGATCATTGTGAATGCTGGTGGAAATACAAAGCAGCTGCTGAATGAAGTCCACAGTTAGGTAATAATCACTGCAGGTGTTTCTGAGAGAGTGACACGGCGTGCAGGTTGGAAGGCCATTATTAAGTCTCCCAAACCAAGACACAAGCACACTGTCCTTCGTGGTGGTTCGGGAGTTGGACTCAGCACTAGTCACACTTTAGAGAAACCCAACCGTGTCACCAAGAGGTTATGCGCTTATACTTTTGAGTGAGAATGTGTACCATTGCCTGTATGGAGAATTTGAGAGATATGAAGAACCACTTAAGCTCCTAGGGCAGCATTAAATATCAGTGGCTTGATAGAATTACCTGAGTTTGGGGAATCAGTTAGCAGGGAGAATCTGACAACATAAAACAAAGGACACTAAAGCTTTCAATGATACAACAAAAGGTAAGTGACCATATTTACCACCAATTACTCCAAGAATAACTTGATGAGGAAAATGTGTTGCTATGAATACTCTGGAGATGCAGACACTGATTTGAATCAACCAAAAGAGACTCCAAAGAAATGACCAAGTCAGTCTATGATGGAAAAATAGAGACAAGCATAAAAAGCAAAGAAATTGTATCACTCATAAAAATGGGCGGGGGGTTGACACCAGATGATCTTTCATAGAGGAATCTTCTAGCTGTGATGTAATATCATAATTCTAGAGGGTCTTTCAATTTTGTTTGCACTCCATAGGATTTCAAATGTTTTAACAGATGTTTCTATATTTATCGATGCATTAAACTGAACCAGTGCTAGGCTATATTGTGAAATTTTAATAAATGCTGTAAAAAGAAACCGACTTGGCATCCTGATAATTATTCTAACGAAGGGAAATTCAAGCTTGGGGGAATTATTAATATTTACAGTGGTCTAGAATAAATTATATATATTTTTACTCCCTGTCATATGTGCCTCCTCTTTCCTCTCTCAACGTCTCTTTGCTTGAAGAAAACTCACAGAAGAGGCAGCTGCCAATCTGATGAAAAGCACACAGGCATTCCATCAAGGGCAAGTTTTCATTGGGTTTAATTTCAAGACTCTCAAGCTCTCAAGAGTCCTGGTTCCTTGGTTTTTGACACGTAGAAAATAATAAACAGAAAGTGACCTATGGGTTATATATGTTGAGTTAGAAGCAGTAGTATGCAGAAAACTTATAAAAATATTTAAGTCCAAGCAATGTTCATCATTTTAATAAAAAATATTAGCAATAATGAGTTCTAGGAATCCTTGATGGTTCTGAATGATTTGTCCCTGATAATTGGACTAAATTTTGGATATTGAAAAGTTAAGGAATAGAGAGAAACAAGAATTTCAAAGAGAAAATAAGCAGGGGGTATCCATATGGAAGAAGAATCAACAAGGATGTGGTAATATTTAGGTAAGGTGTGGGCACTCAGTACGTTTTGATGGATCAACGAAATGATGCAGTTATAAGAATCAAAGAAGAGTTGAGAATTTTTTTTTTGAGAACAAACAAATAATTTTCCAGGAACTGGAGGAGAAAATGAGCTACAGAGAAAAGGAAAGGTTTATCTAGGTTCCTACTTTGAAAAATTGTCTATGGATAGAAAATGCTAATTTTTAAAGATGACAACATGTTTTTTACCATTGTTGTTTTGGATTGGATAATGAATACCTTAAGGCATACAGGTCACAGTCTCATTAGGATAAACTTTAAAGATGCCCAAATTCCTTTGGTTATTTGTTTTGTATATTACCCAATATTACTCTGAAAAGTGGAATATGAGATGGAACTTGGAAATTCTTTATTATAAAGAACTTTAATGTAATGGTGTATCTTATAGTAGCTTTTATGCAATTAACTGGAGAATCTTATCTCAGACTGCCTAATAATTTATGATTAAAGTGATGCTCAAAATTATTTTAATGATAGTTAAAGTATATCAGGAAAGAAAAGAAGGAAAAAGTATAAAAATTTTGAATAATTTAAAGGTCTAGGCCTTTCAGAATGTTATGAATCTACTAACATTAAATCTACTAACATTAGAATTTAAGTTTGCTTCTGGATGTTTTAAATTAAAAGATTGCATAATATTTAAAGCTAGAATATATGTTATTTATGTCAAAATCATTAGTTAGTCAAAGAAGAAAGCATAATTATACTAAAGTAACCAATGTATTCGAGGGGAATGAGGCTTCTCAAAAATTTGTTTAAAGTAAGGGAATATGCATGGAAAAATACTTCCTTATATAATTTCAGATGACTTATTTATGAACTACTAAAGTGAGTATAGTATTATGGGGACCCCAAAAGCACATTTAAAAAGTCATTAATCAATTAAACATTTCCAACCCTGTAATGTGGTAATCATTGTGAGCTAATTAGGATATTATCTTAAAAGCAAAATATTAATCTCCTATTCATTTTGCTAAGTTGGCTATGATAGAATTGAATAAGCACATTTTAATAACTAAAATTACACTAAACTGAATTTTTAAAAAGACTTTCTGTGTTTAAAACTGTCATGTTCCAGGGCTACAGAGATTGGAGCAAAGCTGACCTGTGCAGAGTGATAAAAGACTTATCCATCTGACTGACGGTGTGGCTCAGGGCCGCTGTCACCATGACATACCAGACACATGATGAACCCATCGCATGGCCAGATGGACTTCCTGCAACAAGAAAGTGGCAATCCATTTGAAAGGTGGTTAATAGAGTACAACTATCAGAAATGGACAATAGAATAGCATATTAGCCATGAATATTACAAATAACTCAGAAAAAAGCCATAGGACATAGGCTGTATGTACTGCTTAGTAATGGGTAGAAATAAAGAAAATTGAGTCAAATACCATTTCAAAAAATTTCCCCAGGTTATTCAAGTTCATTGAAGTCCAGAAATCAAAATGTTCAAGTCTAATTAAGAACTCAGGCTGTTGCATCAAAAAATCTGCCACATCCTTAGTCATTCTTCATATCTAATTGTTTTTAACTGATGACAAAATTGAAGTACTTGGATTGAATCTTGAATCAGCTTATTTTCTTTGGGCTGAAAAGTCAAACATATTAAAGCTATCACTGCTGTGTCTGATTTCCCAACTAACTGCTATGTACTAGCTAGCCCCATGCCCATCTTGTGACTGGTTGCTGCACTAGGAGTCTTTGTCATTAAATGGAAAAGGGAAGCTACAAAGTGGCATCAATCCTGGCAGAATAAATCTGCAGACAGGAAGCCTTTCTACTCCCAGAATGTCTTTCCCATGTCACTAGATCTTTTTTTAAAAAATCACTTTGTTTTGATGTACTCCTTGAGTTTTTACCAAGTGGAGATTCATTGAGCTTAATTCATTGAGTCTCTTTTTGAAAAACACCAGTTTAAATAAAGACAAATCTATGACTTATGGATCTCTTTCTTTCAAATTGATTTTTTAAACAGAAATTATCAGGGCTTTTTATATGTTTCATGTATTAGAAAACTTCAAGGAATGAATGTAAAATGTAGTATTTCTTTTTTTCTTTTCCAGAAAATGTCTCATAAGACAGAGCATGTGCTGGGAAGTTCTGGGATAAACCAAAGTAGCATTTCAATTGAATGGCAACCCACTCCAGTGTTCTTGCCTGGAGAATCCCAGGGACGGGGGAGCCTGATGGGCTGCCGTCTATGGAGTCACACAGAGTTGGACACAACTGAAGCGACTTAGCAGCAGCAGCAGCATTTCAATTGTCCCAGATACTATCCATCCATCCATCCATCCTGCATTGTTTTCACAAAGATAAAATACATAGCATCCCTGACATGATGGAATGCACAGTCTATTGGAGGAGTCAGATATTAAATAACTACTACTACTAATAATAATACCAATAATACTATAATAATAATATAATATTAGTAGTATTAATAATAATATTAATAATACTATAGGGTGATAAATACTATAACAGATGGATGCCTACTTTTTTGGTAGTAAAAAAAAAAAAAAAGATATTCCAAAAACTTATTAGGAACTTACACATTCACTGTATTCAAGGTTAGTCTCAGGATGTCAAATGCCAATAATTTGAGGCTATATAACAAAACTGTGTGGAGGTACAATATAACACAATCTTACAAAGTAAAACAATATGCAATTTACCTTATATATATATATTTAAAACTTTTTATCATCTTAAATTCAACTCTCATAGTAAAGATTTTATACTCATACAAAATCTTACTTATGAGAGAGTGGACCCAGAAGTCTACTTATGCACTGTATACACAAGAGAAAAAGCAAAGTGGAAAGAAATAACTCTACGATTAAAGAGAATTTCGGCAGGCAATAGTAATACCAGGAAGTCCTGACCTTTCTTACAGAAACCCTGTCTGTTGTCTCATTTATGTGATTCTCAGATCTACAATAACTTTGAAAGGTGCACAGCAGCAGATAAATCAGCATTTCCAGTATTTTAATATAGTTTTTAAAAAATGTGTTCTAGTTAATTGTCTTTTGTTTGTTTCTATATCAGACCATGACCTCCTTCCAAAAAAAAAAAAAATGCCAAGAATAAAATCATTTGGGGAATATTCTTTTAACTTATCCTTTTACAAATTTTTTAAAAATGAAATTTTCTTACTCATAAAAGTTTTACCCTTTTCACTAGCAATTTTTGTTTATGAACTTTTAGCATCCTTACCCATGCCATTTTCTTTAAAACCCTCTATGATATTGTACAGTTATTAGATGATAATCATGTACAATGGCTATCTGTTGGAATATCTTTAGTAACCTGAGGCTGCTTTAACAGCTTACCTGGACCTGTTTCGCATGTAGTGGGGAACTGTTCAAGGCATGGACTTGAGTGATTTGGGTAAATCTGAGTTTCTTGGACCCACCAGTAAGGCCGATGACCAAATAATATCCTGTATTTAAAGAAATATAAATACGCATATATATTTAAACACACAGTTGTTACTTAATTGGAGACTAGCTATTCTCTCCTATAAAAATGACTCAAGCAGACTGTTGATGAGGAAAGCTCATTATTGAGAGACTTTGAAAGAATTTAAGTTCTGGTCTGTCTCTCATTATACAGGATGAGTCATATGGAGTTTGGGATCCTAGTTTCCAATAAAAACAGGGACTTTTTTCCTTGCAAGGGAAGTCTTTGGATACTTAGACTAAAAATATCAAAGTGGTCCTTGGAATTATTAATCTGTTCATTATGGTGCAATTTGTTTAACTCACTTCTTGGTTAATCATACCATATATGTTATAGGCTTTTGGAATTTACTTCTAAGTCAGATAAAGTATAGACTTCTATGCTTTTTTGTAAGTTCTGTTTACGAATAGGTGTTTCAAGTTAACCAGTATGTTTGAAAGATCATCCAAGTAAAACTATACACATCTGAAATGTGATCATTAAGCCAAAGCTACAAATTTAAGAAGAAGCTTTATGAAGAATGAAACAAAACAGAAGGCTTACCATTTAAAAATAAGATTGAACCAATCCCCAATGACTGCTACCCATATCATCTTAGTTCCAACTGTCTGATTAAGTTGAAACCAAAGTGGAAAATAAATAGAAAAGATATTCCGGGGATCTCCAACATTGGACATAAAATTTAGAAAATTGTAGTAAGCTCGGTAGTCCTTCTGCAAATGCTGAATAACGAGCACTCCATTCCTATGAAGGAAATCCATCTTGAAAGAGAGGCAGTTCTAAACATAGAGTGAGCGGAGCTGAAGTGCTCTGAGTTCTACCATTTTTATGCGTTTCTCTCTTGGCGTGTCCAGCCATTACTGTGACATGTGATACTGACCATCTGTGGAGAGGGCATGTCTGTCCTCTGCTGAAAAGTTCAACTACTTTATGATTTTAATTGATGCTAAAGAGGTGAAGTAAATGCGGATCGGTGGCAAGTCGAGGGGAAATTTGGGTAGAGACACAATGCATTTCTTATGCAGTCTGTCTTTTGTGTGAACAGTTGGATCATGTTTGCTTGAAATTTTTGCACGGTTCATTTCCTTCAAGGGCAGAGACATTAGCAATTTCTGTGCTTCACTAGAAGACTATATAAATAATTACTGCATGTCAAATAGCCCTTAAAGCAATGCATTTTAATTTAAAATAGACTGTGGCTCTTTGACTATTTTATTGGGTCTTTCAGGAAAACAGATGAGTAAATATCTAGGCATGAACAGTTTATATGATATGACAGTATTTTCTGATTGCAGATGTTTAAATAAAAATATTTTACTATTTCCTTATTAGCAAAGAGAATAATATGAGAGATGTGGAACAGAGAAGAAAATACATGGAGTTTATGAAATCTGGAAGGAAATGTGTTATTTTTCGACTGTGAGGCCAGAAAGCAGATATGGAGATTACTGAGTAGTAGGTCTACTAGATGGTAGAACTGTTAGGAATGAGGCATATTTTTATTGGCTAGCAAAAACAATTGAGAGCATGGGAGAGTTGCTCGTATGACAGAGCCCAAGAAAATAAAGTCAGTCACTGTTTCCATTGTTTTCCCATCTATATGCCATGAAGTGATGGGACTGCATGCCATGATTTTAGTTTTTGAATGTTGAGTTTTAAGCCAGCTTTTTCACTCCCCTCTTTTACCTTCATGAAGAGGCTCTTTAGTTCCTCTTCACTTTCTGCCATAAGGATGGTGTCATCTGCATATCTGAAAAGTGAAAGTGAAAGTTGCTCAGTCATGTCCGACTCTTTACAACCCCATGGACTATATAGTCCATGGAATTCTCCAGGCCAGAATACTGGAGTGGGTAGCCTTCCCTTCTCTAGGGGATCTTCCCAACCCAGGGATTGAACCCAGGTCTCCTGCATTGCAGGCAGATTCTTTACCAACTGAGCTATCAGGGAAGCCCTGCATATCTGAGGTAATTGATATCTCTCCTGGTAATCTTGATTCCAGTTTGTGCTTCATCCAGCCTACCATTTCACATGATGTACTCCATCCCACTCCAGTACTCTTGCCTGGAAAATCCCACAGATGGAGGAGCCTGAGTTGGACAAAACTGAGCGTGTGACAGTGACTTCACTTTCACTTTTCACTTTCGTGCATTGGAGAAGGAGATGGCAACCCACTCAAGTGTTCTTGCCTGGACAATCCCAGGGACGGGGAGCCTGGTGGGCTGCCATCTATGGAGTCGCACAGAGTCAGACACAACTGAAGTGACTTAGCAGCAGCAACTCTGCATAAAAGTTAAATAAGCATTCAATACGCCAGCAAATTTAGAAAACTCAGCCGTGGCCCCAGGACTGGCCCCATCATTTAATGGCACCTTATTATGGGGATCCAGTGTCTACAGGTACCTCCCTAGACTCTTTGCTTCTCTTGGAGGAAATGTTTTGACTGACCAGTCTTTTGGGGTGCTTTTTAAAAAATTCTATGCCTTTCCCAGATAAATTAAATTTCTGGTTATGGAAGTTAGGCATTAGCATTTTAAAAATACTTTCCAAATGATTGCAATGTGCAGTTAGGGTTGAAATCACTGATATAAAGCAATTCATACATAGCTTGTTCTCCTTTTGGCCTTAAACCCCTCCCTCTGCCAAAAGTCTACCTGAAAGAAGCTGCACTGACATTTAATATGTCAACTATTGGGCTTAATTGGATTTCCCATTACATTAGATTTTTGCACTAAGTGATGTATCTTGTCAAGTCTTCGGAGACTCTATCTCTAGAATGAAAGAAAACCCTAATCTCCAGAAGAGGTAAAGCAGTGGAGGTAATTGAAGCGCACTTCTCATGAAATAGGGCATAGTAATGGCAACTTTGCTCACTGGGTTTTCTGTGCTTCTCTCCCAAAAAGAGCTTAAAATACAGCCTGGCTTCTATGTGTGAGAACTTGGGTCTGACAGTCACTAAGCAGGACTGCAAATGGCATCAGATCACTTTTCAGAAAGTGTCTTTAAATGTCTTCCAGGAAATGAGTATTAATCTCTGTCCATGGTGAGAACCTCACAGTCTCCTTTAATATTTCTACTGCAGTGGGAGGAGAGCCAGGAAGTAGTCTGCCAGCACTGGCTCTCCCCAGGTTTTGCTCTCCCCTCGGGCAGACTACAGACTATGAATTATATTCACTCCCATTCTCCCACTACTGTGCTAATCTGATCTGAGGGATGTTTGGGATACAATTAATTGTGCTGAAAACTCAGTTGTGCTTTAGAATGTCTTGCATTTATGATCTGCCAGTTATTTACCTTTAAAAATACTCCATCTGGGGACTTTGCTGGTGATCCAGTGGCCAAGACTCTGTGCTCCCGAGGCAGGGGGCCTGGTTCAATCTCTGGTCAGTGAACTAGATCCCACATGCTGCAACTAAGACCTGGCACAGCCAAATTAATAAAAAATCATAATAAAAAAACTACTCCATCTTATTACCCAATTTTAACTTCACAGAGGTCTTCATTTTAGGGATGAGGAAATGAACAAGTAACTGCCCAGGTCATTTTTTTTAGTATGGGAGGCCTGCTTGGAAATGAAATTTTGTTTCCAGAGCAATGATTTTTCTCAATCTAAGCCTTGTCTTGGCTTCTTAAGGCCAATATTGATGAAATTTTTAAACAGCTGCAAAATAAATAATAGCTAATGCTATTGGGCATCTGGTCCCATCACTTTATGGGAAATAGATGGGGAAACAGTGGAAATAGTGTCAGACTTTATTTTGGGGGCTCCAAAATCACTGCAGATGGTGATTGCAGCCATGAAATTAAAAGATGCTTACTCTTTGGAAGGAAAGTTATGACCAACCTAGATAGCATATTCAAAAGCAGAGACATTACTTTGCCAACAAAGGTCCGTCTAGTCAAGGCTATGGTTTTTCCAGTGGTCATGTATGGATGTGAGAATTGGACTGTGAAGAAGGCTGAGCGCCGAAGAATTGATGCTTTTGAACTGTGGTGTTGGAGAAGACTCTTGAGAGTCCCTTAGACTGCAAGGAGATCCAACTAGTCCATTCTGAAGAAGATCAGCCCTGGGATTTCTTTGGAAGGAATGATGCTAAAGCTGAAACTCCAATACTTTGGCCACCTCATGCGAAGAGTTGACTCATTGGAAAAGACTCTGATGCTGGGAGGGATTGGGGGCAGGAGGAAAAGTGGACGACAGAGGATGAGATGGCTGGATGGCATCACTGACTCGATGAACGTGAGTCTGAGTGAACTCCGGGAGTTGGTGAGGGACAGGGAGGCCTGGAATGCTGCGATTCATGGGGTCACAAAGAGTCAGACACGACTGAGCAACTGAACTGAATGCTATAACCAGCTCGTTTCAAATGTTTTCAACCACCCAGACCTCCAGTTTCCCTGTATCCTGATTTGTTGGCACTGAACCACATCTGGTCAGCTGCTTGATCACTAAGAGATCACAGATACAGTCACCACTTGGAATTGTTGGATGGCTCATCCCATCATTTGACAACAGGGACACAGTTGTGGGTACTCAGTGGCTACTGTTAACTTCCCAGTTGCTGACATCTTCCCTGGAGAAAATATAAAGTGGCACAAAGATGGGTCCCTCCAGAGCTTATGGGGAGCGCTGATGCCCATCTGCTGCTGATGGTCCTGGGACCCAGCATATGTTTTCTTCTCTGGGAATAGTCATGCATTGAAATAAATTGTGCTGTGCTAAGTTACTTCAGTCGTGTCTGACTCGTTGTGACCTTATGGACCACAGCCTGCCAGGCTCCACTGTCCATTGGATTCTCCAGGCAAGAATACAGGAGTGGGTTGCCATTTCCATCTCCAGGGGATCTTTCTGACCCAGGAATCAAACCTGTATCTCTTATGTCTCCTGCATTGCCAGGCAGGTTCTTTAAGACTGCTAAGTCACTTCAGTCATGTCCAACTCTGTGCGACCCCATAGACTGCAACCCACCAGGCTCCCCCATCCCTGGGATTCTCCAGGCAAGAACACTGGAGTGGGTTGCCATTTCCTTCTCCAACGCATGAAAGTGAAACGTGAAAGTGAAGTCGCTCAATTGTGTCCAACTCTTAACGACCCCATGGACCACAGCCTACCAGGCTCCTCCATCCATGGGATTTTCCAGGCAAGAGTACTGGAGTGGGGTGCCATTGCCTTCTCCATCTTTAAGACTAGCACCACCAAATAAATTAAATTTACTCAGATGAGAGCAAACAGAGATTATTTATTCTGCTTGCTATAGCAAGGGCCAGCCACCATCTCATGCATCTGACAAAAACACAAAAGTGGACAGAGGATTGGAAACACTTTATAAAAAAAAAAGGAAGGCAGGCCTCAGGGTTGCTCTGATAAAAGGTGGTTGGTGGCGTGTGTAATCTGGAGATGAGCTTCTAGAAGTAGAGCATCTTAGGTGATCGGTTTGGGAAACCATTTGGCTTTCTCTGGTTGGTCCTGAGTTGAAGGCAGGGGCAAAAAAACTGGCCGTCATTGACCAAGTTCTGAGCACTCTGGGCATTTTGCTTCAGATGTTATGGATCAGAGTTCTGTTGTTACATTTGGTCTGGCCATTGTCCATTTGTATACTCTTTCACAAGACAAATTGAATAAGCATATGTCAGAAGCAATTTATGCAGCATCCCACCAAGAAATAAGGGACTCCCTGTGATTCTGAGTCTGTAATTCTTATTTATTAATATTTATTTCTTTGGCTGTGCTGGGTCTCAGTTGCGGTACTTGGGATCTTCTATCTTCGTTGCAGTTTGGAGGATCATCAGTTGTGACATGTGAGATTCTTAGTTGCAAACTTAGTTGTGGCATGTGGGATCTAGTTCCTTGACCAAGGATGGAACCTGGGCCCCCTGCATTGAGAGTGCAAAGTTCTAGCCACTGGACCACCAGGAAAGTCCCTATAATTCTTATTATTAATTGAGTTAAAATGAGGATATGTGCTTGCTTGCCAAGGACAAATCAATTTATTCAGGTATATCATGACTCTGTGAGGCATTGGCCTTGACTAATCAGAGTCTGTACTCTTGGCCTTTTTGTTTTTGCATAATCACTTTCTATAATTCCCATAATCTCTTTAATGAACCATGAAGAAAGACATTACTTTGCTTTATTCTTTTTCTAAGATGTGTTTGAGCCATAAATTTTATCATATTCTTTCTTCAGAAACTTCCTTAAATTATAATGTGAATGATATCAAATACATTTTGTCTTACAATTAAAAATTTAACTTTACTCATTCAGTACTTCAGAGCCTGTGGACTGTAAGGAAGTTGGTTGCACATTAGCTTTTCATCTTAGGTGGATAATTTAAAAAGACTGTCTCCTGAGGACTCTGCTTCTGTAGACTATGGGATAATTAACCACAGCAAAACACCTTGATTTCTTTCACCTCTTAACAGGAACTGCTAAATCTGTTTCTTTCCCATAGTTCATCATTTTTTATCTTCTCTTATTTTAGCTTATATATACGTCTCAGCATTGGCTTCTCCAACCAGTTCCCTCACCATTCCTTTAATAGTGCTTTCTCTCCAACGCTCTTTTCTTGTAGGGATTTTATTCCTCTGCTAGCGCTAATATATGCAGTATCAGACTGGGTGGTTTAGATAACAGAAATTGGAGTCCGCCAGTCCAAGATAAAGGTGTCACAGGGTTGGTTTCTTCAGTGGCCTCCGTCCTTGGCTTGCAGGTGGCGTCTTCTCCTTGTGTGCTCACATGGTCTTCCTGCTGTGAAACTCTGTCCTAATCTCTTTTTATAAGGACATGAGTCACATTGCATTAATGCCCAACTCTAATGTCCTCATTTTAACTTAGTTACTTACCACTTTAAAGACCCTAATTCCAAAACAGTCACATTTGCTAGTTACAGTGGTTTAGGAATTCAACATAAGACTTCAGAGAGGTGGGGGTGGGGGATGCAATTCAGCACATTAACAGAGACATGATTACAATGTGTGACTGTATATTCGTCTTGAGCGTCTGTGTTTAATCTCTCTCTCCTGCACCTCTTGCATAGTACAAGTTCCATAAAATAAGGGATCATGTTTTCTGTGTGTGTGAACCACCAATACAGTCCCTAGCACAAACCCATGCAGGATCTGATTTTCCATGATGCTGGAGAAGCTTGCATGGGTCCCTGCCATGGCAGTTTATTACTGAGTGATGATGCGAGTTGTATTAATACCAATTTTTTATTCTTTTTCTCAAAGAGAGGATCCAACATTACAGGAGTTTTAAAGCCCACAAAATCTGGAACTAACCCTAGGTCTATTATTGTTATTTAGTAAATATTTTTGGGGGCTTCTCAAGTGACTCAGTGGTAAAGAACCTGCCTGCCAATTCAGGAGATGAAGGAGATGAAGATTTGATTCCTGAATCAGGAAGATCCCTTCAAGGAGATAAGGGCAACCCACCTCAGTATTCTTTCCTGGAAAATCCCATGGACAGAGGAAACCAGCAGGCTACGTCCATAGGGTTGCAAAGAGTCAGACACAATTGAGTGGCTAAGCATGCATGCAAACGTTTCTTAAATGAATAGATTATTGAACAAAACTTGATGTGACTGCTAACTTATAAAGAGTCAGTTAATCTAAACTCAAATTCATTTTCTTAGAGATGATATTATAAAGTTGCCAGATCAAGAAAGCTTCTTTAAGGTAAAGAAAATTACAGACAATGTTTATCTAAGAAAAAATTAATATATGTACGCATCTGCTTATGCTTAAAGATAATAGGAAAATAAGCAGTTTAAAATGTTTTAAGGTTATCTATAAAGAAATGAAGGGAATACAGTGTAGGGAGTGGGAAACACTTGATTTCTTTAAATACTCTTATTTTTTAGATTTGAATTTGAAATCATGTAAATAGCTTACATAATTATAAAATTTAATGGAATTTTAAAACCAGTTCTTGCAAAAAAATTTCAAATGGGACAAATGATGAAAAGGAAAACAATGCTTGCTTGACCCGTTATACCTGTAAAGCATTTGCTTCCAGCTCTACAGCACGTATATGTATTTATGATTTTGTTCCTATGGGAAATCTCTTTTCAAGCATTTCCTTAGTCCTCCTCAGTTTGCCATCTGCCACCAGTTGCTTGGGGTGGAGATGCTCCCCAGAACTTACCCCGTGTGGGTCATAGCAAGAGGGAGATGCAGGAGGTTGGTTCTTTTCACTACTAATGATCTTCAAATGTATCTTTTCCCACCAATAACAGAGTCTTCTTGATAAACTGGGTCATTTCAGAGTCAAAGATAGTAGAGTTCAAGGCTTCTCCCAAATTGATTCACCAAATAAGATTCACATTATTTATTTGTTTGTTTGTTTGTTTACTTATTTTTGGCTGTGTTGGGTCTTCATTGCTGCATGGACTTTTCTCTAGGTGATCTAGGGCTCCTCTTCATTGTGGTATGAGAGCTTCTCGTTGCAGTTGCTTCTCTTGTTGCAGAGCATGGGCTCCAAGGCTTCAGTAGTTGCAGCTCCAGAGCTCTAGAGCACAGGCTCAATAGTTGTGGCCCACAGGCTTAGTTGCTCCATGGCATTTGGGATCCAAATTGGGAATCGAACCTGTGTCTCTCGCATTGGCAGGAAAATTTTTTACCACTGAGCCATCAGTGAAGCCCAGAAAAGCCATTTCTAAGACAATTCACAGGAATCCCATCCTGTGGCTGTCCATGGTGCTTATGCCCAGGACCCTTCATTTCCTCCGTCTCTTCAGAGTTATCATCAATCTTTCAGTCTCCTTAGCACAATTTGTCCTGATAACATTTTTCCTCTTAATGTCTAGATTGAAAACATTTCTTTTTGTTGGGGGCAGAGATAAATTACAAGTTTGGGATTAACATATACACAATGCTGCTGCTGCTAAGTCGCTTCAGTTGTGTCCGACTCTGTGCGACCCCATAGATGGCAGCCCACCAGGCTCCCCGTCCCTGGGATTCTCCAGGCAAGAACACTGGAGTGGGTTGCCATTTCCTTCTCCAATGCATGAAAATGAAAAGTGAAAGTGAAGTCGCTCAGTCGTGTCCGACCCTTAGCGACCCCATGGACTGCAGCCCACCCGGCTCCCCCGTCCATGGGATCTTCCAGGCAAGAGTACTGGAGTGGGGTGCCATTGCCTTCTCTGAACATATACACAATACTGTATATAAAAAAATAGACAACAAGGATAAACAAACTGTATAGTACAGGGATAAACAAGGATAAACAAATTGTATAGTACAGGGATAAATAAGGATAAACAAATTGTATAGTACAGGGAACTAAACTCAGTAGTTTGTAATCACCTATAATGAAAAAGAATTTGAAGAAGAATGTATCACTTTCCTGGACACTAGAAACAAACACAACATTGTCAATTAACTATACTTCAATAAAAAAGATCTTTTAATCTTATAGCCAGTCTCAAAATCTTATACTGTTGCCTTATTTTTAGTTAATTCCAATAGTTTAATGATTCCAGTTCTACCCAGAACTTTCTTATTCTGACTCATTTAGATTTTCTTAAGATTTGGATTTGCAGTAAATACTGCCTATTTTACTTAGATTACAACTTGTAGTCAGAGACTAGAATTTTTGCAATATGCTTTGCCATGCCAAATATTATATAACCGCAAGATATATTCTTATAACATGAACCATTCATCTATGAGTTGTAGCACTTACTGTAATACAACATCATTCAGAGATATTTGATTTAGCTTGTGTCACTGATGTAGTGGCAATAAGCAAAAATTTATTTTGGCGGCACTGACCTTTAATGTCTCTGTGTATGGTAATTAACTTTTTACCACAAGCTTATCTGTCTTCTCAAAAATAAATTGTGTTTGAGATCTCTCCAGTGTCACCTTGCAATGTAAAATGGATTTATTTCAGACTGAGTTTATACCCTAGTGACTTTCAGAAAATAATTACCTCCACTCTGGCTAGCATCCCAGGAATATTGGCATTCCATAATGACACTATTATCAGTGACCCAGCTACAGATGTTCCAGGTACACCCTCCGCGAGTCTCATTATGCATTCTTTTCTAGAAATGATCATGACCTATACATCTATAACCTGTTTCCTTGGATCACCAAAGAACCCAATGGAGTTGTCCATCGGGCAGTACTATTCATGTTCTCCAAAGTAGAGTTAAGACACTTTATAGCTGGATTCATACCTTACAGATGGCCTAAAGAGTTTCTACTATGTGTACTCTCAAACTCCATGGTTTAGTCATTAAGTCGTGTACAAGTCTTGTGACCCCGTGGACTGTAACCCACCAGGCTCCTCTGTCCATGGAATTTTCCAGGCAAGAATACTGGAGCGGGTTGCCATTTCCTTCTCCAGGGGAAGACAACTTTAGCGTGCATCAGAATAACCTGGAGGGCTTACTAAAGCACTTATCACTGGGACCCACATCCAAAATTTTCAATTCAGTAGGAATGGAGGTCAGTCTGAAAATTGACATTTCCAACAAATTCCTAGATGAGGGTGTTGCTGTTGCATGAGGAACATCACTTTGAGAAGCACTAGTGGTATATGACACGATTCTTACATGTACTGTTCAGGACAGGGATAACTCACACCTCAAGGAGTTTATAGTCTCATCGGGAAAATATCTATGTAAGTAAATATTACAAATAAATAACATACTGCCCTTAGGGGCTAACAGACGAGTAAATCGACAAGAAGAAAAGCAGATTTAACTTTCTGTTTATGAGATTAGGGAAGCTTATGTGGAGGAGGTAGCAAGTGACTGAGCCTGGATCAAAGGGTAGAATTTAGAAATGTAAAGTTGTAGGATGAAATGGAGAAATACATTCCATTTGAAACATATTGCATTTAAAAACTGTAGGACAAAATCTCCATTTTTATATTTATGAGACAATTCAAAGTCTGAAACCTTAAAAAATTTTCAGTTGTCTCAAAAATGTCAAAATTGTGTTTCTGAAACAGACTTTATTGCAATAATGTTAATCAATTAATGGTAATTTTTTAATGTGCTAATGCTGTTGTGGTTATGTCAAAACAAGTTCTTATCTTTTAGAAAAGCATACTGAGATTTTTGTGGATGAAATGACATGTTGTTTGGGAGAGTGGATGGGGTCTGGATAGAGCGGGGTTGACCAATGGTTGATGGTAGCTGGGGCCCTGTGACAGGTACATGAGAGATTCATTGTATTATTTTGTTAACTTTTGTGTATATTATAAATTATTTATAATAATTTTCAAACCCCAAACAGAAACTATATGAGCAAAATTAAAGAAGTACAGGGCTCATTGTTTATTTCTATTAAAATATAAAGTAAACAATTGAACAATAAGGGTAAAATGGTAACTTGAGACCATTTCATTCAATGATTTGACTTGAATGCCACTAAGGAGTATGGACTGTATTTTTAAGATAATGAAGAAACACTGAGAGTGTTTTGAACAGAGAAATAGTATGCACTTTGAGAATATTATTGTGGCAATGGTAGGCAAAGCAGATCAGGAGGGCAAGAGTCTGAAGGTAAGTAAGGGTCTGAATAGAAGAAAGGGAAGGTGAGGGTGGTGGAGTACAGGTGAATCCGTAGGCGTTGGCGGGCTTTGTAGGTGGCGCTAGTGGTAAAGAACCCACCTGCCAATGCAAGAGACTTAAGAGACACAGGTTCGATCCCTGGGTCTGGAAGATCCCCTGGAGGAGGGCATGGCAATCCACTCCAATATTCTTGCCAGGAGAATCCCATAGATAGAGCAGCCTGGAGGGCTACAGTCCATAGGGTTGCTAAGAGTCGGAAAGGACTGAAGCAACCTAGTATGCACTCATGTGGGTGTTGGCAACCAGTTAACCATAAAGGAATCATGGAAGATCCCAAGATTCTGAACTTGAGGACTGGGAAAACACCAGTGCCATTAAAATAAAGGGAATATTTATCAAGATAATGATAAAGTTTGTTTTTGAAATATTACTAGTGAGGGATTTTTGTGATCTGACCAGGAGATAGATAGAAATATGTGACTGAAGTGCAGAAAAGTGGGCAAGACAAGATGAATCTGAGAGGCATCTATTTGAGATCAGATGAGATTGCCCTGGAAAATAAGTTGTTGGGAAAAGTGAGTCACAGACTTTAGGAAGCATCTAAATTTCAGGATTAGAGAGAATAGGAACCAGGGAAGGGACTAGTAGAGAGGTAGAAGGTGTAGAACTTCACATTCATGTAGGTATTTTTTAGCATCAACTATTCTGCCCAACAAAAATTAGACCAAAATTTAATTATGGGAAATTAAAACTGAATATTCTTTGTACACCTATGTTCATAGCAGCATTATTCAAAATAACCAAAAGGTGGAAACGGCTCAAATAATCACCAATGGATGAATGGAGAAACAAAATGTATATGCATACGTATTAGGCAGGGTGCTACAGAGAAACAGTAGGAAGAGGACGTGTATACATATATAATAAGGAATTTGCTTCTGTGAGGATTTTCTGGATGTTTCTGCCTACTCACACTAGAAGTCAACCTAACAAAAATAGTCCGTTAAAGAGGACAAAAAAATAAGTCAGCTATAAGATGTTCATCTTACTGGAAGAGATGTAGTTGTAGTCTGTGTCAGTCTTGAATATCTCAAAGCCTTGCTGATGAGCTCTTTCCAATTTGCTCATGGATCAGTCATGTGTGTCTAGATTCCATCAGAGAAATGGTCCAAGCATTATTACAAGCTGAAGAAATAATTTATCTTGAATTAGTAATGGCCTAAAGAAATTGCTGAAACTCTTTTCTGATCATTGTTAAAAATTTAGTTTCCATTGTGCTGAGATTAAAATTGCACTTGTGAAATATTGGTAAATTATTAAATGGATAATACTAATTAATTCAACTTGGATTGGGGTAGAAGGGACGCATTCTGTATTTATCTGGACATAGCAGAATGTATGTTTCCTTAAAATCAAAATTGTATGAGTAGTGTGATTGTCTTGTTTGGGGAGCTATATGCATCGCCTTAGCTAAAGATAGTATCGAATTGCAACAATTTCTCTCTTTCTTTGCTACTGTAGATTTTGTTCTATTTAAAGTCTTATTTATATATGTTTAATAGGATAGTGTATTGAATAGGAAGTGGGTAGTATATAAATCATAATAACAAGAAACCATTTTATATTACAAGGACCTAGTCCAAGGTATTCTCATTTATTTTCTCTTTTAGCCTTCACATAGGGTATATGAAGAAGATATTATTATTATTATTACCCTCACTTTATAGATAATGAAACTGAGATTAAAGAGACCAAGTAACTTGCCCATCATCACACTTAGCAAATTGGTGGAGTCCATCATCACATTTAGCAAAATCAAACCCAGGTAGTCTTATTGCAGAGTTGAAATGTTCAGTTCAGTTCAGTTCAGTTGCTCAGTCGTGTCCGACTCTTTGCGACCCCATGAATTGCAGCACACCAGGCCTCCCTGTCCATCACCAACTCCCGGAATTCACTCAGACTCACATCCATCAAGTCACTGATGCCATCCAGCCATCTCATCCTCTGTCGTCCCCTTCTCCTCCTGCCCCCAATCCCTCCCAGAATCAGGGTCTTTTCCAAATGAGTCAACTCTTCACATGAAGTGGCCAAAGTACTGGAGTTTCAGCTTCAGCATCATTCCTTCCAAAGAAATCCCAGGGCTGATCTTCTTCAGAATGGACTGGGATCTCCTTGCAGTCCAAGGGACTCTCAAGAGTTTTCTCCAACACCACAGTTCAAAAGCATCAATTCTTCGGCGCTCAGCTTTCTTCACAGTCCAACTCTCACATCCATACACGACCACTGGAAAGACCATAGCCTTGACTAGATGGACCTTTGTTGGCAAAGTAATGTCTCTGCTTTTCAATATGCTATCCAGGTTGGTCATAACTTTTCTTCCAAGGAGTAAGCATCTTTTAATTTCATGGCTGCAGTCACCATCTGCAGTGATTTTGGAGCCCAGAAAAATAAAGTCTGACACTGTTTCCCCATCTATTTCCCATAAAGTGATGGGACCAGATGCCATGAACTTAGTTTTCTGAATGTTGAGTTTTAAGCCAACTTTTTCACTCTCCTCCTTCACTTTCATCAAGAGGCTTTTTAGTTCCTCTTCACTTTCTGCCATAAGGGTGGTGTCATCTGAATATCTGAGGTTATTGATATTTCTCCCAGCAATCTTGATTCCAGCTTGTGCTTCTTCCAGTCCAGCGTTTCTCATGATGTACTCTGCATATAAGTTAAATAAGCAGGGTGACCATATACAGCCTTGACGTACTCCTTTTCCTATTTGGAACCAGTCTGCTGTTCCATGTCCAGTTCTAACTGTTGCTTCCTGACCTGCAAACAAATTTCTCAAGAGGCAGGTCAGGTGGTCTGGTATTCCCATCTCTTTCAGAGTTTTCCACAGTTCATTATGATCCACACAGTCAAAGGCTTTGGCATAGTCAATAAAGCAGAAGTAGATGCTTTTCTGGAACTCTCTTGCTTTTTCGATGATCCAGAGGATGTTGGCAATTTGGTCTCTGGTTCCTCTGCCTTTTCTAAAACCAGCTTGAACATCTGGAAGTTCATGGTTCACGTATTGCTGAAGCCTGGCTTGGAGAATTTTGAGCATTACTTTACTAGCATGTGAGATGACTGCAATTGTGCGGTAGTTTGAGCATTCTTTGGCATTGCCTTTCTTTGGGATTGGAATGAAAACTGACCTTTTCCAGTCCTGTGGCCACTGCGGAGTTTTCCAAATTTGCTGGCATATTGAGCAGCACTTTCACAGCATCATCTTTCAGGATTTGAAATAACTCAACTGGAATTCCATCACCTCCACTAGCTTTGTTCGTAGTGATGCTTTCTAAGGCCCACTTGACTTCACATTCCAGGATGTCTGGCTCTAGGTGAGTGATCACACCATCATGATTATCTGGGTCGTGAAGATCTTTTTTGTACAGTTCTTCTGCATATTCTTGCCACCTCTTCTTAATATCTTCTGCTTCTGTTATTTGTAATTAATTGAAGAAATAAATTGACTGCAAGACATTAGCGCTTTGTTAATATCATCAACAATATTCTCTCAAACTCAACATATTAAAATTATAACTCATGATGCTTCTTCCTCCCCACAATACCTCTCCCTGAAAATACCAGATCTGCTGAATACACAGCTTCAATTCTGCCATCAACATCATCATTGTCTCAAACCTTAAATAACCGCTGACTTACTACTCTCCTTTTCACATTAATCTACAATACAGCCAATCAGAGATAGCAGGTAGCAAGAATCCTGGCTATAAAAAGTTTTTATGTATTATTTTTCACTGAAGTATAGTTGAAAATATTGTAAATCAAAACTATATTAGTTTCTGGTATACAACGGTAATGCTTCAATATTTTTACAGATTATATTCCAGTTAAAGTTATCATAAAATATTGGCTATATTCTCTGTGCTATATAAAATATTCTTGTAGTTTATTATTTACATAGTAGTTTGTATTTATTAATCGCCTACCCTTATCTTGCCCCTCCCTTTCACTATTAAAAATTTTGTGTTGCTGAGTTTCTATTGCAGCTGGGACTACCAGTATTAGTTACTGCCTTTTCATGTTTCTGTTTTAATTCACAGGGTTAAAACCAGAGTCAAGAAATTTTGGAATTTGTTATTATTATTAGCCAATAAACAGTAATATTTCAGCCACTAGACAGATTAAGCAATGGTATTTTTATAAGCTTTATTAAGTGAGTGAAGTCGCTCAGTCGTGTCCGACTCTTTGCAACCCCATGGACTGTAGCCTACTGGGCTCTGAGGAGCTTCTCAGTCCATGGAATTTTCCAGGCAACAGTACTGGAGTGGGTTGCCATTTCCTTCTCCAGGGAATCTTCTCAACCCAGGGATCGAACCTGGGTGACCTGCACTGCAGGCAGACGCTTTACCGTCTGAGCCACCAGGGAAGCCTTAGTTTTATTTAAGCTACCTGTAGCATTAAAGAAAAGGCTATATACTTGGCAACAGAATACAATTAAAGTTCAATATTTATATATATTTTTTTGCGGAAACCTTTATCTGAAAAGGATGAATGGCCAGTCAGGCGAGTCCTCCAGGAGCTGTAATACTTTCCTGAAGTAGAGGTGACGAGGTCGGCTGTTCTCAAAAAAGAACTACCAATCCCAGAATGCCATTTTCTCTATTTTTCTCGCGAGAATCCCAGAGGGCTAGCTCAACCAATCCCTTCATGAAAGAGCCTACGCTATAAGCCAATAAGAAGGCGTATGGGACCCCAAAGGCGGGAGGCGGAAGGCGCCTTAGGTTTGAAATAGGAAAGCTGGCTTGGCTGCGGCAGCGGATTTTGGAGTTCGGCTGTTGATTGAAATCGATTCAGGTCTTGTGGGGCGGGTGGCCGGGCTCAGGCCTGCCGGAGAAGGTGGGAATTGAGCTGGGCTCCGAAACCCGCCTGTCGCGGTAGGGGAAAGTGGGTTTGGAGGCGGAATGCGTATTTTTGGGGCGGAGTCTGAAATGTACCTCTTGTTGCTGTTTAGGGAGCAGAATGGGCAGCCACAAGGCAGAGGGGTTTGGGGTTTCACCGAAGACAAGTCTGCGAATTTTCTGAGGAGATTTTATGTCATTGGAAAGGTTGTAGCGTTACAGAAAACCAATGGGACCTGGGATCTTAGATCCTTTCACAGGGGAGGAACTGAGGCCGGGAAAGTCGAGGTTACTTGTACAGGTCCTGGACTAAACCTACTAAACTGTCCTCCAGTTTCCATTTTACTGCCACCTGCCCTGATCTGGAGGTGGAGGAGGAAGGAGTGTAGATAAGTGGGATCTTACCCCATGATACGGGCTGCGCCTTCCGAGACCTGGCAATCCAGGCCGGAATCAAAAGGGTCAGAGTTGGAAGGAGTCTAAGCAGTCCCCAACTTTACTTGTGAGAAAACGGAGGCAGAGTCATATTTCCCAGGGTCAGAGTGAGTGTTGCGTGGGGATAACAGTCATTGCTACTAATGAATTCCTAGGGAGTGATGGTGTTCTGATTTCCTGCTGCACCTATACCATAGTTAAGTTTCGGTGGCTTGATATGCCCTGGGATATTTAGAGTTAAAAGTAAGTTGCTATGGGAGTAGGGGTTTAAGGGATGCACATTACCCTATCAACAAGGATTTACTGTATAGCACGGTAGATTGAAATCTTGTAATAAACTATAATGGAATCGAGTAGAAAAATAGAATATAGATATATATATGACTGAATCACTTTGTTGTACACCTAAAACTGACACAGTATTGTAAATAAACTATACTTCAGTGTATTAAAGAAAGTAAGTTGCTAACCATTTTCTAGCAAATATCAAACTGCAAAAATATACTTGACTAAAATACGTGGCTGATATGGTTTCAGTAACTTAAAAAATACAAAGTGTGTCCTATTTGTTTTGTAGCCTTGTCTTACAAAATGGTAGAGGATGAACTGGCACTATTTGATAAAAGCATAAATGAATTTTGGAATAAATTCAAAAGCACTGTCAGTGACACCTCCTGTCAGATGGTGGGACTAAGAGAAACCTACAAGGACTCCATTAAAGCATTTGCAGGTACCTATATTTAACTCATAACATGCTGTTATTCTTTGTTGTTCTTGTCTGTTTTTTAGTGTAATTTCAGCTGAATTGAAACTTCAACTCCTTTCCTCTTTCAGAAAAGCTGTCTGTGAAATTAAAGGAAGAAGAACGGATGGTTGAAATGTTTCTGGAATATCAAAATCGTATGTGACAAACTGTAGAAATAGATCATAGAGTTTTTTTAGATTAAACATCTTCAGAAAATCCCTCATACAAGTAAAACAGTGTGTTTATATATATCAGTTCAGTTCAATCGCTCAGTCGTGTCCCACTCTTTGCAACCCCATGGACTGCAGCATGCCAAGCTTTCCTGTCCATCACCAACTCCCAGAGCTTGCTCAAACTCATGTCCATCGAGTCGGTGATGCCATCCAACCGTCTCATCCTCTGTCATCCCCTTCTCCTCGTGCCTTCAGTATTTCCCAGCATCAGGGTCTTTTCCAGTGAGTCAGTTCTTTGTATGAGGTGGTCAAAGTATTGGAGCTTCAGCTTGAACATCAGTCCTTCCAATGAACACCCAGTCCACCTTTAGGATTGGACTGGTTGTATCTCCTTGCAGTCCAAGGGACTCTCAAGAGTCTTCTCCAATACCACAGTTCAAAAGCATCAATTCTTTGGCGCTCAGCTTTCTTTATGGTCCAACTCTTCTATATATATATATATACACACACACACACACACACACACACATATATATATATATATATATGTATGTATATGTATATACAGCTTCCCTGGGGGCTTAGTGGTAAAGAATTTGCCTGCCAATGCAGAAGTAACAAGAGAAGTGGGTTCAATCTCTGGGTTGGGAAGATCCCCTGGAGGAGGAAATGGCAACCCACTCCAGTATTCTTGCCTGGAAAATTCCAGAGGAGCCTGGCAGGCTGCAGTCCATGGGGTCATAAAGAGTTGGACTGAACACACATGCACACAATCCAGCTTAATAAATACAACATCCTATGTTATACCTTCCTCTTCTCTCACCTTCTAGAACTAATCTGTCAGTATTTTACTTTAGTACTGAGGTTTTGAATGTTATATATGTGGCAGCATTTTGTATTAATATGTATTCTGTCCCCTTTTCACTTAGCATTTGCTCCTGAGATTCATCTTCACTGATGTATAAGTGCCCATATTTTTGAAAAATGAGTTTCACAGACTAGAATACAAAATCAGTACATGTTCATCACACTGATGTATAAATGCCCATGTTTTTTTAAAATGAGTTTCACAACTTTGAAAAACTAGTTCTCTCAGCTCTTTGGTTGTAGGTTTAAAATCTGACAGTTTTTCTCTCTATATTTTTATTGCTCCTGCCTTTCAATGGCACCCCACTCCAGTATTCTTGCCTGGAAGATCCCATGGATGGAGGAGCCTGGTAGGCTGCAGTCCATGGGGTCGAGAAGAGTCGGACACGACTGAGCGACTTCACTTTCACTTTTGACTTTCCTGCATTGGAGAAGGAAATGGCAACCCACCCCAGTGTTCTTGCCTGGAGAATCCCAGGGACGGGGGAGCCTGGTGGGCTGCCGTCTATGGGGTCACACAGAGTCGGACACGACTCAAGCAACTTAGCAGCAGATTGTCCAGAGTAGGTAGATTAGCAGCTTTTACTGAATTCTCACACACAGACCACAGGCTTGTAGCCACAGGCCAAAATCCACTGGAGATACTAAATTTTGCCAAACCATGTTTTGAACACTGTCACATCAGAGTGTCTTTACATGGGACGCATGTACTTAATGTGCTACAGTCCCTGATTGTTTCTTCTGCTTTGCTTTGCCTTGACCACTTATTATCTGGCCCCTGAAGGCATGTGATTTTGGAACTCCTGGGAGGCTGTTATAGGAGACTTCTACCCAGGTCCACTTTCTTAGCTGCCCTGAAGCTTCCATGCTCTTTTACTGCTTCTCATTCCCTCTGTAACCAGCAGCAGGAAGGAAAAGCACACAATCCTTCGAATGTTAGAATAAAAACATTCCTATACATGGTATTTATGTACCACTTACTAGCTTAAAATTCTTCATACCATCATTAGATACCCTAATCCTGTGGGGTAAATAAATGGGACAGCCATTGTTAAACTTGTGTTTTGTTGTTCAGTTGCTCAGTCGTGCCTGACTCGGCAACCCCATGAACTGCAGTGTGCTACGTTTCCCTGTCCTTCCCCATCTTCAGGAGCTTGCTCAAACTCATGTCCATTGAGTCGGTGATGCCATCCAACCATCTCATCCTCTGTCATCCTCTTCTCCTGCCTTCAATCTTCCCAACATCAGGGTCTTTTCTAATGAGTCGGCGCTTTGCATCAGGTGGCCAAAATACTTGCTTTACAACTGAGGAAAAGAGGACCCACAGTTGTGATTGAATCAAGGTCCTCGGGTAACAGCTGAGAAGCCAGAGGGGCACTGAGAACTTTTGGCATTTACATCTGCATCTCTTTTGCAGTAAAATTCTACTTAATTATCCTTAAAAAGTAGCATTTTTCTTTCGGTAATTCTGATAAGATGTTTATTTTTAAATTATGTCTTACATAATCTGATCATGTCCACAAAGTCTTAGAAAATACAGAAAAGTGTGTAATTGGTATGTTTATTGCTTTATTTGCATTTCTGTGATTACTGAGTTTAAATTATCTTTTGTATTTGTTAATCATCTTCATTTTGTGTTTCCTTTGTTCATTCCTTTGTCCTTTTCTTTTCAAATTTATATTTGTGTCTTCTTTAGATTAAGAATAGTAACCTTTGTTGAGAGAGGATAGTTTAATGGCTAAAAACATGACCTTTGAAGTTAAGACCTAAGTTTGAATCCAGGTCTTACTGTTCATTGCATTCTAGCAGGTAAAGCTGTGAGCAAGTTTTTGAACTGCTGAGATTTCTTTTTCTTCTTCTTTGTTTTAATTGAAGTTATGGTTAGTTTACAGGGTGTTAGTTTCAGGTATACAGAAAAGTGATTAAGTTATATATACATATTTATTGTTTTTCAGATTTTTTTCCCTTACAGGTTATTACAAAATATTGAGTAGAGTTCCCTGTGCTATACAGCAGGTCCTTGTTGACTATCTGTTTTATATATATTAGGTTTTTTTCTTTTAAAAAAGAGTAAGACGTCCGTCATAGTTGTATTATTGTGAAACGTGAGTAAATTTATATAAATATAAGAGCAAGTATCTAGCTTATAGTCGAGTTTTTATATTTATTTGATTCAAATATAAGTTTGTCTGCTTGCCTGCCTTTCTCTTCAATTTCCTTTTGCCTTCAAGTAAAAAGATCTTTCCCCGTATAGTTAATTTTATATTCACAGATACTGCCTTTTAGGTTTCATAAAGTTTCATTTTACATTTAAATATATAATTTAAATGTGGATTTTATTTTGGATTTCAGCACTGTTTGGGGAACAGTCTTACCTCTTGATTTATGATATTTATCCTATTAATTTCCTAAATATACCCATATTTGTTTGTGATCTTTTGTTTGTTTAACTGAGTTGTAGTCAACTACTGCACCACTATTGTGTTAATGCTGTCACAGTCACAGTTGTTGAATCTGATAGGGCAAGTCCCTTTTCTTACTATTTTCTCTCCATATTTCCTAGCTGTTCTCACCTGTGTAATTACTTCTGTTGGATCTTCCCTTTCTCTTCCCTCCAAATTCCACTGGGGCTTTATTAAACACAGAAATGGGTTTGGGAAATATTTTCATCTTTATAATATTTAGAAGCTTAAAATGTCTCTCCATATAACTGGGTCAAATGTATGCCTGAGACAAGTGTTGCATTTTTTTCCTTACAAAGCCTGCACATATCTTGATCTAGATTATTCCTGAATGTCTTGATTTCCACCTTCCTTCTTCCGTTCAGTCAGTTGAGTTCAGTTGCTCAGTCTTGTCCGAGTCTTTGTGACCCTGTGGACTGCAGCATGCCAGGCTTCCCTGTCCATCACCAACTCCCGGACCCTACTCACACTCATGTCCATTGAGTCAGTGATGCCATCCAACCATCTCATCCTCTATCATTCCTTTCTCCTCCTGCCTTCAATCTTTCCCAGCATCAGGGTCTTTTCCAGTAAGTTAGTTCTTCACATCAGGTGGCCAAAGTATTGAAGTGTAAGCTTGAGCATCAGTCCCTCCAATGAATATTCAGAACTGATTTCCTTTAGGATTGACTGGTTTGATCTCCTTGCAGTCCAAGGGACTCTCAAGAGTCTTTTCCAACACCACAGTTCAAAAGCATCAATTCTTTGGCACTCAGCTTTCTTTATAGTTCAGTTCTCACATCCTGATTTGGAACCAGTCTGTTGTTCCATGTCCAGTTCTAACTGTTGCTTCCTGACCTGCATACAGATTTCTCAGGAGGCGGGTCAGGTAGTCTGGTATTCCCATCTCTAAGAATTTTCCAGTTTGTTGTGATCCACACAGTCAAAAGCTTTGGCGTAGTCAATAAAGCAGAAGTAGATGTTTTTCTGGAATTCTCGCCTTTTCTATGATCCAACAGATGTTGGCGATTTGATCTCTGGTTTCTCTGCCTTTTCTAAATCCAGCTTGACTATCTGGAAGTTCAAGGTTCACGTACTGTTGAAGCCTGGCTTGGAGAATTTTGAGCATTACTTTGCTAGCGTGTGAGATGAGTGCAATTATGTGGTAGTTTGAACATTCTTTGGCATTGCCTTTCTTTGGTATTGGAATGAAAACAGACCTTTTCCAGTCCTGTGGCCACTGCTGAGTTTTCCAAATTTGCTGGCATATTGAGCGCAGCATTTTAACAGCATCATCTTTTAGGATTTGAAATAGCTCAGCTGGAATTCTATCACCTCCACTAGCTTTGTTCATAGTTATGTTTCCTAAGGCCCACTTGACTTCACATCCAGTATGTCTGGCTCTAGGTAAGTGATTACATCATCGTGGTTATCTGGGTCATGAAGATCTTTTTAATATAGTTCTGTATATACTTCCTTCTTCACTGCCTCCTTACCTTCCTCTCTTCCTCTCTCCTTTCTTCTATCACTTTGGTATATTTCAGAATAAAAGCCATCTTTAGAGTTTGTTCATCTTTGGTGGTGTTTTCCTTATGTACTTATTTGAAGGGGAGAGCTGCAAAGGTCATGATCTGATTTTGTATTTCTTGGTTTAATTTAGCATTCTCATTTAAAAATGCATTTTTTGTCTCCTCATTTTTGTTTTCAAAGACAAATAGAAAAGGATAAAGATTCTTGTTCTTTTATGGTTTTTTAATCATCAGGAAATGCTTATTAATTAAAACATTAATTTTGTGAAAGTCAGTATTTTGCTCTTTTTATAGATACATGTTGATGAGCAAAGCATATAGATTCTAGCTAATACTTTGTGCTTCTTACAGAAATCTGCAGACAGAATAAGCTCATTCAAGAGAAAAAAGAGAATTTATTAAAGCTGATTGCTGAAGTAAAAGACAAAAAACAGGAAGTGGAGGCACTGACTGCAAATATCCAGGATCTTAAGGAAGAATATGCTAGGAAGAAGGAAAGTAAGTTTCCAGTTGTACAGGTGTTTAAAACAATCTAAATTTCAAAGTAGTGATGGCTCACAATTATGTACATTTTGCCTTCTCCCCAGTTCATTGCCAGCAGTAGCTAACATACTTTAAGGCCATAGCTAGTCATTCATCTCTCTCTGTAAGGTGTCTGTGAAGTTTGCTAAGTGGGTTTCATTTTCCTTTTGCTTAAAGAACCTTTTTTTTCTGTCTTTTTAAAAATTTATTTAGTTTTAATTAAAGGAAGTTGCTTTACAGTATTGTGTTGGTTTCTGCCAAACATCAACATGAATCAGCCATAGGTATACCAGCGTCCCTCCCTAATGACCCTCCCTCCCACCTCCCGCATTCCACCCCTGTAGGTTGTTACAGAGCCCCGGTTTGAGTTCCCTGAGGCATAACAGCAATTCCTATTGGCTGTCTATTTTACATATGGTAATGTATGTTTCCATGTTACTCTCTCCATATATCCCACCCTGTCCTTCCTAACCCTCCTCTTGTCCATAAATCTGTCTCCATTGCTTCCCTGCAAATAATTTCATCAGTACCATCTTTCCAGATTCCATATATATGCATTAATGAAGACTGATCCTTTTGATTTCTAATAGAACCAGAGAATAATGAAATTGAGTTTCATTATTGTGGGAGTTTAATTAAGCAGAGTGGGAGACAGTTTCACTAAATAAGATTTGCCTGGGAGAAACCATTGTGTAATTTATGCAACAGATTCATTGATCACGCATCCTCTGCCAGGAACTATTAAGCGTGTTCTTCATGCTGTAAAGCCTCTTTGTCTAAGACTTTTATATTTTTTTTAAAAAGCTGCTTCTTTTAGATAGAAGACTTGTTTGCCCATAAATGAAATAATCAATTCTAAAATCTCTTGAATATAGCAAAGTTAGTTTCTTGAATGCTTTTTCTTATAGAGTTTGTGTATGAATCGACATTATTTTTTTCAACTCTTAAGTATTGCTTAGGGAATATTGCATTAACTTTTGAAGAAAAGTTTTAAACTAGCATGAAATAACCCTGATTTCCTATTTAAAATAATAGAATATTTTTCCAGTGAAGCAACTGATACATTTTTGGCTAACTAAAAAAAGCGAAATGGTGTACAAGAAGTCTTTCTGTTTCTCTGCTGCTTGCAAGTCCTTGGCCTATGTATTCATGCTGCTTTATAATAAAATAGAACAAAACTTATTCCTCTTAATACTGGTGTGTATTTTTTCATGCAGTTTTTCCTTCCAGCTTAAATGAACAGAAGCCCCTTTTGCTACATGGTGGAGATAGAAAGTGTAGTAAATGTAAATGTAAGCTGATTTATTTGCCTGGTATCATTTTTATGGTTGTTTAAAAGTTTTTTTAAATTAGTTAAAAGAATATTAACTGAATGTTATTTAAAATATTCTATACTCATTGTATGTGTTTTTAATCATAGCTATTTCCACTGCTAACAAAGCTAATGAAGAGAGGTTGAAAAGGCTACAGAAATCTGCAGACTTGTATAAAGATCGACTTGGACTAGAAATTCGAAAAATTTATGGTTAGTATATTAATGTAAGTAAAACATAGGATATTTGAAAAGTCTGTCTTAAATAGAAAAGAATCTTTTCAGCTAAGATAATGACCACATTGTTAACTTTTTTAACAGTAAGAAAAAATTACAAAACTTTTATCACCCTAATGTAATTACTGTTGCCTTGGTTATTTATCATCCAGTATTTTAGTAAATGTATTTTAGGCATGGTTGCCAGCATGCAAAAAATTTTTTTGTTCCTTGTTCTTACTGGTATTGTATGATTAGTATTTCTCTAATTGCTATAGCCTTCATAATGGTAATTTTAACATAGTGGTATAATAATTCATTCCATAAGTGTAGCTTAATTTATTCATTCTTTTATCTATTGTTTAACCTATATATTACTCTAAGTTTAACACTTGGATTTTACATTTTTCAGTTTTAGATACACTATAGTGGACATACATAGACTTCTCCATTTGGGGGCACAATTTTCATGAAATTCCCAGAGATGAATTACTGAGTTAAAGCATAGGAATATTTCTGCCACTGTTACATATATATGTGTCAATTTATAGAAATACTTATGGTGTTGGGAGTCCCCAAGATTACATTCTGTTTTGGTGATTTCACTAGAAAGATTTACAAGACTCAGGGTGGCTCAGATTTATGGCAGTGAAAGGATGTGAAACAAAATCAGCCCAAAGGAAAAAGTCACGTGGGGCAAAATCTAAAGGAAACAAGTTTTCAAGAGCCTTAAGCCAGTGGACTCACACAGGATGTGGTTAATCCCTTCAGCGTCAAATTGTGACAGTACATGTGAAGTGTTGTCTACCAGGAAACCTCATTAGAGACTCTGGAAGCTTGGCCTGGTTTTGCTTGGACTTCACCCCAGGAATTATTTGCATTGCTGATTTTGCTGTATCCTTTCACTGTTATCATAGCTCTGAGTACAACCAATGGTGAGCCCCAGGAATCCTCCTAGTGAATTTTCAAACCTGTGGTAGGCTTGGGGATCTCTGATACCCCTGACAAGGACCAGTCTTGCAAGCAGACCTTTTCTGGGGATAGAAGTCTCAGGCCTGCTAGGTCAACTATTTATGCAATCTGTGTATAATGTAAAGAGTACCCATTTCATTGTTATTTGTGCCAGAATTGTAGTTTCTTTTTAAAGTTTTTTGGTTTATTTTATTATCTGGCAGTGATTAGATAATAGAAACTTTTAAAAATTACATTTCTTTGATTATTAATGAAAATGTGACCATTTTCCCCATTTATTTACTAATTATACTTCTTTCTTAAATTGGACCCTCTATTCATCAATCTGTTTGCCTTAGTTTTGGTGTTTTTCCTATCTGTCAGAATGAGATTTTAATACAAAATATTAACCTTTGCTTAGAGGAGAACATAAAGACCAGCTCTGAACTTTTTAAAAAATTTTATTTAGTTTTAATTGGGGGACAACTGCTTTACAATATTGTGTTGGTTTCTAAAAATATGGAACGCTTCATAAATTTACATGTTATCTTTTCACAGGGATGATGCTAATCTCTGTATCATTCCAGTTTTAGTGTATGTGCTACTGAAGCAAGCGTAGCTCTGAACTTTTGATCCGTTGGTCTTTAAGTTTATCTTCACTGTTATCCTGAGGTGCTTTTTTGTGTTTTGTTTAGTTTTGTCTCAAAACCACTTTTAAAGCTTTAAAATTATTTTTAGATTTAAAGTAGAAGTTTCTCATAGTCCTCAAAATCAGGAAATACTGTTTTATAGCAGTGTAGATATTAATCAGAGATGGAGGGAAGAAAGCTCATCTCAACTGAGAGCTTTGGCACAATAAAATAATTCTCATACTAAATAATTTAATCCCTTTTTTCAGGTGATAAGTTGCAGTTTATATTCACTGATATTGACCCTAAGCATCCTGATCGCCCATTTATGTTTTCCCTATGCCTAAACGAAGCAAGGGACTATGAAGGTATGTACTCCTATCTCTTACTGGTATTTAAGATTGGCATCCTGGAATGTTATTTGACTTAGAACATAAAGTAACGTGAAGGCAAGTAATATTCCCACAAGCTGTTGCTTTCTTTTCCAGTCTTGCTTCTTGTGATATTGTCTTCTAAAGGCAATGACTATAGTTTTGATTTATAGATAGTATCCAGGAACCTTAATAAGTAACTTCTCTTCCGGATGGCACAGTGCCACAATGGCTGAAAGACTTAAAAGACCAGCGATCACTGTATTTCATACGCAAGTTTGAATTATGCTCTTAGAGAACTTCAAGCTAAAGCTATAAAGGATATGACTGCCTAAATGTGAATATTGTATGTGATCTAAGTAGATGATTTTCAATTTGAATGTGATAATTTAATTTCCAAAAAATACATTTTAAAATATCCTATCCTGAAAATCCCAAATGTTGATAATTTTGCCTCGTACTGATTCTGCAGTGATCCAGAAAGGTCTTTAATGTATGGGAAGTTATATGTTCGGCAATAGTGTGAACAAAAAGAATGGAAATTTATTTATCTCTTTTTATTATTCTAACGTTAAGGATTCTAAAATAATCCTTAACTTACTGGAATTCAGAAAAATGGTTCTTAGCTCTTTATACCTGTGTCCTCAAAGTATTTGTATTAATAGCAGATGGACACTCAGGAAAACGGCTGAGTTGGCTCCCTGATGTGACTTAGTGACTCGAATTTATAGTTTAGGAATGTAGTTCAAGTACAAATGTTTGTTTCTTTTTTTTTCTCTCAAGGTAAATATCTTCTAATCTGATGGTGTGTATCAAGCCATCTATAGGAGCCATGTATTGATGATTAAAATCGAAAGTGTAGTCTTTGGTAAAGGTACATGGACTAGAGATTTTGAGCACTCTAAAATTAATTGTTTTCTTAGCAAATTTAGCCTTCCTAGTAGCCTTTACCTAGGGATAATTGATAATTCAAATAAATAAAAATGGAATTGTGACCAAAAATAAATAAATAAATAAAAAGTAAATCCCAAAACCTCCTACCTAGCTTCTCAGTTTTCTCTAAATTGGATAGCCTCTCTTGTTATATAGTGTTATAGTATTTGGTAATGTATTAAAATAGAGTCTACAGTATAAATTTGGGACCAGGTGCTCTTTGCTGTTCTTTCTCTGCTTTGGTCATGGGCCTTGTTTCCCAAGCAGTCTCTGCCAAAGAACTGGGAATCTGACAGGCTTCAATTTCTTCTTGGACAAAGGGCAAGCCTGATGGTAGAGAAAGTTGAATCATTCCTTTCCTTCGACCACCTTCACAGGAGACTTGCTCCTAGTATGTACCAGCTGGTGCAACTGCATGTGAGGGCCATACTGTTAGCTGTGACTTTGAGTCCCATTTGGCCATGTAAATACAACTTTGGGAATAGCAGCTACATTTTCTAATGATCCCCATTTCAGTTGTAAAACAGCAGATATTTCTTTCCATAGTTGTCAGTTATTAAGGGTTGGCGTTGAAAGTTGTTCTTTTGACCGAGTGGTCAGAAATTAGATTTGAGGCCAAATTTTGCACAGAAAACTGACAACAGTTTAAAAAAAAATACTGTTAAAATAGTTTAAATAGTTAAAATGTATGGGAAAGATGATAGGAAGTGTATCTGCCTTCTGTTCTGTATCTCTGAGCTCTTCAATCCTTGATTACCATCTGTTTGAAACAAGATTGTAGTATTTAATATTTGAATATTTAGAGATTAAACAAAGCAAAGGTCCAAAAGATAGTTAGGATATGAAAATCAAGTTTGTGTGTCATTCTGTGCTGAAAGCATTTCAGGAAAATGGAATTGAACCGACTTGAATCATATGAGAGCGTCTAAGTTAGGAATACATCTCTTCTAAAAATATTGTCTCTTTTTTTTTTCCTTCTAGTGTCAGATAGTGCTCCTCATCTTGAGTGCCTCGCAGAATTTCAAGAAAAAGTAAGGCAGACCAACAATTTTTCAGCTTTTCTTGCCAATGTTCGGAAAGCTTTTACTGCCCTGGTTTATAATTAACATATACACAGTGTATAAAAACCGTTATCCCTTTGTATTTCTCTTTTTTGAAAAACTGTCATTATTTGGTGTTTGTCTATAATCTTTATTTTTGTAACATTTCTGTGTGCTGATTTTTGTCAATTATTTTAATTAAAATCTTGGGAAAGAAGGTTTAAGTCAAGCTATTAGAAGTCATGGATCAGTAATAATAAAAAATGAAGGGAGTGAGTCCAACCTGTGGTTTGCAATTTCTAAAATGTACTTCACAGAGTAAATGCTATCATCCTAATGTCTTAAAGGAAGGAATGTTTTATCTTAAACCAAGAGGGATCTACAGTTAAAGGACAAATCTTTGTACCAGAAGAAAGTTGTGTTCTAAAATATCTAGAAAAGGATCTAATTTTGAAAATCCAAATGTAGAAAATTCATAAGCAATTTCCATTTTGTAATATTTATACTGGTTAGTTGTGGTCTAGACATATATTTGACATCTTTGGAGTCTATTCAGTACAGACTACAACTCAATCAGTTTTCTTCTAGAATTTCATTTTTGTCACTATTTTTTCCTTATAAATTTGGTTGTGTTTAGGTCTGCTGGCTTTAGTAGAAGCCACATACTACTGTCTCAGGATATCTTGGGCACGCCTAAAAGCCATGGAGCAGTGGCCTCCATGCTTCTAGCTACTTCTGGCTTCCCCTTGCTGTCTGGTGGGGGAGGTTAAGCCAGTTGTCTAGCCAGGGCTGGAGGGAGCTTCAGAGCACTATCCCTCAGTTGGCTCTCATGTCTAGGACTTGGCTCAGGGTTCTGCTCACCATCGTATAGCAGTGGAATTTATTTAAGAATGCTGTGGGCCAGTGGGAATGTTATTACTCAGCCATCCCCAGTGTGCAGACCAGCTTTTAGGCACCACTGATTGATACTGTCTCTGCAGAGATGAAAGGCTGATAAACTGCCCTGGAGATTGGAGTGTGTGGTACAAATATTCATCTTATCCTGTCTTAGCATGGGCTTGGCTAAAGGAATATTTTAACAGGCAGTTCAGTGAGCAGACTATCCAGTTTTCCTAGGCAAACCTTCACATTTGGCTTTATTTTGTAATATACCTACATTTAAATGAGTATAGAAAGCCATATCAAAACCCAGCTTTGGTTTTTATGGACCTGGCTTGGTTTGGAGTTTATATAAGCAGGATCCATTTCTTAGCTGTTTCTCCTGGGTTAAGATTCCATGGGAAGAACCCCAGCAATTTCAAGTTCATCTCAATCTCTGAACCAATCACTGGTGATCAGAAGAGTAAAGTATATATTGGATTAGGTTAGCTCCTCGGGAAACCCAGGTCTGGAAGTGGATTAAGCACGATAACTGAGCTAAGAGTAGGGATGTTATTCTTTAAATGGAAATAAACACTAAATGTTTAACATAAAAAAGATAGCAGGTGACTATTATAGTGAGTACATATTTACTGAATTCCCTGCTTGAAATATATCAACAAGGAACAAAAAATTTTTTCATTAAAACTAGAGAAAAACCACATATCCTACCACAAATTCTGGATATAATGTTTTGAACCATAGAGTGAAAAGGCACCAGGCATTGATTCTGAAAGATCTTTTTTACCTGCAAGGTAGAGAAATGAAGATTGGGGATGAGAGACTTAATGGGAAACTCTCCGCTTAGGTCCATTTCTCTTCAAGGACCACCATTCTTCACTTCTAACTGGGGGTCCATCTAGTCAAAGCTATGGTTTTTCCAGTAGTCATGTCCAGATGTGAGAGTTGGACTATGAAGAAGATTGAGCGCCAAAGAATTAATGCTTTCAAACTCTGGTGCTCGAAAAGACTTGAGAGTCCCTTGGACTGCAAGGAGATCAAACCAGTTAATCCTAAAGAAAATCAACCCTGAATATTCATTGGAAGGACTGATGCTGAAGCTGAAGCTCCAATACTTAGGCCACCTGATGCGAAGAGCCAACTCACTGGAAGAGACCTTGTTGCTGGGAAAGATTGAGGACAGGAGGAAAAGGGGGTGACAGGATGAGATGGTTGGATGGCATCATTCACTCAATGGACATAAGTTTGAGCAAACTCCAGGAGATAATGAACAGGGAACCTGGTGTGTTACAGTCCATGGAATTGCAAAGAGTGGGACACAACTGAGCAACTGAACAATAATGACAAGCTTAAATTTTAAAGTTTAAAGCACATTATGAAAATTGTGCTTTGAATGGTTAAGAACACATAAGAAAGGGAAACCAAGCTAGTCCATTAAACTTCCTCTATCCATTTTATTTAGGATGGTATGTTGTAAAAACAAAATAATAGTTTTCAGCATTTAAAACTTTCCTGATACAGAAATAAAGCACAAGATATAAGATACAAAATACAATTTCTTAAATGGGAAAGAAATATGCCTAAGTAGTAAAACCAATTGAAATGGAATCTCAATGGGGTACACTAACCTATTCCACATTTTGTAATAAAGTGGAACAAGACCTCTAAAATTAAACTCAATCACTAAGTTAAAAAAACAGAATCAGCACAAAATCTGCTAAAATGTCTTACTAATGGGTTTAAAGTTTTGATTTCCCATCTAATGAGGATTAGAAAGTGTTGCTTCTCTTCCAGTTCAGAGGATTCTGATACAGAGACGATTAGTTATACCTTAATTTGTGTACTGTGACAGTGAATTGCCTGTTTAGCTATAAAGCTAGCATAGTATCTTTCCAGGGGCTCAGTGGTAAAGAATCCGCCTGCTAACGCAGAAGAAGGAGACATGGGTTCTGTCCCTGGGTTGGGAAGATGCCCTGGAGGAGGAAATTCGACCCACTCTGGTATTCTTGCCTGGAAAATTTCACGGACGGGGAGCTTGGTGGGCTACAGTCCATGGGGTGGCAACAAAGTTGGACACGAACAACTGAGCAAAATAGCATAGTAGCTAACATACAGTAGAAACTTAATACGTAGTTGTCAATGTTGAACACATTTCCAGACTCAGTAGAAAATTATTTAATGGGAAATTTAAATTACACCTTTGAAAAGGAGCTGACATGTTCGGTAATACCTACAGGCATGTTGCTGAGATGTCCAGCAATTTTTATCAGGTAAAGACAGCTGTATAGGTAATTCTTGAAAAAATGGCAAGCTAATCGAGAACAAGACTCTGAATAAAGACAAGGGTTTCATCTATGTAGAAAAAGAGTCTTGTCAATTAAGTAAGTAAACTGGAGAGTATGCAAGCTATTTTGAATTAGCTCCTTTCATAGTATTGTTAAACATGTTGTGTGAAGTGTGAATAATGTATGATGAGATATGTGAAGGATATTTGGAGTTTATAGATACGTTACTCTCTTTCCTTATCAACTAGGCAAGCTGGAGGTAGCTGCTAGGCTAAGGTGCAACAAATGGAAAAACTTCAAGGAAGAAATTATTTTACTCAGCTGCATAGATTTTTACAAAAATTCACAAAGAGGCAGTATTTAAGATTCAAATAAATGTGATCTGTATAATGGTAAATCTTGAATAAATGCTCTGTGTGTGTGTGTGTGTGTGAAAAATTCTGCTTTCCAGTATCAACATGGTAACATGAAAAGATTTGAGAATTAAAGATGTGGTCCAGTCGTTGCTCTATTATTAAAACTGATACATGATCTTGGACAAATCAGTTAATCTTTTTGAGCTTAAATCTTCTTTCCAACCAAACTGCACTATGTGTAATTTCCCAAACTTGCCTTTTCTTTTTTGTTGAGCAGGCCAAGGAAGTTTTCTTCTATTTTCAGTTAATTAAAAGTAATTATCATAAATGTTTGTTGCATTTTATTGTGTTTTTCTGTATCTGTATGGATTTTCATCTCGTAGCTGTTAATATGGTGATTTATATTAATAGGCTTTAAAAAAAAGTTGAATTAAACTTGCCTTCCTGGAATAAATCTTAGTCATGGTGTGCAATCTGTTTAGTTTTGTTTTTAATAATGCTAGATTCAGTTTTGTGAAATTTGCTTGAAATGTTTACTTCTAGAACCATGAATTAGATTGGCTTATAATTTCCTTTGTGTATTAACACCATCTGATGTTGGTATCCTGGTTATCCTCGGTCCCAGGCCCTTGAAAATAGTTGAGATGTGCTCCTTTCTTTTCTGTTTCCTGAACAAGTTTGAATAAGGGCTTATGGCTTTTGAACACACATATAAAACTCTCTTGAGCCTGTGTTTTCTTGTAGGAAGATGCTTTTAGAAAAATGCTTGTTAATTTTTTAATAGTTATTGAATTACTTAATTATTCTGTTTCTTCCTGAGTTTTGATAAGGCATACTTTTTTGAGAAATTTGTCCCTTGCTGACTTTTTTTTGCAAATTAATTGGTGTGAAGTTGTTAATAATATATAATTTTGGTTTTTGATATCTACTGCATCTGTAGTGTGTCTCCTTTTTTCTTAGAAGTAATGCTGCTTTATTTATGCCTTACTTGTGCTTCCCTGGTGGCTCAGATGGTAAAAAATCTGCCTGCAATGCAGGAGACCTGGGTTCGATCCCTGGGTCAGGAAGATCCCCTGGAGAAGGGAACAGCCATCCAGTCCAGTGTTCTTGCCTGGAGAATTCCATGATATTCAGGAACCTGGCAAGCTACAGTCCAAGGGGCTGCAAAGAGTCAGACTTGACTGAGCGACTAACACTTTCACTTTCATGACTTTCTTAATTTTGCCAGAGGTTTGCTCTGTCGATTAACCCTTTCAAAGAACCAATGAAGCTTTATTCAACCTCTTGTTTTATATGTCATTAATTTCTGATCTTTCTTTTCATTTATTTGCTTTAGGTTGTTTCTGATGTTTTTATAAATTCATAATCAGGATGGTTAATTGATTAATTTTATCCTTTATCCTGTGGTACTTTAAGTTGCTTTCCTGAAACTATAGGTTTTAGTACATAGTAACTTTCTTATTTTTTATTTCTAACAGTTACAATTTCCCACTAAGATCTATTCTTTGACCATGTGTTATTTAGATGTGTGTGTGTCTGCACATGTGTGCTTGTGTGTGTGCAGGGACACATAACACGTGTTCTCCGAACACATCGGATTTTTTCCCTTATTCTTTTCTTAATGATTTCTTACATTGTTGTCACACAATTTCTAGAGCACTACTTTGTGGCCTCGTGTGTAATCGATTTTTTAAAACAATAATTTTATTTGTTTTTGGCTGTGCTGAGTCTTCGTTGCTGCATGGGCTTTCCCTTGCTGCGGTGAGCAGGGGCTACTCTCTAGCTGTGATGTGTGGGCTTCCCATTGTGGTGGCTTCTCTTGTTATGCAGCACAGATTCTAGAGCGCTCAGGCTTCAGTAGTCGAGGCGTGTGGGCTCAGGAGTGTGGTGCCCAGGCTCCGGAGCACAGGCTCGATAGTTGTGGCCCATGGGCTTAGTTGCTCCCTGGCATGTGGGATCTTCCCAGATCAAGGGTCATACCTGTGTCTCCTGCATTAGCAGGCAGATTCTTTACTGCTGAGCCACTAAGGAAACCCTGCAATCACTTTTATAAGTGTGTACTTTCCAGAGGTTACATTTTATCTGCAGCACCATTTTATCTGCCCATAGCGTTCAGCTCGGGCTTCCCTCGTAGCTCAGCTGGTAAAGAATCCGCCTGCAATGTGGGAGACTTGGGTTTGATCCCTGGGTTGGGAAGATCCCTTGGAGAAGGGAAAGGCTACCCACTCCAGTATTCTGGCCTGAGAATTCCATGGACTGTATATCCATGGGGTCACAAAGAGTTGGATACGAATGAGTGACTAACACACACACACACACACACACACACACACACACACACACACATTTATCACAGTGTATTGGTCTGTTTCCCTTTCAGAAGACAGACTGAGGGCTCTTTGAGGAAAAGGATTTACTGTCTTTCTAGTATTGAAGCAACAGATCAGTGTATAGTAATTCCTCTTTACCCTTCAAAATCCCTTTTCTTGATCCCCTGCCCTCAAGCCCATCTTTGCTGAGTTAGACATTCTTCCTACTAATGTTGCCACAGACAATGGGATGTGTCGCTATTCTGATTCTCTTTCCAAATTTGGCTGATTGCCACTGAGGCCATAAAGACTCTGGGGGAGGAGGGACTTTTTCTTGGAAGCTGGAACAAAGTTATATTATGCTCAAATTACTAATCAGTTAAAACCTTATAATACTGTACAATAAAACTTACTTTAACCCAAACTGAACATTATTTTACTTTCTGATGAATCAGAATGGATGATAATACTCTTTATGAATATTAATTATTATGAGTAATTGAAATGCAGAAAAGTGAAATTAATCTTTCTGGTTGACATGACAGGATAATGGATAGACAGAATTTACTGTACCAGAAAGAAGATAAAATAGAGTAATGTCTTTGATATTTTTAGTGAAAATCTGACTCAGACCTCAACTGCCTATATTTCAGGTTGCTAATGTTGCTAGAAAATTCCTGACCTAAGAAAACTGCCTAGTGGAGTATAATTATGAAAGCCAAATTAAGAGTTTAGAAGTCTTAATATTAAAAAAGTTATTTTATTCTCTGTGGAAGACTTGGGAACATCATTAATGTTCCCAATATGCACTTAATTTTTACCTAAATCTAAGTAGTACCATCCGCACCTGTCCTGCCAGAAAATTCTTGCCCTTCTAAGATGATATCCAAGTCTATTATACCCAAAAATATTTGTATTTTTATCTAGTTTAATACTATAGTGTTTCTTTGAAGTTTAAAAATTACATATTGCAGATGCAAAAAAAAGAATTTGCAGCAACATTTTAAACCAGGAAAACCATTTATGTCTAAACTAAAACTGCTTTAGGAAGAAAGGGGCCTCTTTGAAAATTACTTCCAAAGAGTTTCAGGGTCCAATCATCATTATCATCACTTTACACAAATGATTGCGTGTAGGCTGCAGTCAATTGCTACACAATTTCTTTTATCCATCGAGGCTTAATGGAAAGAAGTCAGATGAAAAGGAAATATAAATTCAAAATCTCTGTTCATAGTCTTAATGGCCTATTATTCAGCCAACTTTCTACATGTGGAAAGCCTTCATTAATACGCCATTAAAGATGACTTTAAAACTTCTGATCTGTTCTTCTGGGCTGTAAGTTACGTCTCACATAACAAGTTTTACTTGAGCTCCTCCGGTCTGATATCTGTATCTATAAATAGCTTTGTTAGTTATATCCTGCTTTAGGAGTCTAATGGGCAGAGTATAAAAAATATATGTACCTTATTTAAAATAAAATTTATTTGAAAATTTCCTTTTTCACAGTATAAAACTTGACAAGTTAAAAAAAGAAGTAGGGGGCAGGAAAGTAATAGAATGGATTTTAATCACTCCTTTAAAGCCAGACTATTTGGCACAAAAGTAAATCTGCCTAGATGTTCTTGCAATATCTTGACCTTCCATTCAGTGGAGTGTGTGATCTCCAGGCTGACATAGGCCAGTTTCTGAGATGCTGCTGTATCACGCCCCTCCATTCTAAAATTTTCCCCTTGGGGAAAGTTTGGGGGCCTGCTCTCTCTCATTCTCCACCTTTTCCCATTGTAGGGCATTTGAGGAAGTGGCAGAAATCTCTCTAAATTTTCCATTTTGACAGTCAATTCTGGTTTTTAGAACTTATCTTCCAAACTAGAGACTCATTAGCATTTAAGTGACTGTCACTAAGAAGTTGCTTAGGATATTCCTTGCATCATGACCTGGAAGGAAAGTACAGAATTCCTAGTTTCTGAATTGGTGTATGAAGTTTCTAACCAGGCAGGGAGGCATGAAATTTCAGGCACTGTCTCCTTCCTAACCCTTTTCTATCAGCCTTGCTCTTATTCTCAGATCTCCAGCCATCTCTGACTCACACTTGACCTCATGCTAAGACTCCCCTAGTGGCTCAGACGGTAAAGCGTCTGCCTACAATGCAGGAGACCCGGGTTTGATCCGTGGGTGGGGAAGAGCCTCTGGAGAAGGAAATGGCAACCCACTCCAGTACTCTTGCCTGGAAAATCCTATGGAAGGAGCCTGGTAGGCTACAGTCCATGGGGTTGCAAAGAGTTGGACATGACTGAGCGACTTTACTTACTTCACTAACTCAGAAGGTCACTGGCTCAGGATGGAACTCCTTTCTCCCCTGAGGTCCTCTGCCTGGCATAGAGTCCTGTTGTCTACCAACCTCTCTTCCGACCACGCTGACTATCCACCTTGGCTCATGATCCTTTATTCTACTGTCCTTAACTTGTGTCTGTCTCTCTGCTGAGGTTTTCTTGGACTTGATGTATATTCTTCCCCATCTCTCTGTCCCTGCTTAACCCCTTGTGGGCCTACTGTGGCTATTGCCACCCAAGACTTGAGGAAAAGGACATCTGCATCCTAATCTCTATTGCGCCACCAGAAAACTATCTGACTTCATGCTAAACTGCTCTGCACTCAGCCTTTTCTCCCTGTGAGAGGGGCTGTTTTGGGTTATTTCTAGAGTCTCTTAGAAAACTCTAGGAACCATGGTATATCTTTTTCACCTCCCTTTACCTTCCATCTTCTGACTCTGTTTCAAAGAACTAAGAAGAGTGCAAAATGCCATGATATACCTGCATCATGGGCACATAGGCATCATGCCTGCATCATGGAACCCAGTTAGGAAGATAAATTTGTGAAGACGACAGCATTTCCCTTTATTTGCATCACATTGTGTAATTAATAGTGTGTAAGATGATGCCTTCAGAATTTCGCTCATGCTTGTGAAGCTGTGTCCCCGGCATTTAAAGGAAGCTCCTCCACATAAGCAGCAGGAAAATGACCCTTTTTTCCCTTTAAAGAGCCAAACCACCATCCTTCATCTTTCTTCTTGTGTATCGTCACGATGTCGCCTGTGAAAATGCACATACATTTAGTTAGACAAGTGAGTTCCTGCGATTAATACCTTCCCGAGTTTGATCAGTTAAGATAGTTTTTAAGGAGATTCTGCTTTCAAGGAGTTACTTGGTAGCATCACTTTTCTGCAGGTGATTCAGACGAAGCAAAACTTATTGACCACCTCTGCACAAAGCAGGCAGAATGCAGAGAATATTAAAAAGTTAGGTAATGGACAACTGAGTTGTGCCATAAAGTAGTTTGATTATAAACAAAATCACTTTGGATCCTATGTCCTTGGGCTGCCTGGTTCCCTTTGGATAGAACTCATGGGTTGTCACCAAACTCTTCCTTGGTGTCTGTGCTTTAAGGGTTCCTCATGTTGGTGGGCACCATAGTTTGGTATGCTGACTATTAAGAGTATGTCTTGGCTACCAGGATTTTCCTTAGATCAAAGCAGCTTCTCTCCACTGTATGTGCCAGCTTCATAGCCCGAAGTTCCAACCTACAGCTTTGCACAATAATATAACCCCTTGTGCAACAATTGAGATAATTTGAATAAAATATCAATTTGAAGACATTACTCCTTTAAAGCAATGATTGAAGTAAATGGAATTCCTAGGAAACACATGGCTCTTCTCTAATTCTCTATTAAAAAACAAGATAAAAACACTAGTCCCCATCTTGTGAGAGAGTCCTTTCTCTCTGGCTGCTTCCTGTACATCAAAGTGGAAACATCCCCTTTCTTCAGGATCCAAGAGCTACTTGATCTTTAGCATCATCACAAAGTCATTTTCAGTTTTTTTTTTCTTTCACTTTTCTCCCCAGTAATTTTCTTTCCAAGGCAAAGGAGACTGTCGACCCCCCTTCTATCTTTCCTTAGTTACATCACTATTTTTTCTTGCAAGAGACCATCCTCAGTCTAGAAACTCTGTCTAATGTGTTCTCTCAGGTCAATAGATTGACACAGTCCACTATTGGAATTCAGACATAATTTATGGACTACCTTGGCCATCCAGTAATTAAGACTCCACGGTTCCAATATAAGAGGTACGGGTTTGATCCCTTGTTGGGGAACAAAGATCCTATGTGCCTCATGGTATGGTCATAAAGTAAAAATGTAAAAAAAACAAACAAATAATTTAAAATTTTATCTTCAGCTTCCCTAAGACGCCAACATGTCATTCCATTTAAAGAACCCACGTGGGATATAATGTATAAGTAGGCTTTGCAACCAACAGAGAACCGAAGACAAACAAGATGATCAATTTAAGGTGTTAACTATGTAACTCAAACTCAGCATCCTGGGTTCTAGGTGGCATCTGGGATATGTGCTTTAACTCATATGGAAAGTGGGACTACTGCATTTCATTTACTCACTTACTGATACAAGTAGTCTTAGGATGGTGTGATGAATAACAAAGTGACTTCTATAACACCTAAAACTTTTAAATTAAAGGCAACATTGATTTCAGATGAAAGCAGGAGTGGGGTCTACTTTCTATTTCCTTTTTTCTTATCTTTACTTATTTCTGAGCTACAAGGAAAAGTAACTGCGTGGAGAACTCTGACTGGCAAACTGAAAAGGAAGTGCCCGTGAACTAATAGCAAATATGTGGTGGTGTCCCTGCTGTTTAACTGTTAAATCCATTTTGACCTTCTTTTGCTTCTGGGTGCTGTGTCCTGGTCATGGAATATAAATTTTCTCCTATGACACAATTCTTTCTCACTAACATTTTCATCTCCAGATCTCTGCCTTAGCTTAACATTCGAACATGGTTGCTAACTGGACATAAAAAGAAAGTTGAGGTGGTAACCTTTTCTCTTTTAATAATCTTGAGGTTTTCACAACCCCTTGTTGTTTTTCAGTCACCAAGTTGTGTCTGACTCTTCGTGACCCTATATGGATGGCAGCATGCCAGGCTTCTCTGACCCTCACTATCTCCCGGAGTTTGCCTAAGTTCATGTCCAATGAATTGGTGATGCCATCCAACCATCTCATCCTCTGTCACCCTCTTATCCTTCTGCCTTCAATCTTTCCCAGCATCAGGGTCTTTTCCAAAGAGTCAGCTGTTCGCATCAGGTGGTCAAAGTATTGAAGCTTCAGCTTTAGCATCAGTCCTTCCCAAGAGTATTCAGGGTTGATTTCCTTTAAGATTGACTGGTTTGATCTCCTTGCTCTCCAAGCAACTCTCAAGAGTCTTCTCCAGCGCCACAATTTGAAAGCATCAATTCTTTGGTTCTCTGCCTTCTTTATTGTCCAGCTCTCATATCCATACATGATTACTGGGAAGACCATAGCCTTGACTATATGGAACACTGTCAGAAAAGTGATGTCTTTGCTTTTTAACACACTGTCTAGCTTTCCTGTCAAGAAGCAATTGTCTTCTAATTTCATGGCTGCAGTCACCATTCACAGTGATTTTAGAGCTCAAGAAGAGGAAATCTGTCACTGCTTCCACCTTTACCCCTTCTATTTGCCATAAAGTGATGGGAGTGAATGCCGTGATCTTAGTTTTTTTTAATATTGAGTTTTAAGCCAGCTTTTTCACTCTCCTCCTTCACCCTCATCAAGAGGTTCTATAGTTCCTCTTTGATTTCTGCCATTAGAGTGTTATCATCTGCATATCTGAGGTTGTCCTTACATAATATCTTCTGATATTAAACAAAAATCTGTGACATGGAGAAGGGGATCTGATTCCTTTGATTAGTTGTAAAACCCTTTTGAGAGAGAAGTAGGAGAAATATTAAGCTGGGAGTCCTCTGACCCAGGTTCTAGAACTGGCATTTAGATTAAGCCATGAGAGGAAGTGACATCACACTCCAGTATGTGTAGCTTCTAAAAAGGAAAAAGGTGGGGCTGCCTCTCTGATAACTGTCCATTACTGATATTCTACCCCAAGCAACCACTGTGATTAACAGCGTGACTGGGTTTCCAAGTTCAAATCCTGAGCCTCGACTGCCAGTGACTTTAGCCGAAGTACCTTACATTTGTGTGTCTCAGTCTCCTCACTCATAAAACAGGCATAAATAATAATACCTACCTCAAAAGGTTTTTATGAATATTAAGTTGGACAGTGTGTTTGCAGCAATGTCTGGCACCTGGTAAATACTGCATAGATGTCAGCTGTTTTTATTATGAGCGTTCTTTCTGGTGTGCTTATCTTTCTATCTTCTAAGAAGGGTGATTATAAACCTGAACTCATTTAACATGGTACTCATTTTAAAAGCTAAGACAAAGGTTATAGTCAAGTTAAAGATTTCACGTGAAAAGGCAAGTCAACTATTTGAGAATGATTCTTACCTTTTTCCAAGTCCAATTCATCATCTTGCCTGGCCTGAAAAGGATATAAGGCCTTGCAAAGACCATTGCCGAGCTGGGTCACACTGGAGGCTGAAAGTTGGATTGAGTTTTAGTGACTAACGCCGGGTCAGTGGGCAAGAAGAACACGGTGCGAAAGTGGCCTGGTGTTCACCATGTAGTGCAGAGCTTGAATACATTGAAATCCTCCCCGAAGGAAAGTTTATCATTGTACATAATACTCATTCTTTGATTCAGTAACCATTTCTGAGGTAGGTACTATAAGAATGAACTATGTTTATTATATACTCAAAAGCTATAATATAGAAAATAAGTCTAGAGACAAAAGTTATTGTCGTAGTAATAATAATGATGACATTTTTAAATTGTTTTCCATGTGAATTTCACATCGGTCAATCTGTGTTGACCGATGTTGTATTTGTGTCTTGGAAAACCCACACTTGTTTTTCCATCAGGAATATATTGGAGCAGGAACTTCCTACCATTATCCCCAGGTACTTAGGGAACTGTTTCTCAAACTGTGCAACCATGGGTCTTTAATGTACAGGTGGACTACAATGGCCTGGGTTTGACCGAAACTCTTTTTTGCCAAGTTCTAATCAAGAACCTAGAGAGTCAAGGTTATGGTAATACTATAGTTGAAAAATAAAGGATAATGAAACGTGTTTGTGTGGATGTGTGTTGGGGGGAGGCAGGGGGGTTTGAAAGGTAAAAGGCAATGGGGGTAGATGGACAAATGACCAAAGTCAAGTGACTGAACAAAGCCGGTAAGCTTTGGGATCGCAATATTTCTTGCACAGAGGATGGGGTTTCCTTGGCAGTTTGGAGGAGGCTGTGGAGACAGGGCTGCAGAGCTCACAGCGTTTCCAGGGTGAGCGTGGACAACAAATTGCAGGCTGTCTGAATAACATGGACGCTGGGACTGGGGGTGCCTTCCCTAAAACATTAGCGAATTCTTCCCCCCTCCCCCACCTGCATTCTTCTTGAGTCCTTCCCACCTTTTGGATGACATTTGCACAGAAAGCTACACATTCTAATAAATTAATCAGTCCTGATTGAAATGTTAATTTCCTTGAGCCAATTTATATCCGTGTGGTTCTGAAAATAAAATATAATTTTGGCAATGTGCTTTAGTGATAGGACCCAGCCTCGAATTATTCTGGGCATGAGATTACCTGTAGACGAAGGACTTGGAATTCTCTGCCCATCAGAAGATGCCCTGTTCACAACATTCTCTAATCTCTTCATCAGAACAGGCCGAGATATTTTTACAGAACTATGTGTCTGCTGCTGTTTGAATAGAGGGGGAAAGACATTTTTAACAGCACTATCAACAAAAGTATTTGAGAAAAGTAACTCTTCTGCAGCTGTTTTCCTCAGGAATCTGTTTTTTAATTATTTGGAGAAGGATGTAAAGAAATCATTCAATACATTTCTAAATCCTACTATAGTGAGGTTTTGTTAATGAAACCTTAATATTTTCAGAATTAGACATTACTATATTTTATAGCCTGTGTTTGCAATTCTGACCTGCAGCCTTAAGCCATATAATATTTACACCATTCCTTCTACAAATTCAACTTTAATTGGTTTTGATGCAAGTGAAATAATCATGACTCTGTGTAAATGACTGAGACCCCTTTAGAGCTCAAGGCTCAGAAAGAAAACTGTCCCTTCATCACAAGGTAGTTACAGCTCCCTCTTCTGGTAGCAAATGGAAAACAGCTAACCGTGTATACTCACGTGCTCATCAACACCTAGAGTGAAACACCGGGAAAGCATTAATACATGTGTGTGAACCTTTTAATTGTGCTCACACATTATCAACATCATGTACTATGTTAAATGGATGAGACTACTGCTTATCACAAAATCTTACAATTTAGGAATGTAATCGAAATTTTACTCTAAGAGCACGTTCAAGGGATAAAGTTAGAAAATGAGAAGGAAGAAGGAACCCAAAGTATTTTTAACTCATTAATTTACCTATGAATACAAAGAATTTGTTCATTTGTGTTTAGTCTTTGTTACTGTGCTCAAAAAATAAATAAATTTATCTTAAAATTGTGCAATTGGAAATTTGAGCATTTATAATTGGCATATATAATTCATAACAGCTTTTTTGCCCTGATGCTTCTTTGAATCATTCTACCCAACAAGGCCAGTCAAGAAATTATAACCAGCCTCTTAAATGTTTACCTTTTCTTTCCACTTGAAGATGGAGTTACTACAGGGATGGTTGGGTTGAGGTCTTTGCTCAAGTTCTGCTAACACAGATGACAGTTTATAGGAGTTTGCTTGCAGAAGGTCTAGTTTCAAGCTATTCTGTGGAAACAGCATTTGACCATATGACTAAATTTCTAGAGGAGGCACAACCATTGTGGGTGGATAAAGGGACATCAGGATAACTTCCAAAATGACAAAGACGTTCAGAAAAGTACACATTCAACTCATGTGCAATTCATTTGCATAAAATGCTGGAGAGAGAAAAACAATGGACCCTTTAAGAAGTCTAAAGAAAGCCTTAGTTGTTGAGTGCGTCTTATTCTGGACCCTTGTAAATAAGGTAAACCAGAAAGCTTGATAGATATATTACTCAGCATTTTGTGACAACGAGCTTTAGTTAACTTTCTGCTGAGGAATGGGGAAAAGAGACTAGTAAGTGCTGATTGCAGAAGGCAGGCTTTCAGGGGGCTTTGAAGAAAGGCAATGGAGCCATGGGCACTTAACATAAAGAAGAGAATTGACTATTGTCAACAGAAGCAAACTAAAATGATGTGTGGCAGGGTTTTTGTTGGTGGTGTTATTATTTCTTGAAGAGGTGAGGTCTTATATTACCTGGAAAGTTTGCAGCAACACTTCTGAAAACTAGAAACAATATTCTGGGCTATTTGAATATAAAAATAAAGAGTGAAACTAAAGCTATTAGTCTCCTGTTTTCAATTTGACCTTGAGCTAGAAACTTTATATTGACTTCTCTGTCAAGTTGTGTTCAGTCAAGGTAAATCAAAGCACAGAATCTAAACACTGGAAAGAGTCTGCTATTCAACATTCTCCTCACCATTGCCTCTCCCTCCTCCACATCTCCAGCCTGGGGATTCCTCTTTTTTTTTCTTTCTACTTTTTGGCTGTGCCACTCAGAATGCAGGATCTTAATTCCCCGACCAAGGATCAAACCTGTGCCACCTGCAGAGGAAGCGAGGTGTCTTAACCACTGGACTGCCAGGGAAGTCTGCAGCCTGGGATTCATAAGCCTAACATCACTGTCAGGGAATCACAGCCATGGACCAAACACCTCCAATCGATGGGGAAGGGCTCTAGTCCTTGGAACAATTCACTGCACAGTGGGCAGGCTCACCTAAGATGCAATCAAAAGCTCCTCCATAGCTTCTAGCCTTAGATCCAGTCTGCACTTGAGAACATCAACAGCAAGTCTCTCTGTTCTGTGGTGTGTTCCTTCTGGTAACCGAAGACAATATCTGCCCCCAAACACTTCCAGTTTCTGCAACAATTTCTCAGAGTATGGCTTGCCAACATTCTTGTTTCAAATATGGCACTGGACCAAGAGCCAATGAAATAGGAAATAGAGATTCCCCTGCAAGAAACCTCCCCTGCCTAAGACAAAATCAATCTATCACCATTACTGTTAATAGTTTCCCTCCACCAGATGTGGGGGTGTATAATCTCTGACACAGATATTTGGCATCCACTATTTGAAGACCCTTTCTGCGTCATTGCTAGATCCTAAACACCATAAATTCAGGGGTTAGATCATCTCCCATCTTGCATCCTCCACTGTGTGAATCAGGCCAGTTGGGTGCCCGGAAGATCCTAATACAAATTCTGTATCAATGACAAAATGCTATGCAAGAACCCAAAGAAATAAAACTTATAAATTAATGCCATCATAAAATGCTTCATATGATTTCCTTTTGGTAAATATCATTTACACTGAATTAGTTAACCAAACATTTTATGTTGTCACAGAAAATGTCTTTCAGTCTGTTTTATAATTTTATAAAAATTGTAGCCACATGTCACTGCAAGGATATTAGACCTCTGTTCCCAAGTGAACAGAATTCAGGCCTGTCTTCACCAAGTGTCAGGTTTATTCCTGAAAGAGCACCTCCACCAAAGGAAGCTGCTGCTAAAAAACAGATAAACAATACCTGGCTGCCTCTGTCTATTTTTACCAAAGGACTACTGAAATTGTTGTTCGGACAGAATTTATTAGGTACGTACTTTTTACAAGAGTGTTAGATAGGCTACGTGCAAGGAAAGGAAAACTGGCCCAGCTTCCTGGATCCTTCAAAACATTGCTAAAAGTTTAATCTCTTCCTGAATTCTTCTCAAATTAACCCCAATCAGCTTTCTCTCCAATCATAACAGAAATTGTGTACCTTGCCACACATAGGTCACAGTATTTGTTTGTTTTTATTCCTGTATAAAATTCATGGGCCTTTGCTAACTTTTTTATAATGTGGGTTCCTCTGAAGAGGTCGCACTGCCCATCATTGCAGCAGATGTCTGAGTGCTGCTGCAGTCCAGCCTTTCGGCAAAAATTACCTCCCCCTACCTCCACTGACGGCACCTCCTCTCCCCTCAAAATGACCTTGGCCTCTGAAGTTTTTTTCCTTGTTTCCCTGGAAGCTCTCACACCCTAAACAGCCATCTTCCTTCTGTACATCCACATCTCTCCTTTCCCCTATTATTCTCAGAAGACCCTGATGTTGGCTCAGGGATAAATGGAAAACAGCATCTCTATAATAATTACCAGGATTTCAGCCCTCCTCTGTGCACTATGGAGAAGGCAATGGCAACCCACTCCAGTATTCTTGCCTGGAGCATCCCAGGGACAGAGGAGCCTATTGGGCTGCCGTCTGTGGGGTCGCACAGAGTCAGACACAACTGACACGACTTAGCAGCAGCAGCAGCTGTGCACTATGCTAGCATTTTCTAAATACTGCTTCAACCTCACAAAACCCCTTTGAGCTAAGTACCACATCCCCACTTCCAAGATGAGAAAACGAAACCTGTCCCAGGTTTTGGCCTGTAACTGGCCGAGCTAGATCCGGATGCAGGCCTCTCTGAAAGCAGACCCTGCATTTATTTTCAGTCACATCTGTTAACTGAGGTAGCGTACACATGATTTTTAGACCTTGACTGAGTGATTCTATTCTGGGGGCAGGGGGAAGGTTTTTTATTTTAGGCACATTCCCCCCTCCCTCCCCCCGCTTCCCGGGGAGGACACTAAAGCAAACATCTCTAAGTAGCTGGATATTTCCAGATTCCTCAAACCACTTGTCAAGGAGCTGACCGTACAAGCTCTGACTAGACTTTTCTGTGTCATGAGAAAGGAAAGGCAGAGGTCAAATGGGCCAGAACACAGGCGTGCCCCAAATAGCTCCTTCATCATTAAATCTACCAAACTGCGCTCTGCAAATATTTACCTCGTCCATTAAGGCTGCTGTGCTTTTTTCGCTCTCTGAGTCTGAGAAGGAGGAGTGGCTGGAGTAGGCTCTCAGCATTCGTTCCAAGCCTGCAAGTGAAATCACACTGCCAGTCACCATTGCTCAGTCCTGGAGGGGCAGGGGTTAAAGGTGGTTACACTCAGAGGGAGCCAGAGCCCAGAACTGATTCCTGGAGCATTTCCCAAATGGCTGGAGCTGTGTGTGTATGTAGTTGTTGCTAAATTTTACTGAATGGGTGACCTGCACCTTCATTTAATGATATTAGAGAAATGCTGGTGCTTAAAGAGTCTTGATTGTTGTTCAAGATGAAAAACTCAAGATGAGCTTTTGAGTCCTTCTTGTAGATCCATTCTGTGGCAGTTCCCTAACATTTTACCACGATCTTAAGCTCTCCTCTGCTGGTATTTACATTTCTAAACATTTTGCTCTCTTGGATTTCCTATCAAGTATTACATTGCAATAGTGTTCTCTGGTCCACAGAAAACAAGCTCCACATATCAGAATCCCAAGTATGAAATTGTTTTCATTATCTGTAGCACTTTAGAGCTTCTTCATGTTCTAACATACCTAACCTCTAAGCATAGGATTTAATTTGAACGATTTTCACATCATTCAGGAGTTGGTTTAAAAAAAAAACAAACAAGTGGTGATCATTCTGTAAAGTATAGAAGTGTGAATCATTAAGTTGTGCACCTAGAACTAAGACAGTGCTGTGTAGCGATAATACTTCAGTACAAAATTAATTTTAAAAAAAATCACGTATTAACACCCCTCCAATGGAATAATAATAAACTAATATGGGAAAAATAAATAAATGGAAGCCTTGTACATAGGAGGGTTTTGTTGTCTAGTTGCGAAGTCCTGTCTGACTCTGCGACCCCAAGGACTGTAGCCCACCAGGTTCCTCTGTCCTTGGGCTTTCCCAGGCAAGAATACTGGCCTGGGTTGCCATTTCCTTCTCCAGGGGATCTTCCCAACCCTGGGATCGAACCTGGGTCTCCTACATTGGCAGGCAGGTTCTTTACGACTAGCGCCACCTGGTAAGTAAACCACCTAGGAGGTTTACTATGTTTTAATCCAAACTAATTGTCCTTCATATCAGCCAATTTCAGGAACAAAGGACAACGTTACATTTCTGGAAACGGTGGTATAGTACTTATAAAAATTTCACAGATGGACCAAAATGTCATGTTTAATTTTTTTTGCTCTCTCCTTTGAGAGAAAATTTTTCTTTATTCACACAAATTAGGTCTGACATTTGGTCCTTTAAATGAGATGATCTCTGCACCAGTCAGCAAAAGCAGAAGCACCCCAACTCTGAATGAAACCTCAGGATAGAATACTTTCCCTCACCAGGCCAATCAAAGAGATAGTTACATACCTTCTTGGTCTCGTGAGGCTTTTTCAATATCTTTCTGCAGTCTCAACAGTTTTGATTTTATTGAAGATGTCTGTCGCTCTTTACTCATTGCATTTTTAGGATCTTCTTCCTTTAGGGAAAAAGAAGGAAGTTTAACAATTTCAGTAGAAAAAAGGAAGAGTTGCTACTCCTAGTTGCACTGAGACTTTCACTGCTACATTCAAAGTTAACTTAATGGAAGGAAAAAAAATAATCAGATCAGATCAGTCGCTCAGTCGTGTCCAACTCTTTGCGACCCCATGAATCGCAGCACACCAGGCCTCCCTGTCCCTCACCAACTCCCGGAGTTCACTCAGACTCACGTCCATCGAGTCAGTGATGCTATCCAGCCATCTCATCCTCTGTCGTCCCCTTCTCCTCATGCCCCCAATCCCTCCCAGCATCAGAGTCTTTTCCAATGAGTCAACTCTTCGCATGAGGTGGCCAAAGTATTGGAGTTTCAGCTTTAGCATCATTCGTTCCAAAGAAATCCCAGGGCTGATCTCCTTCAGAATGGACTGGTTGGATCTCCTTGCAGTCCAAGGGACTCTCAAGAGTCTTCTCCAACACCACAGTTCAAAAGCATCAATTCTTCGGTGCTCAGCCTTCTTCACAGTCCAACTCTCACATCCATACATGACCACTGGAAAAACCATAGCCTTGACTAGATGAACCTTTGTTGGCAAAGTAATGTCTCTGCTTTTGAATATGCTATCTAGGTTGGTCATAACTTTCCTTCCAAGTAGTAAGCGTCTTTTAATTTCATGGCTGCAGTCACCATCTGTAGTGATTTTGGAGCCCAGAAAAATAAAGTCTGACACTGTTTCCACTGTTTCCCCATCTATTTCCCATGAAGTGGTGGGACTGGATGCCATGATCTTCGTTTTCTGAATGTTGAGCTTTAAGCCAACTTTTTCACTCTCCTCTTTCACTTTCATCAACAGGCTTTTTAGTTCCTCTTCACTTCCTGCCATAAGGGTGGTGTCATCTGCATATCTGAGGTTATTGATATTTCTCCCAGCAATCTTGATTCCAGCTTGTGTTTCTTTCAGTCCAGCATTTCTCATGATGTACTCTGCATATAAGTTAAATAAGCAGGGTGACAATATACAGCCTTGACGAACTCCTTTTCCTATTTGGAACCAGTCTGTTGTTCCATGTCCAGTTCTAACTATTGCTTCCTGACCTGCATACAAATTTCACAAGAGGCAGATCAGGTGGTCTGGTATTCCCATCTCTTGAAGAATTTTCCACAGTTTATTGTGATCCACACAGTCAAAGGCTTTGGCATAGTCAATAAAGCAGAAATAGATGTTTTTCTGGAACTCTCTTGCTTTTTCGATGATCCAGTGGATGTTGGCAATTTGATCTCTGGTTCCTCTGCCTTTTCTAAAACCAGTTTGAACATCAGGAAGTTCACGGTTCACATATTGCTGAAGCCTGGCTTGGAGAATTTTGAGCATTACTTTACTAGCGTGTGAGATGAGTGCAATTGTGCGGTAGTATGAGCATTCTTTGGCATTGCCTTTCTTTGGGATTGGAATGAAAACTGACCTTTTCCAGTCCTGTGGCCACTGCTGAGTTTTCAAAATTTGCTGGCATATTGAGTGCAGCACTTTCACAGCATCATCCTTCAGGATTTGAAATAACTCAACTGGAATTCCATCACCTCCACTAGCTTTGTTCGTAGTGATGCTTTCTAAGGCCCACTTGACTTCACATTCCAGGATGTCTGTCTCTAGGTGAGTGATCACACTATCGTGATTATCTGAGTTGTGAAGATCTTTTTTGTACAGTTCTTCTGTGTATTCTTGCCATCTCTTCTTAATATCTTCTGCTTCTGTTAGGTCCATACCATTTCTGTCTTTTATCAAGCTCATCTTTGCATGAAATATTCCTTTGGGATCTCTGATTTTCTTGAAGAGATCCCTAGTCTTTCCCATTCTGTTGTTTTCCTCTATTTCTTTGCATTGATCGCTGAAGAAGGCTTTCTTATCTCTTCTTGGTATTCTTTGGAACTCTGCATTCAGATGTTTATATCTTTCCTTTTCTCCTTTGCTTTTCGCTTCTCTTCTTTTCACAGCTATTTGTAAGGCCTCCCCAGACAGCCAGGATAATCTTTGGTTTTCCACAGATAGGTTTACTTTTCTAGACCTGCTTAATAAGAAGACATCTTCTTCACAACTGATAAGTATATAGCCAAGAACTTACTTTAACAGAAAAAATTACCCTTGGAAAATGAATGTTACTATAGCTATTTCATAGAAGTGCATGGCTTACCAGGGTCAGAGGCATGAAAGCTTTAAGAAGACTAGCTGATTTAACCAGGACCTTTCGGTTGAGGGGAAGGAGGGCAGAAGTTACTCCTTGCAGGAGGAATGACACAAGCAAAGACTAGCTGATTTAACCAGGACCTTTCAGTTGAGGGGAAGGAGGGCCGAAGTTACTCCTTGCAGGAGGAATGGCACAAGCAAAGGATAGAGGGAGGATTTGTGTGAAATAAAAAATAAACATACCAGTTGCTTGAGCAAATATAGTGGAAGAAAAAAGTTATCTAAGTAGTTTAGGTCAGATTTGAGGGCTGAAGTGGAAATTTTATCATGTAGATTGAGAACTATTAACTATGTAAGAGCTTTCATAAGCATTATTTCCAGAACTGAAAGAATAAAGATGTTAGGACACAGTGTAAATGCCTAGTAACAAGTCAAAGAGCAAATGTCGTATAGTGATATGCAACTTAAAATGATTAAAACCTTTGTGTGCAAAAACAAAAAGGTGTTAGGCCTGGTGGGGTGGTGGCTGATCATGAATGCAGTAGAGACAGAAATCTTGGAGAAAGAGGGAAAACAGATGACTGAAGATGGAAGTGGAGGAGTCAGGACTTATCTGAAAAGGAAGGAGAAAGACTGGGACCCTGAATATTGGTGGAGAGATTAGCTTTAGAAAGATTGTCCTGAAGAAAGGGAAGCATGACAATTTAGAGCAAAGAGAATACTGTAAGAGCCTTTATAAAAATATAATGAGATTAAAGTATTTAATCTATATGCTGTGTTCAGTTCAGTTCAGTCACTCAGTCATGTCCAACTATTTTCAACCCCATGAACTGCAGAACGCCAGGCCTCCCTGTCCATCACCAACTCCCGGAGTCCACCCAAACCCATGTCCACTGTGTCGGTGATGCCATCCAACCATCTCATCCTCTGTTGTCCCCGTCTCCTCCTGCCCTCCATCTTGCCCAACATCAGGGTCTTTTCAAATGAGTCAGCTCTTCTCATCAGGTGGCCTAAGTATTGGAATTTCAGCTTCAACATCAGTCCTTCCAATGAACACCCAGGATTTCCTTTAGGATGGACTGGTTGGATGTCCTTGCAGTCCAAGGGACTCTCAAGAATCTTCTCCAACACTACAGTTCAAAAACATCAATTCTTCTGCGTTCAGCTTTCTTTATAGTCCAACTCTCACATCCATACATACCACTGGAAAAACCATAGCCTTGAATAGATGGACCTTTGTTGACAAAGTAATGTCTCTGCTTTTTAATATGCTATCTAGGTTGGTCATAACTTTCCTTCCAAGGAGTAAGCATCTTTTAATTTCATGGCTACAATCACCATCTGCAGTGATTTTGGAGCCCAGAAAAATAGTCAGCCACTGTTTCCACTGTTTCCCCATCTATTTGCCATGAAGTGATGGGACCAGATGCCATGATCTTAGTTTTTTGAATGTTGAGCTCTAAGCCAACTTTTTCACTCTCCTCTTTCACTTTCATCAAGAGGCTCTTTAGTTCTTCTTCACTTTCTGCCATAAGGGTGGTGTCATCTGCTTATCTGAGGTTATTGATATCCTGGACATCCTGGAATGTGAAGTCATGTGGGCCTTAGGAAACATCATTATGAACAAAGCTAGTGGAGGTGATGGAATTCCAGTTGAGCTATTTCAAATCCTATAATACGATGCTGTGAAAGTGCTGCACTCAATATGCCAGCAAATTTGGAAAACTCAGCAGTGGCCACAGGACTGGAAAAGGTCAGTTTTCATTCCAATCCCAAAGAAAGGCAATGCCAAAGAATGCTCATACTACCGCACAATTGCACTCATCTCACACGCTAGTAAAGTAATGGTCAAAATTCTCCAAGACAGGCTTCAGCAATACATGAACCATGAACTTCCAGATGTTCAAGCTGGTTTTAGAAAAGGCAGAGGAACCACAGATCACATTGCCAACATCCGCTGGGTCATCAAAAAAGCAAGAGAGTTCCAGAAAAACATCTATTTCTGCTTTATTAACTATGCCAAAGTCTTTGACTGTGTGGATCACAATAAACTGTGGAAAATTCTTCAAGAGATGGGAATACCAGACCACCTGACCTGCCTCTTGAGAAACCTATATGCAGGTCAGGAAGCAACAGTTAGAACTGGACATGGAACAACAGACTGGTTCCAAATAGCAAAAGGAGTACGTGAAGGCTGTATATGGTCACCCTGCTTATTTAACTTCTATGCAGAGTACATCACGAGAAACGCTGGGCTGGAGGAAGCACAAACTGGAATCAAGATTGCTGGAAGAAATATCAATATGCTGTGTACTATATAATTTTTTTTTGTACCTTTCATTCATGTGATTCTTATAACAACTTTATTGAATTGGCTTTATTTTCCCCATTTTACCTGTGATACTCAGAAATAAATGAAGGCCCAAGACTAAATAGCTAGTAAGTAATTACTCCTGAAAGCCAACTCCTGTGGCTCCCCAGTCTCCACCAGTCCACTCCATCACACAGCTGCCCGAGGCTGAGGCCCAAGCCGATGTTACCTCCGCAGGTGGGCTCTGAATTTACCAAGTGCAAGGATGCCTCAGTCCAACCGTCAGCCCTTTCTTGCTGGAGGAATGCACATTATAATCTGAATTCCATGTTAGTCCAAGACTTCATTTGGTTTCTTTGGGGATGTCTACTGTTTGTGAATATATTTCCAGGGATAGATTACTACTGGGTCAACTTGAGATAGAGTAGACTGCCATCATTAACTTTGTTAAATTTGTTCTTCTTTTCCAAAAATTTGTCAGAAAGAAAATCAATACCAGAGGTGGCATTTAAACCATTGATACAATCTTTTGAACATGGCCTTTACAGTAAACTTACAAATATTTTTCACACTAATCACCAGCCGTTCAATATTTACACTCAGATTGTTTTCCTGTGTTACCCTCAGTTCAGTTCAGTTGCTCAGTCCTATCCGACTCTTTGCGACCCCATGAATCGCAGCACGCCAGGCCTCCCTGTCCATCACCAACTCCCAGAGTTCACCCAAACTCATATCCATCGAGTTGGTGATGCCATCCAGCCATCTTATCCTCTGTCGTCCCCTTCTCCTCCTGCCCCCAATCCCTCCCAGCATCAGAGTCTTTTCCAATGAGTCAACTCTTCGCATGAGGTGGCCAAAGTATTGGAGTTTCAGCTTCAACATCAGTCCTTCCAAAGAAGACCCAGGACTGATCTCCTTTAGAATGAACTGGTTGGATCTCCTTGCAGTTCAAGGGACTCTCAAGGATCTTCTCCCACACCACAGTTCAAAAGCATCAATTCTTCAGCACTCAGCTTTCTTCACAGTCCAACTTTCACATCCATACATGACCACTGGAAAAACCATAGCCTTGACTAGACAGACCTTTGTTGGCAAACTAATGTCTCTGCTTTTGAATATGCTATCTAGGTTGGTCATAACTTTCCTTCCAAGGAGTAAACATCTTTTAATTTCATGGCTGCAGTCACCATCTGCAGTGATTTTGGTGCCCAAAGAAATAAAGTCTGACACTGTTTCTACTCTTTTTCCATCTATTTGCCATGAAGTGATGGGACCAGATGCCATGATCTTAATTTTCTGAATGTTGAGCTTTAATCCAACTTTTTCACTCTCCTCTTTCACTTTCATCAAGAGGCTTTTTAGTTCCTCTTCACTGTCTTACCCTAGTCCATGTGAATTTTGCAGCACTCGATAAAACCCAGTCTATACTTACTGCTAATGACTACCAAGTTAGATTTTGGAGGTGTTTTGCTTTAAAAATATTGTTGCTGTTGTTCAGTCACTAAGTCGTGTCTGACTTTTTTCTGTCTCAAGAACTGCAGGACACCAGGCCTCCCTGTCCCTCATTATCTCCCGGTGTTTGCCCAAGTTCATGTCCTTTGAATCGGTGATGCTATCCAACCATCTCATTCTCCCCCTCCTCTCCTCCTACCCTCAATCTTTCCCAGCAGGGAAAGATTCAGGGTCTTTTCCAATGAGTTGGCTCTTCACATCAGATGGTCAAAGTATTGGAGCTTCAGCTTCAGCTCAGTCTTTCCAATGAATATTCAGGGTTGATTTCCTTTAGGATTGACTGGTTTGATCTCTTTGTAGTCCAAGGGACTCAAGAGCCTTCTCTAGCACAATTGAAAAGCATCAAGAATATTAAGGGTGTTAGGACAATCTTATTCTCCCAGTTGGAGAATCAGTCCATTCTCTTAGACAACATACATAGTCATTAGTTCTGGTGCACTCAAATGACATAGAAACCAAAATTTCCCATGGGCACGTCAATTAAAGATAAACCATTGTGGCTGCTTCATTATGTTTCAATAGGACCTTAGTCAAATTTTCAAGGAGAATGACCCTTATTTTATTGACAGGTTAGCTTACAGAGGTATTTTCACAAGAAAGTAATAGATGTATTTTATTGTACATTGCCTCATCTCAGGGATCACTTACACTGTTTGGAAGGAAAAAAGTACTTTCCCCATATAATCAAATCTCCCTTCCCACTTTCATCTCTATCTTTGTTTCTGCTTTGAACAGACATTGCTATTGCTAATTTACTTTGTCTTTCACGGGGAGCTCTGATCAATACTCTGTAATAACCTAAATGGGAAAAGAATTTGAAAAAGAATAGATACATGTATTTGTATGACTAAGTCACTTTGCTGTACACTTGAAACCAACACAACAGTGCTGATCAATTATGCTCCAATGAAAATTAATTTTTTTAATTAAAAAAAATTAAATATTTGCTTCAAAAATGAAGCAAGATCCTCTTTGACTTTCTTCCCTGGCAGAGAATACTGAAGACATATTTTCATCACTCCATCTGTAAACCACAGTTTTTAAACTTATGCAGACTATAAAAAGTCAATATTTTAATTTACAAAACAATGTTTCTTTTACAATTGCTCTCAATTTTTTAAAAAATGAACCCCTCAGTATGAGACTAAGGTTCCCCACAAATGAAGCCTCCTTCCATCCATACTTACAAAGTAGTCAGTTAATAGGAACTCGGATTTATTTTCTGTAGATGAGACTGTGGTTTCTTCCATGAGAGCCTGGATATCTTTTTCGATGTCTATCTTGCTGATGGCACAGTGAATCTGTGTGTGGCACTGCAAGGCCAAGGAAAGCAGAACAAGGTTGCAGAAGACATGTTTCCTGCCAGTTCTTACCACGCACACCAGAGACGGCAAATTCTCTACTACTCACTGTGGTCAAGGTTTGGCCAAAAACAGAAATATGTTGGGAGTACTGGTTTAAGTTATTACATAAGAGTTGAATTCTTTCCTTCTCCAGCTCCAGGATGCTCTGAAAGGATAAAAAATGAAATTACATCAGCCCACTGTTATTTTTACAAAACTAAAGGCGCCCACCAAGCACTAACACACTGAAGAAAGTCTGAATGAGCCGTCCTGTTTGTGCCTCTTGATCCAAACTGCAGAGGGGTTAGGTTCCCAGGATGGGAATGGATTTGGTGTCTGTCTATCCTCCACTAGGATTAATTTCAGCTTCCCTGGTGGCTCAGGGGTAAAGAATCCATGGCAATGCAAGAGATGCAGGAGATGTGGGTTTGATTCCTGGGTCGGGAAGATGCCCTGGAGGAGGGCATGGCAACCCACTCCAGTATTCTTGCCTGGAGAATCCCATGGACAGAGGAGTCTGGTGGGCTACAGTCCACAGGGTTGCAAAGAGCTGGACATGACTGCGCACGCACACATGCAGGATTGATTTCACTCTCATACTTTCACCGTCTTTTCTAGGCCAAAAGGCACACAGGTGGATGCCATAGGTTACCTGATGTTCACAAAGAAGGGGGAGAAAGGAATCATTTGAAATCATTTGTGCGTTCCAGAAAAAGAATGAAGCCCAGTAAAAGCCCTTCTGTATTTAGGAAATGCAGTCAGACACTAAATATTTCTAGAATTGTTTGCAGCGCATACAAGGCATTCTGTTAGTCTTTGCAGGGACAATGAAGATGAGATGCAAATTCTCTTCTTAAGGAAGCTTATGTGATGAGAGCAGAACCTTAAAGTCTGACCAAGTCATTTTCCTGGCCTGGGGGTTCAGAGACTACTCTTTGAAGGTAGGGATACAGCCTTCTCATTTTGTGGGGGATGAAAAAATTCCACTCTTGGAGTTTTAGTTGGTTTGTTTTTTTAACTAGGAAGAATAAATGAAATTAGGGAGGTCACATTTGGCTTGTCAGCCATTAACATTTTAGAAAAAATTATTTATCAGGCTCTTGTCACTCACTGGGAGCCAAGTTGCAGACTGCTTGTTTTGAGGAAATAGAGAAGTTCAGAGAAGGCTGGGTCAAGTGGAATATACCCTGGGGATTCCTAGGCTATGTTGGGGACTGCAGGAGGCTGCTGGGTATGTGCCCAGAAACTGTGGGTTTGACAGAGGTGGCAGGTGTCCGAGACATAATGTCTCATTCTGTTTCTGTAAGGACAAGGCCTGGGCTTTCCCTTATTATCCAGAGGCTGGGCCGGTTCATCTCATACCTGCCATTCTACCTCACCCCTTCCCATAGTAAAGAGCACTCAGCAAGAGTCCTTCATGAGGAAGAACGCTGTCCTGGGCAAATCAGTGGCTAACATTACCAAAGAAGTAAGAGGGGTGGGCTGTATTCAAGGCCTTAGGTGGAGTGGGGATGCAGGGACATCACAGCGGCCACTGGCTTCTCTCATCCTGCTTCTCAGCACACCTGCAGGAGCCACTGGCCTGTCCAATACAGTGTTCCTTTATATCCCTGTATGTAGGCTGCATTCATATCCTGTTGTTATTTCACCTATGATATATAGTCATTAAATTTAAAAAAAAATTGTGTAATGTTGCATAAAGCTTACCATTTTCAACACTTTCAAGTGTTCAGTTCAGTGTCATTAAGTCCATTCAAATCATTGTGCAACCACTACCACTATCCATATCCAGAATTTTTTTCATCTTGCAAAACTGCAACTCTGTGCCCATTAAACAATAACTCCCCGTTCTCCTTCCCCTCATCATCCCAGCAGCCACAATTCCACTTGCGGTCTTCTGTGAATCTGAAACTATCCTAAGTGTCTCATCTAAGAGGAATCATACAATATTTGTCCTTTTGTGTCTGGTTTATTTCACTTAGCATAAAATCTTCAAGATTTTCATCCTTGTTGTACCCTGGGTCAGAATTTCCTTCCTTTTAAGGATGAATAATGTTCTGCTGTCTGGACACACCACACTTTACTAGTATACAGTCATTTTAATGCTACTATTAAATGCAAGTGGTAAAAGGCTGCAGTAACTGTAAACAGCTATGTCAACCACATGCAAACTTTGATCCTGTGCCAAGTGTCTTGACTTTTGAATTGGGAAGCCTGGAGCGCTGCTCCCCAAGGCCATCTCCCTTGTCTAGTCAGAATCCGCACAATTTTTGTAAGTCAATGGGAATGAAATACCTTTTGTTTCTGCTGTTGGTCTCCTGAGTCTTTCTCCAAAATCTCAAGTACCAGCCATTTGAATGTGCCCTCTGTCTCCCAGATACAGGATTAAAGACCCAGAAGAGTAGCCTGCTGCTGCTGCTGCTGCTAAGTCGCTTTAGTCGTGTCCAACTCTGTGCGACCCCAGAGACGGCAGCCCACCAGGCTCCACTGTCCCTGGGATTCTCCAGCAAGAACACTGGAGTGGGTTGCCATTTCCTTCAATGCATCTAAGTGAAAAGTGAAAGTGAAGTCGCTCAGTCGTGTCCGCCTCCCAGCGACCCCATGGACTGCAGCCTACCAGGCTCCTCTGTCCATGGGATTTTCCAGGCAAGAGTACTGGAGTGGGGTGCCATTGCATTCTCTGAAGAGTAGCCTAGTAAATGTAAATGCTTCTTCACAGGGTACAAACTATATGCCTCCTCTAACAAATATGTAAAATAAACTCTGCTCAATGTCTTGGACGGCAAGTGAGACCGGCTTCAGAAAGAAAGAGTCTTTACATTATAGAAAAAGATCCGGAAATCAGCTCTTATAGTTTAGCACTACAAACAAAGGACAGGATGGAAAACAAAAGCCAGGTTTGGGAAATACATTGAATCCCTGGTGGGCGGTTATTTCTTTACTGTAACAAATGCTGAGCCACTAGCATCAGTCTGAGACTAGAATAATCCTGTCCCTTGCTGGCAATGGTAATATTTAACAGATTTTAATTACATTTCAGGGAAATCGTTAAGATGATCTATGTTTGCTCATGAAAAGAGGCTGAGATAAATTCCACTGTGCAAAGGGGAAATCCATATCTTGTTTAATGAATTATTGCTTTCTATTATTTTGTTCTTTTTGTATAAAATAGGGTGCAGAGAAGCAAGAGACTCTGGAGAACCTCAAATTTTCCTCATGTATTTTCACAACAGCACGTGAAAGGAAAGTGCGATCAAGGAGTTATCGAGGAAGAGCAGATGGAGAGGTTGTCTGGGCCCAGGCTTCATGATAATTCACACTCTTCATTCATTCTTTTCATTTCCTGCTGTTCTGGCCTTCCAGTTAGAACTACCCAGGGAACTTGGAGGGACTTCATTTTCATCTAAATTGTTTTCATGAAACTGATCAAAGAAATATCTTGCTTTTTCTTGAGCAGAAACTCTTAAACTTTACTATGCATAGCAATCACCAAGACCCCTTCCTAAAATCATTCAGAAGTTGTGACTCATCCCATGTAGGCAGGAACTCAGAAATCTGCATTTTAAGTTTTTTTTTTTAGCCTAAAACTTCTCATTCCCAACTCAGGGCGTAAGAGTCAGTTTATCCTCAATTTTATTTATTTATTTTGACTGCCCTGCACAACATGTAGAATCTTAGTTTCCCCACCAGGGATCGAACCTGAGGCCGCCTGCAATGGAAATATGGAATCTTAACCACTGGACTACCAGAGAAGTCCAGGAACCTAAATTTTAACAAGCACGCTAGACGTTGTTCTGGGGCCATAAAGGGCTATCAGAAAATACATTTTAAAACCATTTCTAATTCTTCCACCCAGAGAGGACCCCTGTTAACATTTTGATGTATTTTAGTCTGTTGAGGTATATATGTATGTGTGATTTTATATTTCTAGTTATCAACGAAATTATTCAAATTGGTATACTGTTTTTTCACTTAACATTGTTCATAAGCAGTTTCCAATGCTATGAGTTTCCAAAACACTGTTTTAATTAATAATCCCTTGTATAGAATGTATTGATTTATTTAGCCATCTTCTTAACATTGGCCACTTGCATTGTTTCTTTCCTTTTATTTCTAATGTATTCGAACGGAAATATGTGTTTTGTTTTTCATTTATTTCCTTAAGATGGATTTCTGGAAAGGAAATTAGGTTCTTCAACCGAGGTTCTAAGAGATAATTAAGCCCTAATGTCCTAAGGCATCTGTTGTCTGCATTGAGTTACCATCTCTCCATTGCATCTAAAGTGGTATTAGTTACCATCATCCTCGGGGAACTGAGAAAACAGCCACTCATGTTATTTTCTGTGTTCTGTGGCTCACATGAGGAACACTGGTTGAGAATGTGAACATTTTTAAGATTCTTCGCACTTATTGCAAATGGATTTCTAAAATAATTCCTCGAGTACATATTACCAGTATCAAACATTTGATTTGTAGTCATTTTTGATAGAGTGGCTATTACTATTTTATTTTGGCCTCATACATTATTTTATTTTACACAGTTTGCAGGATTTTAGTTCCTGACCAGGGACTGAAGCCAGGCCCACATCATTGAGAACACAGAGTCCTAACCACTGGACCACTATGAGATCCTTGAGTGGCTATTATTTTTCAAAATATATTACCGGTTATTTCTGCCAACTGAATTGTTTCTTCTTAGAAGGTAGGAAGTATGGCTTGAACATATAATTATGAAGTGATGACTCATTTTGACATACGATTTGTGGAATTGGTTTCATTTCTTAATATTTGCACTTGAAATTTTATAATATTTTTCACAGTATCTAGTAAACTGCCTTGAGCACAGCTCAGTGAATGTCCTCTGAAAGAATCTGTGAATCCAGTCTGGAGAGTCAGACCTGACAGAGGAAGAACAGCTGGCGAATGGAGGAAAATAACGAAATGGAACAACCCTGGTGGACCCATTTCTATCTCCCACACTTCTAATAAATTCTCTTTTAATTGAGTTCAGCCAACTTTTGTTATATGCCTTCATGAATATCACGTTACTCCTGTCATTTGTAAAGAACAGAGAATAAGAATACACAATGTAATATGTGAATCAAAGACTTGTTGGTATAGACTCAGTATGTACAAGCCAAGGAAATAGTAAGGAAGGGAATCCTTATTGGTTAAGGTGAGGCAGGGATGACTCAACAGGAACATCTCAAGTGGGTCTAGTGGGGTTTGGTTTGGCATTCAGGGGGCAAAGGATAGCTCAAAGCCAGAGGAGAAGTTTAGAACCTAATAGAACTCATGTGGGATAAGAGGAACTGTGTGAACTCAAAGGAGGAGGGAGTAAAGTTCCAGTGTTCTCCAGCATGGTGGTGGCAACAAACCAGGAAACAAAAAAGATGAAAGGAAACCTTTCTTTTCTTTATGGAGATTCTGGCTTCTAGTAGATTCTCCATGTGATTTGGGTTCTTAAAAAAAACCCAAAAACCTAGGGTCTTAAATATTTTTAAAGCTGAGCTGAACGGAGGTTTTTTGAAATATAAGTAAATGTACATCTTGTCACCATCGGGAAGACTTTATATGTGAAGAAGATAATGTCCATGATGTTCCAACGTAAAAGTAGGGACTGCTGAAAGTGGGGTGTGGTGGGAAGAGAAGGTGGAGGAAGACCCTAAAAGGAGAAAAAGACACTAAGAAAAAGGAAGGAGAGACCCAGTAAGAGCCTCTGGTAAGGGTAGTTAGTGACAGCTACATCTAACACACCTTGACGGCCAGCTAGCTGTGACTACACCAGGACGTGTGCACTACATCCTGGCAGCCATACAGTAAGAACCACAATTATCTCCCACTGCTGTGAGGTAGAGAGGAGGATGAGATGGATGGAGACCGAGAGGTTAAATGTTTTTCTTGTAGCCCTTGAAGGGTGCCTAGGAGCAGTGATTTCTCTCCCATACAAAGCCTCCTTGGAAAAAGAAAAACAAAAAACCACAAATGCATAACTTACCTGGAAGCAATTTTCCAGTGTGTTCTCCCATTTCAGTCTGGTAGAACAGCTTGCCACGTTTTTTTGGTAGTAATTTTCATCTTCTTTTGATAACTTCTCAGTTGATTTTTTCAGTTTATTGAGGAGCTAAAGTAAAACATCAGCATCACATATTCAGGAACACATTTATGAAAGCCTTTGGTAATTCCAGAGAAAGAATTACATGCATCCCCATGATGAGTTTCTCATCTCCCAGATAAAGTCACAAACAGTAACAATAGATGACGAAATCAAACATCTTTCTCAGAAAACAGGGATGTCAGAACTGAAAGGAAGCCTCAGGCCCTTTCAATAGGAATCCTTCAATTTTTCTATGAGGAAACCGAGGTCCTTAAATATGATGTGATATGTCTGCTTTCATCAGATGACCTGCTGCTGCTGCTGCTACTAAGTCGCTTCAGTCGTGTCCAACTCTGTGCGACCCCAGAGATGGCAGCCCACCAGACTCCCCCGTCCTTGGGATTCTCCAGGCAAGAACACTGGAGTGGGTTGCCATTTCCTTCTCCAATGCATGAAAGTGAAAAGTGAAAGTGAAGTCACTCAGTCATGTCCGACTCTTAGTGACCCCATGGACTGCAGCCTACCAGGCTCCTCCGTCCATGGGATTTTCCAGGCAAGAGTACTGGAGTGGGGTGCCATTGCCTTCTCCTCATCAGATGAGGGATGAGGCCAAATGACAGGTGAGGAGAAGCAAGTTCAGATCAGGAAGTTGCAACTCCAGACTGTAATCTACTGGTGATTCCTGTACTCTTATTTAGTAAATTCTTTAGTCCTTGGCATTTCTTACTGGCACAGGTAGAGATTTGTACAATTAGATAATTTGTAGAACTAGCATTAGGTCTGGAACATTCTGTCACTTCACTTTCACTATGTAAACTCTGCAGTATAACTCTGGAATCAAACTTCAGGATTAGAGTCCTGGTTCTAACTGCCGGTGAGTTACTTAAACTTCATAAGACACAGTTTTCTCATCTTTGTGATGGGCATAGCGATGCTCCCACTTCATTGTATTGTTTGTTTTCTGGTTTTTTGGGTTTTTTTTGCTTTTGGCCACACTGCATGGCATGGAAAAATCTTAGTTTCCCAACCAGGGATTGAACCTGCTCCCCCTGCACTGGAAGCACAGAGTCTTATCCGCTGAACCACCACAGGGGAATCCCCACTGTGTTGTCTTGAGGAGTCCAGCAGGTGATGCAGGTAAGGGACAAGGCACACTGCTCAAAATTTATCAATAGCATAGCACTCGAAGACAAGTGAGCATTACTATTACTAGTGAAGAGCCTGTGGTTGTTCAGTCACTCAGGTGTATCTGACTCTTTGCGAAGAGCCTGATACATGCCATTGTTCACTGTAAGTTACGGACAGCTTGACAAATGCTTTCCTACATTTGTCGAATGGGAAATCTCGTTTCCCATCAGGGATCCTGATTCCCAGTGATCTGCACCTTGACAAAGAGCCCCCTGGTCAATCACCCAAACTGGCCATTCTGATGGTGAAAATCAAAGTAATACAAAACCCTCTGGACCAGGATAGCTTGAACTGAATTCTCAAAATCTCACATCTTTGGGAAAGGAAGAAGTTGCATTATATGAAGGATTCTTAGACTTTAATATGCCTAGGAAGGACCAGACATTCTTGGAAATTTTCAGGGTCCCACAAGTAGCAATATTGATTCGGTAGTTCTGTAGCAGGATTGGGAAATCTGAATTTTCATTGCCTCCTCAGATGATTCTGATGCAAATGGTCCCCAAATCACAGTTCAGGAGCACCAAGGATCCCTCTGGTTTAAGCAGTTTAAGAGTTTCAAGGATAGAGATAAATGTTTTTAACAACGCCCCTCTTTATGTTTAAGGACATTTTGACTAACATTTCAGTAATGAACATTCATCCAAAATGCTGAATGTTAACACCACTCACTTCATTATTCCAGTTCACATGCTGGCCATTCAACTGTCCCTCAGCTCTGATGTATGGTCTACTCAGGACATGGTTGGTTTTGCACATCAAGTGTAATGAGCCATGTATCTACAGAGACATGAGCTTGTGAATTTTAGCCTAATAATGCTACAGAGAAAAACTTGAATGTGTACCATGCTATACTTGGCCAAGCTATTGTTCTCTGGTTCTTGTTGAGAGTGCCCAGGCCCTAGAAATAAGAATGGAGTCACTTTGGAGGTGACAACTCACGTTTATCATCCTGCACTATATAGCTATTGACTGGAAGTTTCTGCTCAGCAAACTTACAGCAAATAACCCCAAACAGATACAGAAGAAAGGAGACTCATATATTCTAATTCAAGAAAATTTTCGAAACTTTTCTTAAATTTGTCAGATTAAATACTTTTTCTTTGCTCTTTTCTTTCTCTTGGAACAAACATCTCATGCATTCATTCATTCATCAACATTTCTTGACGCCACAACTGTGTCATGTACTAGACACTGGGAGTAGATAAAGGAATAGATAGGCTCCTTTTCTAGTCGGGAAAAGGACCAACACAGACCATCGCTATTCCGTGTGATAGATCCCAGGATGAGAGAAGTAGTCAGGTATCACAGAGTGACCCCTGTGTGAATAAACCTAAAATGAAAGTAGGAATTTGTTAGGCAAAATAGCATGACATGATATCAAAAACATATTTTTGGTGAGGTTGGAGCACACAGTTTGAGAGGAAGAACAGCAAGTGAAAGTGCTGAAGAGTTAGGCCAGAATCAAGTCAGACTCAAAGAGCCACATAGAGGAGTTGTTCTTTATTCTGAGGTCACCTGAGTGTATTTTCAGGCTTTTTAAAGGAGAATGACACACTCAGATTCAAGTTCCAGAAAAGTGAGCCTGGCTTGTATATGGAATAGATAAGGAGACGCAACACTGAAAGCCAAGACACCAGTCTGTCAATTGGAGTAACCCAAGTAGTGAAGACAGTGGCCTGGGAGACAGCAGTGGCTGTGGAGAGAAATATGTGCAGATAAATTCAAGAGCATTTAGGTTAGGACTTAGAATTGGGAGGATATGGTGGATGGTAATATTCAAAGATATAAAAAACAGAGGCATAAAAAATACTTTTGGTAGAGGGAAGAGATGGTTTTGATTTTGGATATTGAGTTTTTTTGAAGTGCCAGAGTTCAGTTTAGAAACTGTTTGGTTTGGAGATATAAACTGGGGTATCGTCAGCAGAGACAGAGTAGATGGAGCCTTGAGAAAATATTGTCGAGTACCTGTTGTTATTGAGCACTTGATATTGAGAGTACTGTGTCAGACTCGAGATACAAGCCAAATAAAACAGGATGAGGCCCAGGAGGGATATCATCAGACACAGCAATATGGACAGTTCAGGCAGAACAAGGGAAGTCCATAAAGGAGCTTAAGAAAAAACTGACAGGGAAACCAAAAGAGTAAGATTTGCTGAGGTTGAGAATATTTCTAAAAGGGGAAATTCAATGCTGATTAACGCTTCTAAGAAATTAAATAAAGTCAGAACTGGAAAGCACCCACTAGCTTTAGCAACAAGGACCACTTTGTATTTAAGGTAAGAACATTCCTAGCAAATTGGTGGGGAAATCTTGGTTGTTGCTTTGAGAAGTGAACAGATGAGGAAGTGGAGACAGAGCACAATGAATCTTATTGTAAAAAGAAAGAGGGACTTCCCTGGTGGTCCAGTGGTTAAGACTCTGAGCTTCCATTGCAGGAGGCATGGGTTCAATCCCTGGGCAGGGGTGGGGACTAAGATCCCACATGCTGCACAGCACAGGCAAAAAGTAAAAACATAAATAAATAAAGAGATGATATGTGGACAGGAACAGGACTATGGTCATGGAGGGTGTCTCCCTGACTCTCTCTACTCTCCCAAGATAGAGGGAAGTTGAGAAGGCTGGTGGGAAGCAACTCTTAGAGAGGAATCTGTCTGAGATCCAGGAGAGAAGGGACTAATCAAGGGAAGGGTCACTGAGAGGAGGCGGGGATGGGAGTCATAACACAGGATGGAAAACTGGCCTGTCCCACTGCACTTCAGTAGGCAGGTGGCCATGCTGACCGCTGTGTTCTCTGTGACGCTGTAGGTGAGATGGTCTGCCGAGAGTGGATGATGGAGACTGAGTAGTGAGAGGAGTGAAGATGTAGATCAGCTTCTGGGGAGAGTAAGGATTGCTGAGCAGGAAAGCAAGAAGCACCAAACCAGGCCAGGCCAGGTAGGAGGAGATCATGGGCAGGACTCTGTGAGAGGCAAAGATGAACGCCACCTTAGGTGTTTAGCCTTGGGACTAAAAATGAGAAAGCTACCAGATAAAGTGATGAAGGCGGTAGGGGTCTGTGATGTAATGATAGCTAAGGGCTATAGTTAACAGGACCAGCTGGAGAAAGGTAGGGGGAGGATCACAGACTTCTGTCTCCCAGGAAATCGGCTAATGAGGGAAGGAAGCAGAAATTCAACACTTAGCTGCCCATGTTTTTCCCTTTGTTATTCCCTGACGTCAATGAAGAATAGCTTCTAATGAGGGCCCTGAATGCCTACAGCAGGGTCCCAGAGCTTAGGTTTTTAACCTACTTTGGTTTTGCCTCCTTCTTGGAAGCTGTCTCATTATTTAATCCTTGTTATTATGATCATTTCAAACTGTGAAGCTTGACACCAAGAACCTTGTAAAATCTTGCTAACAATGAATTTAAGTTTTTCAGCTAATAGTTTCTCAGGTGAGATAGAGTTACTCGGTGATGACAATTCTTGTCTTCTTTTAAGGATGTTTTGGGTTGCAGTGTGTGGCCTGCATTTTCGTAGAGGGAGCCCATCTTTAGGGGAAGATATTGACTATTTCAGAGGTTTCCAGTCTGGGACACACACCACAAGGGGTGTGTAAGATAATTAGTATCCCAATAATATTTGTGTTCATTTATGCATAAAAAGAGTATTCAAGCTTGCTCTTATTCAATATATGAATTGATACTGGTGCCCACGCATGGACAGTTGAAGATTCTGAAGTTTTCTGGAGGGAGAGTGGAAATTTTACAACATGAGATGCTGATGTGGGTCCTTACACACATTTCTTCACTCAGTATCTACGTACATGTGTCCGTCATAAGGAGTCTGGATCATATGGATTTGCAGATGTATTATCTAGCTTTATTTATTTATTAATTTATATTTTTGGTCTCACCACTCAGCATTTGGAATCTTAGTTCCCTGACCAGGGATTGAACACGAGTCCTCTGCAGTGGAAGCTCGAAGTCTTAACCACTGAATTGCCAGGGAAGTCCTCATCTAGCTTCAGTTAGGTTCATACACAAAATTGACACATGCTTTATGCAGATTTCTGCTGTGAAGCTATAGACTGATGTTAACAATGCAAGCACAAGAAAGCCACAGGAAATACTAATACAAATGCAAGAAAGCCACAGGAAAACGTCAGAGCTCCTGCTTTCTCTTGCTCTGGATGACGGCTGGATCATCACCGGTGTGAAAAGGTGAAAACTGGCATAATCTAATGAGAGCTGATAAGAAGCTGACCAAAAACTTGACATAAGAGGACATACTAGAAATACGAATTTATATTTCACTGGGGTTAAGGCTGAACCTTGTCCCACATGTATATTTTATTTGTGTATGTCATTGAATGACTATATGAAGTCATCATGATCAACTAATCACTGAAAATATTATTTCATTTTTACCACATGCTTCAAATATTTCTACTTTTTTATGTTTTATAAGGTTTGTAACAATATAATATAAAAGTATATATAGGATATACAGGATAGGTAAAGTACATTATATATTATGCATATGTATATCTTATTTATTTGGGGTATGAGCTTATTTGGGGTGTTTAATAGGGATCCTTATCAAAAACATTGGACACTGGTTTGCTTTGTCATCTGTTGATAATACCTTTCAAAAATATGTGGAGACCAGGAATAACTTTGGATCCCATCTCATACTCTGCCACACTACAGCTCTGCAGAGACCCCATACAGACGTGGAGTCAGCCAATTCTCCTGTGTTCACAGCTAACGGCAGGAAGCCCATCCATCTCTAAGCCACATGCATTCAGCTGTCCATGAGATGTTACCTTCTGCTTCTCCTTCTCCGTTGTAATCTGCTTGGAGCTTTCTACAAGATGGAAAAGTGCTTCATGTTTCTTGGTGCTAACCATCAATTTCTTCTTGGCCTAGAGTCAAAAACATACAAGAAAAGCAAAGAAGGATCAGAAACTGGTGTCAAGAGAGAAACTCTTCTGTTCTGGAACAAGTTATATTCACGAGCTAGCTTGAATGATTGTGTATTTTTAGTTCTTCATTTCTGCCCTCACCCCAAAATCTGCTAAAACACCACAGTGGCTAATATTTTTCCTTGAGAACCATTGTATATTTTTTCATTGCATTGAGTTCATTCAAGAGGGACATATATTTTGTTAAATCATTGAAGACTAAGTCTACAAACCATAATTGAGGTCATTTTAAGATGTTCTCCTAAAACTTAGAGCAAAAGGGAAATTTTGCTCCCTGATCCCCTGGCTTGAGAGCTGGGCACCTGCCTGACATCCTGTGAATTGCCCTGAATTTGCAGCAGGCAGGTGGAGGGAGGAGTTGGGAAGGAAGAGCATTTAAAGTCCCCCTCCTCTGCTGATGCCTCCAACCTCGGCATGGATTATAATTTAAGTGATTGTTCTCTGTTGCATACAGACCCAGCTCGGGATGTTCCAGAGATAAATCAATAGAATCTGGTTTGAGTTGGATTCAGCCTGTTCAGGAACAGGGTCGATTGAAAAGGCTGTATGGTGTTTCACCTCAAGTTGCAAGGCCTGTAAAACCAGATAATGAAGGGGAAAATCTACATCTCTCTTTCCCTAGGAAGTCAGAGGCAAAGCCTTCTGAATGTCTCTAAACACGCGAAACCTCTATAAAAGGGAATTCGAGGAACAAGCAGCCTAGAGAGCCTGCCTCCCCCCACCTTCTGTTGGTCACATGCCTGCTGATAAACGAGAGCAGGAGGCAAGGACATTTGGTCCTTTAAGGCTTTTCCCTTGCATCTCCAAAACAGACTATGCTTCATTACTGAATGAAGACATGCTGAATCCCTTGAATTGTAACTGGAGAGAAAATTATTATAGCACAAGCATCTTATGTTCTCTAATTTCTCTGTCAATCTTCATAAAAATAAAATCGTTTTACTTAGAAAAATTACTTGGTGGAAACTGGGAAATAAGGGTTTTTTGTTGTTGTTCCTGAAAGCAGTGACAGCTACTGAAAATGGTTTCTCTTCCCATCTATTATATCAAATTTTCCATGAAAGCTGAATATTTAAGAATGAATTCTTTAAAAACAAACTGTTTGAGAAAGCTCATAAATCAAGAGCAAACTTGGAAACAAATGACTGGACACTGTTTATGGGATGTTCACATATTTACTATAAAAGTGGTTCTCATGAGCATCTTTTTACCGGGACTACTATTGTCAGTATATAAATTCACTTTTCTCAAACATTTATAAATAATGTCCTTGACTTAAGGAGCCCTCAATTCCAGCAGCAGCTTCAGAGGCAACATTGAGGGCTGAAATGGGGCCCCCAGTTTCTGAAGGTGTCTCCCCTTATTTGGCACTCATGAGTGTCTACTTGAGAAAGAAGGATCTTTTGGGGCACCAGTACTTTAGAGATGAAAAAGGAGAATTTCAACTTTGGGAGTCCAGGTCTTCTCAAAGGGGATCATTGGGTTTTCTCAGCAGATTCCCTCTGCCCTGGCTTCTAGTCTTTCCCACTCAAAATGAATTCCTTCTAAACTAGATTGTTCTAGAATAATCTTCTGTACATACATATGAGCACCATCTGTGATTCTCTCTGCTTACGACCATATAACAATGCCCTAAATTCTCACATCAGATCATAACTTCTCTCCTTAGAAGTCATTCACTATTTCCTGCACACATGTTCTTAATATCTAGCTAGTATACTTTAAATTACATGAAACAAGGACTGTGTCTTAGTGCAACGTGCTGCACAAGAAGCGGGTCATACATATTCATGGAATCAATACAGGCATTCCCCTTTACACAGCTTTACCCATCCCTCAACCATGCTCCTCTCACTGGAGAAACAGGTCACAAATGACTTTCTATAAAAGACAAGACCAAAACTCAGTATTCATATCATGCCCCAAGTTACAAATTATACAGAGAGGCAGTCAATGTAGGTAATGGTTAAGGTCAGTAACCTGGAGCCCAGGTTACTTGGTTCAACTATTAACCAGTTTTGTAACCTTAGAAGATTATTAACCTCTGTGTCTACATTTCCCCACCCATCTATAAAATGGGACAACACGTAGTCATATACCACATTGGCTGGTTTTTGTGATGATTCAATACATAAATATATATAGCACTTGACATACAATAAAAGCTACTTATTAGCTATAAATGAAAGCCATATTTGGAGTTTTGCTTCTCTACAGATTTAGTTGAAAGATTTGTTGTTGTTGTTTAGTCATTAAATTGTGTTAGTCTCTTGCAACCCCATAGACTGTACCCCTCCAGGCTCCGCTTTCCATGGGATTTCCATGGACATATCTATATAATAACTCGGATGAGGAAACATTCTTCTCTTCAGTTAGCACTTACAAATACTGACACGAAAATGCATGGGACTTCCCTTGTGGCTCAGATGGGAAAGAATCCTCCTGCAATGCTGGAGACCCAGGTTCGATATCTGGGATGGGAAGATCCCCTGGAGAAGGGAATGGCAATCCACTCCAGTAGCCTTGCTTAGAGAATTCCATGGATACAGGAGCCTGGCAGGCTACAGCCCATGGGGTTGCAAAGAGTCTGACGTGATTAAACATTTTCACTTCAGAAAAAAAAAAAAAAGATCACATTTGTGCAAATGCCAAAAGCTTCAATCCTCAATATTGAGTTTACACAAATGACATTTGTGTATACTTGCCTTAATTTGTTGATTCCAGTTGCTAATGACAAGATTTGCTGTCTTCTCAACTTCGTTTTCAAGCTATCAAGGGGGAAAAAGGGAAAAAAAAATCTTGCTGTCTTCTTGTTGAGTCATGGTGCTGGCTTATTAATTATAGTATAATGTATCATAAGCAATAGAAATGTAAAAACCTTACAGTGGACATATTTCCTGAGAAAGTAGCCAACTCTCTTTTCCTCGGGTCAAGAATCTTATCACAGGATTTAGTATGAATGCATTTGGTTGGTAAGATAATCATTTCTAATATTTAGTTATATTAAAAAAAAACCATAAATGGGCACAATCTGTGTGGAGTGGAGGAGGAACTTGTGTAACCTGATATCACGTCCCATCCTATCACTTCCTTTTCTGCTTCATTCTGTGCAGCCCACACTTTAACACCCTGAGAAATGGTAAAAGTCCTTCAGCGGTAACTTAGCTAAGTGTCTTATAATTTCTGAAGTGAATACTGCTTTAATTTTAAAGAGATTGAATCCTTCATCATAATTAACTTTTTCTCCTACTTTACAATAGCCAGTGGAACAGTAATAAAGCCGATGAAAATGGACCTAGGCAGCCTCGTAAGGAGACCAGATTTAAGTGAGGGCAAAACCTTTTACCTGAACCATAGACCTTTCCTCTAAACCCTTAGACCAGCCATCACTCAACCACATTGAGATCTAGCAACACTGTACTTTTATTTTTTCTTACCAGTTCATTAAACTTGGATTATGTGTTTTATTGTAACAAATATGATTAAAATAATTTTATGCATTGTGCCACTTTTGACTTTCTGTGGCTGAAATGCAGATCGAGTTCACTTAAAAAATTCAAATCTTTTGTGAGAAAATGTGATAGGGTGATTGGGGTGCAATGTTGTTTAGTCACTCAGTCGTGTCTGACTCTTTGCGACCCCATGTAGCCCACCAGGCTCCTCTAGAGGTCCATGGGATCTCCCAGGCAAGGATACTGCAATGGGGTGCCATTTCCTTCTCCAGGGGATCTTCTAAACCCAGGGACTGAACCTCTGCCTCTTGAATTGGCAGGTGACTTCTTTACCACTAAGCCACCAGGGAAGCCCAGGGGTGCAATAGGGATGGGCAAATATGAAACAATTACAAACTGAACCAGCAGTGTGGGGACAATGATATTAATTATCTAAAGCAATGGGATAAGAATCATAGCACTGTGTCTGATTTAGTAAGTACTAAGGAAATTCTGGTGATTATCATATTATTATGTGGTATGAAAATATTTTGTAATTAATGAAATATAGACTAGTGTTTGATTTCTATTATGATGATTTGCAAAGGCAGAAGATTATATTACTTTCTGGTAACTACTGTAAACTGCCCCATCATCCTAGCCCTAAGGAGGGCATCCATTCTAGTAAAAATACATGGATGTTCACCCAACATTGATTCCATTTCCTGACTTAGTTTCATAAGTTCAAATAAGAATTTTTCAGTATCATTTCTCTTCCATCAGGGCTTTCATAAATCCCCTCATCCTACGGACTTACCACCTTTAAGACTGGCTTTCTCTGGCTGTGGTCACTTAAAACTCCACTTAGCTACTGCCCCTACCTTTTGCAAAGACCTACTACTACTGCTTTGAACTTCTCACCTTACCAGACAGTGACACCATCTCTATTAGAGCTAAGCAGCGTTCATTAAATACCCCTTAATGGCACCCCACTCCAGTACTCTTGCCTGGAAAATCCTGTGGACGGAGGAGCCTGGTAGGCTGCAGTCCATGGGGTCGCTAAGAGTCAGACATGACTGAGCGACTTCACTTTCACTTTTCACTTTCATGCATTGGAGAAGGAAATGGCAACCCACTCCAGTGTTCTTGCCTGGAGAATCCCAGGGATGGGGGAGCCTGGTAGGCTGCCGTCCATAGGGTCACAGAGAGTTGGACACGACTGAAGTGACTTAGCAGTAGCAGCAGTATGTTGCCTGGAAATATATTTTGAAGTACTTACTGACTATATGATGCACAAATAAAAGGAAAAGGAGCGCAAATGAAACTGTTCTGGAAGGAAAAGTACATAGGCCATACAGATGACCAGGTGCCCTGAAAGTATTGTTCATTTTTCTTCAGTTTTAAGGCTATTTGATATCTATAGCAATACCTATTATTGCTTTAACCTAATCCCAAGCTGAAAAGTATAAAAAAGCATTTCCTCTTAAAATTGTGTTTATAATTCTATTTACTAAAGGAATACTTATTTATTGAAAAGCAATGTAAATACAAAAAAATACCAAAAAATTAAATAAAAATAGCCTCTAATTCCACTATCTAGAGATAATCATTCTGGGAAGGTGCATCTAGTTTTTTTCCTATGCATATATACACACATTTATTTTACAAAATTGAAGTTACATTGTTAGATTTGCTCACTTTCTTTTTTAATTTAGCACTATATCCCCATACCATTAAATTCTTCCAAAAGATTTTTAATGGGTACATTCCATTGCTTGAATTTATCCTAATTTATTTTTGGAAGATGAAAATGTTTCCATTTTTTCACAACTATAAACAAGGCTTTAACAAACATCCTTATACATAAATCTTTGGATTTGTGTTTATTTTTATGATAAAATTCCTAAAACTTAGTATCACTTTTCGATTACCTAGCTCTTGAGCCAAAGACAGAAATCTTGCTTTAACAGGGCAGAAAAGAAATATTTTGACTCACTGATTTTCTCTTTTTTTCATGTGCACTCAGGACTTGATGAGCTGGTTTTATTGCTTCCAACTCAATTGCTTTGCCAAGTTTTCTGGAAATAGAACATAAAAGACACACAAGCCTAGTATTAGGATTTATATCTACCTTCCAAATCATTTTCTGAGGAAATAAAATAGTGTATTACAGCATATCTACTCAGTGCAAGTTTGCACGGGAGTATTTGTAGTACGCCCGCTTTAAATATTTATGACTCCCTTTGGGGTTGGAGCAAGGCTGGGCTGTGAGTACTCACTGATGCAGGTCCCCTGCAGACTTCATGCCCTCTGAGACCCAGGCCCAGGCACTGACAAGACAGCTGGAGGGAAAAACAAGGGAGGACAAGTGTGGGTGTCATTTTCCCAGGAGTCCCAGAAATAAAGCATCCCATCTGATTTCTGCATTTGGCAATTGCACTCATATCCCTAATACTGTTTCAATTTCTCCATGGGATTAAAGCCAACATATTTATTTGCACTGTAATCATTACATGATCTGCTTTTTCCCAGTCATTTTCATTCCAATTTCCATTTCATGTCTGTAAAGTATTAGGGAAATAAAGTAAGCAAGGATAAGAAGGCATTTAGAACAGGTGAGAGAGAGCATGCCAGAGGTAGAAGACCCTTAAAGACAGTCTTTTCAGGCTCTTCATTTTACAGATGAACCACCGGAGGCTCAGAGAAGTTAAGTGATGGATGACTTCAGAACCCTGCTCATTCATTCCCTGTGTGCTCCTCTTGCGGTTGGGGTATAGTTCAGATTCCCTGCTGGCCTTTAGGAACACAGCTCAGATACTCCATAGTCTTGTGAACAGTATCTCAATTTAACAAAAGGCTTGCTCTGCCCTGACCCAAGTAGCACAAAGAGAGAACCAAGAAATATGAAGCTATTTTTCTCCTATGTATAGTTGGCCGTCAAATAGCAAGCCCATTGTATTGATAAACCGAAGGGATACAGCCAGTGTAGGCTTTGATGGAAAGGAGAGGACAGATCGGTGCCCCTACTGAGAGCAAGATGGCACAGAGATTTTGCCTCCAAATGACTTGGGCTGCACCTGGCAGCCGCAGAATGGGAGAACTAGATCAAAGGATGTCAGAGTTTCTATGCATCCAAAGCCAGGCACAAAACCAGGCATAAGAGAGGACCTACTGTATGCTCCCAATTATAGGAAAGTCCAGAAAAGACAAAATAATCTAGATCGAAAAAAAAGCAGATCAATGTTACCTTGGGACTGTCTTGGGGAAAGGACTGTAAACAGGTACAAGGCATCTTTTAGTGTGATAAAAATAGGTATATTTTGATTTTGGTAGAGGCTGCATGGTGTATACTTATAACAAAATTGATCAAAATATATACTTAAAATGTGTGCTTATTATTGCATGTAAATTAAATCTCAGTTGAGTTTTTTGGGTTTTTTTTTTTTTTTTTGGTCTGTTTGTTTTGCAAGAAATCTTAGTACACTTTCAGGAAGAGAATCTGACTTTTGCCCCTAGGAGGAGCAGGGCAGCAGAGCAGGAACGTGAAGGCATTGACCTCAGAGGGTCTGTGTCTGAATCTACAAGCCCCCCTTTGTGCCCTGCTTGACCTTGGAAGAACTCAGTTTCTCTGACCCTCACTTAATTGGTCTTTGAGAAAAGAAATAATTTGGGTTATTATACAAGTACCTCACAGAAATTATATGAGGTAGGTTTTATTTCCATCTTAAATACACTACACACTGAGAGGGAAGATATGGACTTTTCAGGTGGCACAGTGGTAAAGAATCCACCTGCCACTGCAAGAGACTCAGGTTCAGTCTCTGGGTGGGGAAGATCCCCTGGACGAGAAAATGGCAACCCACTCCAGTATTCTTGCCTGGGAAATCCCATGGACAGAGGAGCCTGGCGGGCTACAGTCCATAGGGTCGCAAAGAGTCAGACTCAACTTAGGGACTGAGCACGAAATTCCTAATTCACCCAGACGGTAGGTGATAGAGCCAGAATTAAAACCTGGGCAATCTGAAAAAGTCCATTTATATTCAACCAGGGCGCTCTACTAGTTCCTCTGCAGGCTGAAACTGTTAGTCACTCAGTCATGTCCAGCTGTTTGCGACTCCATGGACTGCAACCTACCAGGCTCCTCTGTCTATGGACTTCTCCAGGCAAGACACTGGAGTGGGTTGCCATTCTCAACTCCAGGGGATCTTCCTGACCTAGGGAGTGAACCCAGGTCTCCTGCATTACAGGAAGATTCTTTACCATCTGAGCCACCAGGAACGCCCCAGGCTACTAAAATACTATCCTAAAAATCAGGCTCAAAGTCAGAGCGATTTCAGAGCCACTATTTGCTGTTATAGGATGATGCCTAAGGAGGAGTAGGAATGTTCCACAAGGCTTCTATTTTTTTCTTTCCCTCTTTCTTTTACCATCAGAAGGGGTCTTTGCAATGACACTGCCATTGGGTGACATCTGCAAACAATAGTCAAATCTTTGTAACAAATTATCACTAATGGACTGTTTTATAAGAATACCAATATCTTTCCTCTCTTCCCCGAGAGAAGTAATTGACTTCATTTTCAACTGAATTAAAAAAAACTTGTGAACCAACATTTTTTTCAGCACCTGATGTGTTAATGTATTTACATACATTATCTCATTTAATATGCACTCCTGTACCCACCCTCCCCACACACACAAAGGAGCATGTCCTGTTACTCCATATAACACAAGAGGAAATCAAGGGAGGCCAGGTTATTTGTTGAAAGTCATAAAATTGAGATAAAGCGGGATACCCACTTCAGGACTTCAAGACCTACCGACTTAACAACTCTGTTTCCTAAGTTAGTATCATCACCAAGGCCTTTTCTGAATATGATCTTACGCCTCACAATGACACAGGATGAATTCAATTCTGAAATTGATTATCTGTGTCACACGTTTCTTAAACTCTCCAAGCTTTAAGTCCTTGTGTGTAAATAGGGATCATAAAAAGACTTCTCAGAGATTGTCGTGAGGATTAAAATAAGTGTAGCAAATCTAGAAAAGCATTTAACGCAGTGTCTGGCACACAGTAAGTGCCCAAGAACTGGAAACCAGGCTTGATGCTCTGGACCTGCCACCTTCATAAAAGGAAGCTGGAACTGAACATATGTTGGAGGAAACAGACAGAACAGGCTCCATCTTGAAAGCAGGACTCCACCTTGGGCCGGACTGTGGACTTTGAGCTATGTGCCCAGTATGTACAGAAACAACAAACCAACTGGAAAACCAGAACCGCCCCCACCATGGAAGAGCCCCAGGGCTCGTAGGTAGGCTCTCCATCACCTAAAAGAATACCCTAATTATCTGTGTAACCGAATAGAATCAGAAATTCTATTATGCTTATTGGGGTATGACCACAGGCCTATTGATAATTGTCCACAGTTAGCTACCGAGGCTTAAGGCATACGAATCACGGGTTTAAGGCATACAAATCACAGGTTAACTTTGATTGTATTCTTCTTGTCCTTTATTCAGACTAGTTTCAGAGACTTTGGGGAGGTGGGTTTGAGCATGTACACTTAGGGTATATAAGGTTTTCACAAAAACTGGTCGGGGTTCTTGGTTAAGAGGAGACTCTACCTTGGGCCTGCTGGTGTAATAAACTGCACTCCACTATCTGCACTATCCTTGTGAGTGAGTCTGTTTTCAGGAATGCGTGGCCACAACAATGTCACTTTTTAAAAATTATTTTTAAGAGTGATTTTTGCCTTACCTCTTCCATGTACTTACTTTTTCTTTGCGCTCTGTAATGTTTTGCTTAGCTTGGTTGCCAGTTTCTGAAGTCCTTTGGCATAATTAATCTCCAGATTTGCCCTGTTAGCAAAGGGAGAGTTGTTGGATAGAATACAATGACTGGAAATCAAGAAAAACACAAATACACACACAAAGATTTGAAGGAGGACTCAGGCTGATAATGTAAAGCATAAGGAAATGATTTGTCTACTAGAAGGATTCTCCTGTCCTAGGCGTAACCCTTAAGGATATCCAGGAGAGTCCTAAAAAGGGAGAGAAGTTTTAATTTAACCTTCTTGTACAGTAGCATTATGGGTTGGATTGTGTTCCTGAAAGGTTGTTGCTAAACCACAAAAGACGCGGGGATTCTTGGCCTCCGGAGGAGAAGAATTCAATCGGGGGCCAGAGACAAGGCTTGATTGCTTATTATTTTGTGTAATAAAGTTTTATTAAAGTATAAAAGAGATAGAGAAAGCTTCTGACAAAGACATCAGAAGGGAGCAGAAAGAGTGCTCCCCTGATAGTCTTTAGCTGGATATTATATAGCTACTAGCAGTCCACTAATTAAAGAAAGGAAATGTCTCAAAACTCAGAGAATGGTACCAGGCCCCTCATCCACAAGATGCATTTTGAGATAATCTTGGCACCAGGTGAGTCATCCTGGGCCATAAAACGATTGACATGAATCTTGAAGAAGGGCAGATTTCCATACAACTATATAGTTCCATTAACCCAGATTAGGAGAACAATGTTTGAGTATAACATACTGGTTTGTCTGAGCCTTTAGGCAGAACTGACTTGAAGACTGAGTCTGGGGTGAATACATAGTTCATTAACAAAGCTTAAGACAAACATTTCCATAAGAAAAATGCATTGGTTAGCTCAAGGTTTGAGAAAAGTTAAGCTCAGGTGGAACCAGGTGTCATAAAGGCAACACAGAATTTTAAGAGAAACCTCTTTTTAAATTTGTATAGAGAAGGGGGAAAAAATGCAACACTAGTTTGTTTCCTTCTGCCATTAAGAGAGAGAAAAAAATGTCTGACACTTGCAGTTTATCTCCTCCGTTTGGAGACCCCTGGCCTTCCTGCTTGTTACCCTCTCATGCTTAAGTCCTAACCCTTTTGTCTGTGAATATGACCTTATTTGAAAATTGAATCTTTGTAAATGATTAAGTTCAGATGTAGTCACTGGGATGAGCTAGAACTCAATATGGATGTGTCCTAATGAAAGGAAGAAATTTGGGCATAGACACACACAGACACACACACGGAGAATGCTGTGTAAAGATGAAGAGGCAGAGAGCTGGATGATGAGTTGCAAGCTAAGGATCCTGAAGGTTAAACGCCAGCAGACCAGAGAAGCTAGGAGAGAGGCATGGAACAGATCTTCCCTATAGTCCCTGGAAGGAACCAACCTGGCCGACGCATTGATCTCAGACTTCCAGCCTCCAGGACTGTGACACAATAATGTTTCTATAGTTTAAGCTACAATAAGTGACAGTAAGACTGGAAGTTTAGTTACCCAGTCTGTGGTGCCTTGCTATGGCAGTCCTTGCAAACTATTCCAACTACGCTCCTACTTATCCTGAGACATAAGAACCGTCAGACTAACTCTAGACTATAATAGCTGGTAATAAGATAATAATGGAATTAACCAAACAGTAACTTTCTAGTTGGGGCTTCCCTGCTGTCTCAGTAATAAAGCATCCGCCTGCTGATGGAGGAGACTCGGGTTCTATTCCTGGGTGCGGAAGTTCCCCGGAAGAGGAAATGGCAATCCACTCCAGTATTCTTGCCTGGAAAACTCCATGGACATAGGAGCCTGGCAGGCTAGAGTCCATGGTGTCCCAAAAGAGTTGGACATGACTTAGCCACTAAACAACAGCATGCTTCCTAATGGGCCAACACGGGATTTAGAAGATGAATTCCCATGAGTTTGTATGCAAGACAAGACCCATTAGGGAATCTGGGCGTGCCCCTCAAAAGAAATAGTTCTTTGGGATAGACTGAATCACTCTCATCTTAAACTGATTTTTCCATGTCCCATTCTAGGCCCATCTATAACTAAAATGAAGACACATTTTTATTCATCTCCTCACTTTTCAATGAAAATAATAAAAATGTAAGAAATTAAGTTGAATTTATACTGTGTTTTTCATCTTACTATAGACCAGAGAGTCTTTATTACATATTTTTCAGTCTTTCAATTCTATTTTTATTATAAAACATCTTTAAAAATTATTTATGACTCCATTTCATTTGGGGAACAATCTCAGGACTCTCCAGTAATTAACTTAATACTTGGATGTTCTCACACAAATTAGACTCAGTGTTATGGACCAAAGAAGGAAAGACAGTTCTATTTTGTAAGTGAAATCCAGATATCATAGGCTATGAACCTGTTGCTAAATTTCTATTCATTTTTCTTCATTAATACAGCTGTGTGCCAAGTTATTCAGGATGTATGTTAAGGCCTAGGTGCAGAAAACACCCATTTGGTAGCAGGCCTTGTTCAAGAATAAGAAAAGGTTAAGACAAATATTTTTAAATAATGAAGATGATAAAGAAATAACTCATAGTGTTTTAAAAAAGATTTCTCTGCTCTTGGAATAAGTTCTGACTGATGGAGAGAGAGAGTCCTGGTTGGCAGCAAGCTCAAAGAGACCACCACCCTCAATGAACTTGAATGTTCTAGAATCCCAGGAGAGGCTGTCACTCAGCAAAGTGGCTTTGCTGCTAAGTCGCTTCAGTCGTGTCCGACTCTGTGCGACCCCATAGAGGGCAGCCCACCAGGCTCCCCCGTCCCTGGGATTCTCCAGGCAAGAATACTGGAGTGGGTTGCCATTTCCTTCTCCAGTGAGTGACTTTAGAAAACTTTAAAAGGAAGTAATCAGACTTTCCTTAAGGGGTTTTATGATAATTAAGGTGTGGCAATCACCTAAATAGAGGCTCAAAGACTCTATTTCTATTGATTTCTATTGACCTGCACCACCTGGCCCCTGGCCCTCTTTCTGATTTCTTCTCCTGTCATCCCCTCGTTCACCATACCCTTGTTCAGTAGCCTTATGTCATCCTGCCTCAGGGTCTTTGCACATGTTGTGGCCTCTGCCAGGTAGTTGGTCTACTACATAACCCCATGGCATTCTCCTTCCTGTCAATTTCAACCAGTCTTGTGCAAACATCACTGCCTCAGAGGCCTATTGAAAACAGCATTCTTGTAAGTATCCCCTACAGCTTTATTTATGCCCTAGCATTTATCACTATCTTACATCACATAATTTTTTAGTGTGCTTCTATGAACATCTCTAGTGTGTAAGCTCCATCAGGGTCAGGATTTTGTATTACTCATTGCTATATCTCTAGGCTTAGAACAGTGCTTGGCATGTTATTGGTACTCAGCATGTATTTCTTGAATGAATGAATAGACTTCCTATCAGGTCTTGGTTAGAATTTTTAACCAGTCTCCACTACAAGTCTGTTCTCATTTCACTACTTTTGAAAACTTTAAACTGCTGAATTATTTAAATTAAGTCCCACACATTTGAACTGTGCTCAGCTCTGACATCAGTGTACACGACTCTCTAGCACTTGCAACAGCTAGACACATAAACCCTCTCCTAACCCATCCTAACCAGAGGAATCTTTAGGCGTTTCATTTCTAGCATTCCTTTCTTGCTTGGAAGCCACACATAGAACATTAAAAGTGATGATGCATTTGTTGAGCTCAGATAGTGATAGACACTGAATGAGTTCTTAATAAATATTAATTTTTCTAATATTGTTAGGGAAGCACACTGATTGAAACCACCCACCCTGGCCAGGCACCATAGTAACCATTTGCATGAGTTGTTTTATGACAGAAGAGGTTCTGGTAAGGAACATGGAACTAATAAACCTCCACCAACCAGAAGAGATCGGGAAAGGTCAAAAGGAGACACCACATGTCCGACCACCTCCCAGAATCCTCCTCTCTGGCATCCATCTTGGCTGAACAAAGCATGCGCCACCAGGAAGGACTCTGAGTCAGAATGACTGGCTAAAGACAACCCGGAAACTAACCCCATCACTGTAAAACCTGAGACTGCAAGCCACGTGGCAGAGCTGTTCTCCTGGGTTTCCTTACCCTCCTGCTCTCCGGCCAGGTGCCGTTTCTCAATAAAATCTCTTGCTTTGTCAGCACATGTGTCTCCTTGGACAATTCATTTCCGAGTGTTAGACAAGAGCCCAGTTTCAGGCCCTGGAAGGGGTCCCCTTTCCTGCAACAATATGATTATGAGTATGTATCCAAAAGAATTTCCAAACATTCAGAACACCCCAAATATACAGAGACAGAGAGGTGTGGGGGAAAGAAGGCACAATTTTCTCATCCACAGCTCCAGAACCATCCTGAATGGCTCCCCCAGGAAAGGGAATGCTGTCAGGCACAGGCTCTTCCTCAGAATTCAGTTTCACTTTTACACAGTTCTTGCAGGTTGTATAAGATAGCTCAGAGGCTAAGCAGAAATAAAAAAAGACGATGTCAAGAGTGTGAAGCATGGTGTTCCTTTACATCCTTAACCCTTTCTGATTCACCTGCAGGGTCGGGGGGAGAGGGGGCGGAATGGGCTTTGGTGGCAAGAAAGGAGAGGGTCCTGTTCACTTTGAACTGATGGGCTCTTCTGTTTTGAGCTCCGTGTCTCTGCTGGCTTTCTCTCATGAACGGTAGGAAATCAGCCTAGAGAGACCCAATTACCACACAGCATCTCTTGCTTTGGAAGGCTTCTCTTTACATACAATTATCTTAGAAATCTACAGGAAGTGGATTTGTAGTTTTATAGGTTGGTATACAGCTTAAAAATTCTTGTAATCCTGCCCATGAGGTTTGTGTCCAAACAGTGCAGTCTCTCCTGACAAATTTGTGACATGCTGATGAGGCTTGACCTGTGTTTTGTCTACACAGAAACTAGTGACTCCGGCATTTATTATACAACATGACAGGCAACATTCTAAGTGCTTCAGGTATGTTTCCTTATAACCTGCAATCACTGCCATCAGGAAGGCACACTGACTCTACCCATTTCATGGAGGGGAACGCTGAGGCACAGAGAGTTTAGTCAGTAACTTGCCCTGCTGGAGGTCACTCATGAAGAAGTGACAGCTGGGATGCAAACCCAGGTGGTCTGGCTCAAGAACCCGCCTGCCCAGCCCTCCACTCTTCTGCCTCTGAAACTGGAGAATTACAGGGGAGTCAGAAGCAAATGCTTTTCAAAATTGACACTGCCTCTCTCTCTGCCTTTAACTGCAGTGTTCTGATTCACCACAACTCGTGAGGCTTAGCAGGTAGAAATGGGATCACAGCAGCCTAGGAGAAGACAGAATGAGCTTCCTGGGGCTTCTTCCAAAGGCATCTGTGCAGTTCGTTGTAAGGCGCTTTCCTGGATGAGGAGGGGGAGGTCTTGAGGGTCTAGAAAAGTGGGGGAGGAGGGGTTCTGATATCACACGTCACCAAGGTAGCCCTCTGAGGCCAGACTGAGCTGGACACAGCCTCTCTGAGCAGCACAATTGTGCCCTTTGTCTCTCTGCCTTCAATACTCTAATGGTAGCCCTACTACATAAATATATTCGTTTCCCTGGTGGCTCAGATGGTAAGGAATCTGCCTGCGATGCAGGAGACCCAGATTCGATCCCAGGGTTGGGGAGATCTCCTGGGGAAGGAAATGCCAACCTAATTCATTATTCTTGCCTGGAGCATTTCATGGACAGAAGAGTCCAAAGAATTGAACATGACTTAGAGACTTAAACCACCACAATACATAAATACTACATATATTTCATATTTAACACCAACATTCAGAACTTCCCTGGTGGCTCAGATGGTAAAGCGTCTGTCTACAATGTGGGAGACCTGGGTTCGATCCCTGGGTTGGGAAGATTCCCTGGAGAAGGAAACGGCAATCCACTCCAGTACTATTGCCTGGAAAATCCCATGGACAGATGAGCCTGGTAGGCTACAGCCCATGGGGTCGCAAAGAGTCATCAACCAAGTGAAATAGGTTGCAGTTATTTCCTCTTGCATTTTAACACTAATGACCATTTCAGAATCCCCAGCAGATCACCCTACATGTCAGAAGGTAAGGAAATGAGAAAGTGGGAAGGATGAACTTGTGTACAGGAGGGGAACATGTTGCTAGGCTCCTTTTCTGGTGAGTTTGCTTACAACTGAAAAGCTCTCTGGCCTCTGAACCTAAATGGCTTTATCTTAGCAGAGGTTAATGGGTAAATTCCTCCCCAGAGAAAAATCACTCTAAAAAGCCACATTCCAACTGGTAAGTGTGGAGAGAGCTGTCATTGTTATAGGTTAGAATGCTTGCAAATTGAAACAAACACCGCCATGTGGCTCATCTGTTTAGGGTCCCATGAAGCAGAATATACATCCTTTCCGAATTCCTGCTAAAAAGAAATGAATGGACAGAGTCAGAAAGGGACATGTTTTCCCAAGGCAGACATGGCAATGCGCACCCCCAGCCACACTGGTTTCTTCTAAGGCATGTGCTTTAATATGGCTCCTAGTCTAGAAGACACCACATGTGAAGAAAGTCAACAGAGGCAGAGTTAACCTCAAATTGAGACATGGACTTTTCCCCCCTCATTAAAATAATTGGAAACTAGTTTATAAGAACATTGAGCTAATGTTCTAGCCCTACAGCTACTGTATCTAATAGGAGTTGAGATTCTCTCTCCAAGCAATTGTCTTGGCACATGTGAAATTGATGATGTATCTTTTTGGATGGGTAATTCAATCTTGGAATATTCCAGTGAGTCTTAATAATCCCTGACCAGGGAAATGGCATGCACTGACTTTTAATCCAGTTATATTCTAATTTCCTCTCAGCATGTGGAGGCAGGTCAACACATTTTCATTAGCAATAATGAAGATCAACCAATAAGTCAAAGACTAACATTTGTCTTAGATTTGAAAATAAATCATATTTAAAAAAACATGAGAGACAGAAAATATGTGGTATCAGATTCAATATTTTAGACAGGGCACAAATTAAATTGTAAGACTATAAGTGACCAGGTAATCAATTTTCGAGTGCTCTACTCTAAGAAAATTAAGATGATAAAAAGAGATTAAAAATGAAAACTGTAGCTGCTTCTGTGTCTATGAGGAATCGGTTAAAATTGAACGAAGGCTCTCTCAAGACTGAAAACAGCAGGTGACAACCCTCCCCCCTTTATTATGAATTAAGAAGAAATTTTAGTCTGAAACTCTTTGCAATATCACACCCCCATTCCTGGCCTCCTGCTTTCTATCAGCAACAGCTTCTTGGGACCTGATATGCTGACATGTTCCACACAAGCTTTATCAGTTTGCCATTTGAAAGACAGAGGCAAGCTCATACAAATAGGCTGTATATAAAAGTTAATAACAATTTGAAAATTGAAAGACATTTTTACACAGGTACTACTTTTTGAGCAGTGGGATTCTCTGGCTAGCCAACCATACCCACTTCATCATTATTCCTTTGCCTTTATTCTGGTTCCTGAGAACAGTGTCTAAAAGGAGAACTAGGAAGATGAGACTTGGAGGTCACGCTGCTTGGGTGTCCAGTCTGGGAGTTTCACTGAGTCTCTGCTTGCTTCTGGCCCAGGGGATGCACAGCTAAGGTTGGTCTAGCACCTCAGATCCTCTGTGTCTTAATTCTTGAACTGAGTGAGTTTATGTGGGTGGGGAGAGGGAGCTTTGTTGTGGGGGAAGTCAGGTGAAATAGATAAGAAAGGCAGTTTTTAAAACTTTTCAACTGGAAAGCAAAATGTTATACAGAATCCCACCATATTATATAGATGCTGTGTTCTGAGTAAGTGGGAACAGGAATGAAAAAGGGTGCTGAGTCCCGCCCATTAATTTCTTCCTACCTGCTAAAGTGACCCCTGAGAGCTTTCCACAGACCCCTTTGCTACCAGGTACAAAAGCCACTGGGCTTGATGACCACAGGTGTCCCTTACCATAGAAAACCCTAATACGTTGTGAAGGGAACTGGATCACACCCATAGCTGTGCCCCAAACGGCCTGCCCACTTGGAAGATGCCCTCACGCCATGCCTGTGTAGATCTGAGTAGAAATTACAATATGCCACCTTTTCCATACCCCCATCTGTAAGTTAGGGGTGGGCTAGAGTATTCACATAGTGCATTGGATTGTGAGACTTTAAGTAAGAGAAACCAAAGATAAGATGCATTTAACGCACATCTCTTCTATGATTTTATTATTCACTTCTAGCTTTTGTTCAAAATACTCTATCTAAGTACATTTCTTTGACACACTCATTTATTACTCCTTGTAAAGAGCATAACTTAAACTTCTAAAAAGTTGTGAGGTTGTGAGTGCCTAAAGGCACAGAATCACTCACGAGAATACATTTATTCCCTCAGTGAGCATCCAATGAATGCCTACTCTGTGCAAGTCATGTGGGATACAAAGACCCTTAAGGAGTTCAGCGTCCAGTAGTGGAGACAGACAAGTGAACAGAAAGGCAGTACTGCCATAGCAGAGATAAATACTAGTGGAGTCTTGACCAGGAGGCCAACCAGAGTGGGATGACTGAATTCTGAAGAATGCATTGAGTGGAAGCTGGCAGTGAAGGTAGAAGTGCCTCCTGGGCAGAGGATACAGCATGTACAACTGCCAGGACCCATGATGGCAGGTAGGAGGGGTGGGGAGGTGATTGCAAGTGGTTCCACAAGCAGCGACCATAAGTAAGATGGAGAGATGTGATCTGAAAGATGTGATCTTAGAGATGTGATCTTTAAGCTGATCTTAAAGTTCCTTCTATGAAATACTACAAAGGCTGAATTTTATACTAAAGGTCATGGAAACTTCTGAAGGGTCTTAAACAGGGTCCTGACCACAAAGTGAAAGATGTCTTAGATGCTCCCTAGTTGAGGCAACTTGCTTGGGTGAGAAAAATTAGATCCTCTGAAGGGACACAGCTCTGAGCCCAGGTACCAGACATGAAGGTTGAGAGTGAATTAAATTTCTACTTTCACAATGCCCCTCAGCCAGGTGCCTTCATGCAGTGTACAAACTGCCCAGCAGCAGGGCAGTACCCCCAGGCAGAGGACAGGTTAAGAGTGCTCTGCCAGAACAATGGCAGAGGCCATGAAATGAAAACAAAGCTAGAGGAGCAGAGGTGTTTGGAAGAGAGAATTATAAGGACTTGGTCATGAGTTGAGACAGCAGAGGAGCTTCCCTGGTGGCTCACACAGTTAAGAATCTGCCTGAAATGCAGAATACCTGGGTTCAATCCCTGGGTCAGGAAGATCCCCAGAGAAGGGAAAGGCTACCCACTCCAGTATTCTTGCTTGGAGAATTCCATGGACAGAGAGCCTGGTGGGCAAACAGTCCAAGGGATTGCAGAGTCGGACATGACTGAGCAGCCACTGATTACTGAGACAGAAGAAGGGGTCATGGGTGGCTCCCCCATACTGGGCTTGACTGGGTGGGCAGAGGTCCTGGTAATCATGGTTAAAAATCCAGAAGGAGTGAGTACCAGCTTTGGCGAAAAGCTGATCAACTCTATTTGGATAAGCTTCCATTGTGGTTTCATGGAGCATTCAGCTGGAAATGTCCAATAGCCTGTTGGATATATGGTTTGAAGTACAGGTTAAGACGTATTGCCTAGTACATATGGAAGCTATCAATACGCAGAAAAGGGCTGAAGTTGTGGGAACTAAGATCACTCAAGCTATGGTAGACTAGAAAAGATAAGGATTTATTAAAGATTTCATTTTAATCACTTATCTTTTATTGACAGCCTCTGCAATGCCTTGTAGATGAAACAATGACCAACTACACTTCTTTCTTTGTTTTCTTCTTTTATTTTTAATTAAAAAAATGTTTTATGTCCAGAGTTGTGGTACTTGCTGTTTGAAAACCTGATCTTAAGCTTTCATAGAGGAAAAAATAATTGATTTTTCCCATCAAAGCCTGTTTACACTTCAGCTATGTGGGGCAGGGAACCAAATGTTCAAACAGTTTCTAGAAATGTGCCTTTGTCTTTTTGGATCTGATCTGTGATTGTTTTGAAGTGAATGTGATGGCTTTGGCATTAGGCATTTTAGGAGCTGCTGTGTGTTTCTGGCTAAATCTGAGTTGCTACTACAAAAAAAGGAAACTGAAGCAGCTAATTAGATAAAAGAAGCTAAGCACAGCCATGAATTACAGAATTTCCAGGCAAAATGGTGTTTCAATTCCAACACACTTTTCTATCACCACCAATTAGAACAAATGCAAGAAGGCAGCTGAGCTTGGAAATAGAACATTATCTGGCCTTGAAGCTTGATTGGGATGCAGTCCCTTGTAGCCAGGAGCTAATACAGATGTGTTAGCAGAAGCACATTCCAATGGATTCTTAAGCAAGGTGTCTGCAACTGTTAATATCCAAGGATAGTAAGGGCCCTGTTTAACAATACAGGTGTAATAATAAGAAAATAAACCTTAAACTAGCTTTTGTTTTTTTAATTCAATCTACAAATATTTACTGAATGCATTTTATGTGGCAGGTATTCTTAAGCACCATATGTCCTCTCACTAAATCTTTCATATGTTGGCTGCTGGATTTGTCTTCATGAATTTCTATGTCATGATTTTCTGTGTCTCAGTAGAAATGCCTGCTGTACGTATTCTAAGGGTACCCTTTTACTTGTCTGATGGGGTTTCCTGTTACTTGTCTATACTCTTAAGTAATACGATGTTCTCAGTCACTCAGTGATGTCCAACTCTTTGCAATTCCATGGACTGTAGCTCACCAGGCTCCTGTGTTCATGGGATTCTCCAGTTAAGAATACTGAAGTGGGTTGCCATTCCTTTCTCTAGGGGATCTATCCCACTCAGGCACTGAACCCCGGTCTCCTGCATTGGAGGTAGATTCTTTACTGTCGAGTCATTAGGAAAGCCAAAGTAATATGATAGCTTCTTTCCAAGGGTATTGGCTTTCTAGGTATTTTCCTAATACCAAGGAAAGGTATCACTGATTCATATGTAATAAGCCCATCTTATTTTGCATTTAAGAGGAAAATAAGCGGAGTGCTCATGTCTGGATAACTGGTGGGAAACAGCTTTTTATCTTTTGTATGTCTAGGGAACTAACTACTGATAACTAACTACAGGATGGGGACAATGAAGGCAAGTGTAATACCAGCTATGTTGGTTGCGACCACGCCTCCTTTTGATATGGTAATTATGTTCTCAAACACTTCTTTGGAAGAGATAGGAACCTCAGAATCACTCCCAGTGGGAAAGAAATGACCCATTCATGGAGGGAGGTAGCATCTGTCTTTGCCAGCTGACACGTAGGGAATTTGTTGGGGAAAAAAATACAATATACCGCATATTCATAGATTAGTAGGGACTTTGTGTCCATTAGAAAACAATTCTTTGGAAACACCTACTCTTTTAGCATGGATGATATCCTTTAGGTTAACTACATGTTCCAAGAGCTGAGCAAAGGATGGAGAGCTTCAAGCTCAAGTGTGAGGTGGCATTGCAAAATGTACATTTATCAGGAATAAATATAAAGCAACTCACACAAGGTATCTTGGTTAAGGGGAAATGATTTAATTGTGAAAGATTAGCTTTGCCCATTGTTCAGGAAAGCATTCATTGCATATACAATCTAATAGCCAGCATAATTCTTTGGGTCTAGGTAAACCATTAGATCCCCTCTTTGTATTTATGCTATGGAATTTTTACCCTAGAGATGTGCACATAATTTTGCTAGATTTTCAAATTCTATATTCTGCTCTGCTGCTGCTGCTGTTAAGTCGCTTCAGTCATGTCCGACTCTGTGTGACCCCATAGATGGCAGCCCACCAGGCTCCGCTGTCCCTGGGATTCTCCAGGGAAGAACACTGGAGTGGGTTGCCATTTCCTTCTCCAATGCATGAAAGTGAAAAGTGAAAGGGAAGTCGCTCAGTCGTGTCTGACTCTTAGTGACCCCATGAACCACAGCACCCCAGGCCTCCCTATCCATCACCAACTACGGGAGTCTACCAAAACCCATGTCCATTGAGTTGGTGATGCCATCCAACCATCTCATCCTCTGTTGTCCCCTTCTCCTCCTTCCCTCAATCTTTCCCAGTATCAGGGTCTTTTCAAACCTGGTTACTTCTTTATAAAAGCATGTTTGAACTCTCCTGTATCTTTCCTTGGCCTCATTCACTGGTCCTGATAAAGCTATGTTCTTTATCAGGACCAGTGAATGTTCTCCCTTGCTCTTGACTTACTAACACAGGATGCAATTAACTCAGGCATTTTTGCTCTTATGGCACACGTACAGTATTTTAAACTTGAAATGGGTTCCCTTGAAAGAATAACCAATCTCTTTTGAAGGTCTCTTTGGAATTGTTTATTACAGAACTGTCGACACGTAGAGAAATGGCCTAAGTACACTGTAGGCCCAATTCAATCCTCGGAGACTCTAATTTTAAGCAGGAATTTTTGTAATTTCTTGCCTGAGTTAAGTGTGTTCATTTCAGCATAATAAAGAGCTTTACACATGATCAAGTGTAGTATTAAGAGAAGATGATACTGAAAATGGTGACTCTATTCATCCATGTCCTCACTCAACAGACACTTACTGAAGAAGTCAAAAGGCCAGACTCTGAGAGCTCAGCATACAAAGATGAGTAAGACACAGCTGCTGCCCTTGCCAGGGAGACAGAAAAGCAGACGAATAATTGCCATCAGTGTGAAGAGCACAGTAATGGGAGTATAGGTCAGGCACAATGGTGGGCCCCAGGAGAGGGTGATAATCAGAGGGACTTGACTGAGCTTTCCCAAGCAGAATTACTTCCTGTTGTTTCCTGATTTTTATGGTACCCCAGTGATAAATGTGCAATAGTGAAGAATCACTCTTCAGACCGATTTCTCAAGTACCAAAATATAACACTGCGTTCTGGAAAGTAGGACAGCTTGTAATCACTCCTCCAGTCTTGTCGCTGGCTGCAACTAAAGAGGAAAAACTGCTCCGTGCAAACATGCATTTTGTACCTTTGCTGAAGAATGGATGTGATCTGCTTGCAGAAATCTTCTCCATTTTGAGAAAACTCCTTCAGGTTCTTGTATACTTTATTATACTGAAACAGAAAAGATGTACAGAAGGGTTAGGAGCACTCCCAAAGACCGAACTGCTGTAAATTCAGAATGCTGCTGTGATGAGGGCTGTCTTCGTAAATGATCCTGCAGCTACAGAATGCACACTTTGATGAGTTCTTAAAAATAAAGAGGAAGTCTCTTCTGTCTGGATGTGAAAGACTCTAGAGAACTTTTCAAAAATAGAGCTGGTCTATCTGTTTCTTCCTAGGCCAAATGCAAACTCTTCATCAGTGGGTGAAGTTGGATTCCTGTCACTCCTTTTAGTCCCAGGAAAGCTAAAAATACATCCTGAAATACACTGCAGATTCATGTTATGTCACCCCCACAAATTCCAATATATTTCTGGACCTCATGACAAACCCTGAACCATTAAAGTGAGTCTTTCTTGACTGTGATAGAAAACGTAAGTGAATAATTTGTTAATAAAATTTCTCCTAGTCCCCTCTATATCTCATCGAACTTTCGTAATAAGAATGTTATAATAATGAGGTGAACATTTTGGTTGAACCAAACCTTTATATATTTATAAATAAATCTTTATCAGTGTATCTATATATGAATTTAGTTGTAGACAAAAATATTCCAATCGAGAGATTTTTGTCATGTGGCTCAAAACTCCACAATGTTCTTCTGAACATTGTATTGCTGAGGCTAGACATAGATGATGATTGCCCATAGGAAGAGGGTGTCAATTGATTCTGCTGCTTTCCTGACAACAGAGTGGGTGAGAGAGGTGATCTAGTCTCAAACGCATCATCTCGGTGTTTCCATCTGGGAGATGGGATGGCCCATGTCATTTTTCAAAACGAGATTGCACCCAGGAGGATGCAAATTCTGTGTAGACCGAGTGTCATGCAGTGACTCTTTGCTCAGACAATGAGCCAGCCCCTTTCTGACCTCAGATGTCGTGGGCATGCTGCTGGTCACCCTGCTGAGAAGGAGAAAGGACAGGAAACTCAGACTTCCTGAGAACCTCCTATGGGACAACCATGTTTCCATACAGGAATCTTCAGTGCAAGACAACTTCTCAGCTGTCAGCCAGCACCTGGAGTAAGGGGCTGGTAGACTGGCAAATAGGACAGAGGGCACAGAGGAATAAAATCCTGGAGAAAGGACCAAAACAGGCCCCTACCTGCAGGGGTGGGACCAACCGACACTAGGATGTAGTGACATAGTCTTATAGATACCACATCCTTTGATCTTTATGCAGTAGTTTAACTTTCCCCTGAATTTAACACAGAAAGCCACCACAGGACCTGGTAGATGCACAATAGGAGAAAACAGCCTCACTGAAACCACCCAGAGCACAAGGACTGGGGTCAGAGTGCAAAGGTCTTTAGAAGGACATTGTTGACTCCTAAAGCAAGGTTTGCAAAATCACAGGTTTACAGCACCGTCAGACACCTGGATAAGGGAGAGCAGGCTGGGAACGGTGAGCTGGAGGGACGGCTGCCACAGCAACTCTGGACCACAGACCAGCTTTCTTGTCCAAAAAAGCTGAAATGAGGATTGGGATCTGAAAATATATTTTTTTTAATTGCAGCAAACGAGTCACAAAATTTTAAACTATCTTCTAAGCAAGCAAAACACACTTGGGTGTAGCCTTCATTATGAAGAAATGACTCTCTCAAATGAACTTACTTACAAAACAGAAAGAGACTCATGGACTTCAAAAATGAATTTATGGTTGCTCGGGGGAGGGGATAGTTAGGGAGTTTGGGAAGGTCACTGCTGTATTCAAAATGGATAACCAACAAGGACCTATTGTATAGCACATGGAGCTCTACTCAGTGTTATATGCCAGCCTGGATGGGAGCGGGTTTTGGGTTTTGGATGCAAGTATATGTATGGCCAAGTCCCCTTGCTGTTCACCTGAAATTACAACAACATTAATAGGCTATACGTGCTCAGCTGTGTCCAACTCTTTGCAACTCTATGGACTATAGCCCTCCAGGCTCCTCTGTCCATGGGGTTTTCCAGGCAAGAAGACTGGAATGTAGAGCCATTCCCTTCTCCAGGGGTTCTTCCTGACCCAGGGATTGAACCCACATCTCCTGTGTCTCCTGCATTGGCAGGTGGATTCTTTAACACTGAGCCACCTGTGAAGCCGATTGGTTATACTTCAATACAAAATAAAGTTTAAAGTTTGCAAAGAAAAAAAGAAATGATTCTCCTCTGAGGCATGAGAGTAAAATCACAGTGTGGCAACCAAGATTTCTCATTTTTATTTTCATAAACGTAAATTGTTATCTGTGAATGACATGATACTCTCAGGCCTCTTCTTCCCCTTACAAGTACAATGGGAGAGTTTGGTAAGCACTTTAAAATTGCTTAGCTTTTTTGTTTATTTCTTAGTCACCTAAACATTTTCACTAAATTCTCCCTTAAGCCTTTTATTTCCTTCCCATAACACTGAATAACATCAATAAAACATAACTAGGTATCATGAAAAGAAAATAGAAAAATGTTCAGCAGGCACATACCCTTGGAATAAAGTCATTTCTCAATCTCTCTCCCCCTTATGTGTAGCCATGCAATTAAATGCTTCCCAAAGGGAGATGGGTGAAAGTTCATGTTGGGCTTCAGTGAAAATTCCTTCCTCCTCTTTCCTGAATCTGGGAATTAAAATGACAGCTGTGCCATAAGGTTATCTTGAGGGTGGATGCCACATGCTAAGATTTTAGATCAGAAAGAGAGAGAGCCTGGATCCTGAGGGCCTCTACCTGAGCCCTAACTCTCTACTTAGGGACATATTTTATGTATGGGAGGACTATAACAACAGACTTTCTTTTTCAAAGCCACTCTTATTTTGCATTTCTAAAATATATAGTTAAACATTGTTCTAAATCAGAGTCTGTTTTTGTTTTTTTTTTAACATCTACAAGTGATTTATTTATTGTTTGTTTGTCTTATTTTTACAATGTTGTGTTGGTTTCTGCCATACAACAATGTGAACTAGCCATAATTATACATATATCTCTTCCCTCCCTCGCCTCCCCCAGTCCCACCCTCCAGGTCATTACAGAGCCCAGACTTTTTGTTTTAAATTACGAAACATTATTATGTTTCAGAAATAATAATAATACATACACTAATTATGATATTCCTTTATATTCTTGCTACCTAAGTTACAGAGATAACAACACATTTCTGCTCTTTTTTCAACATTGCAATATTGTGATATTTTCTTTCTTTCTTTCTTTTTTTTGACCAAGCCAAGCTGCTTGTGGGATCTCAGTTCCCTGACCAGAGCTTGAACCCAGGCTACACAATGAAAGCCTGGAATCCTAACTACTAGGCCACCAGAGAACTCTGTTTCTGCTCTTTTTAAGCAACATTTTCTTTCCCTTTCATAATTTCTTTGACTATTCTTGTGCAATTATTCTTCCCTATGAACATTTATCTAATTACAATTTTTAAAAATCCCCACTGAGATCTTAATTGGAATTGCATTACATCTATACATCTCAATTTGAGGAAATTAACTTTTTTATGGTATTTAGACTTCCCATCCAAGGGCACAGTAAGTCTTTTCATTAGTTCAAATCTTATTTCATGTTCAATAAAATTTTATGATTTTTTTTATAGGTCCTGTAGCATTCTTGTTTATTTAGAAATATCTCAAAGTATTACACAGTATTAAGCAGTGTCTTTTGAAATAGCATCCTGTTTCTCTCTCTAGCTTACACCAAAGCAGAAATAAAGACTCAACAAAAACATCAGGGGGCCATGTGCAGGGGAGAAAGATTTGGATGCTTGCTTGCAAAGTGAGTTTTTCTGCTCTTAAACACTATAAGGTCTAATACTTCGGCCATCTGATGCAAAGAGCTGAGTCAAGACCCTAATGCTGGGAAAGATTGAAGGCAAAAGGAGAAGCGAGTGGCAGAAGATGAGATGGTTAGATAGTGTCACTGACTCAATGGACATGAATTTGAGCAAACTCCAGGAGATAGTGGAGAACAGGGATGCCTGGTGTGCTGCAGCCCAGCGGGTCGCAAAGAGTCGGACATGGCTTAGTGACTGAACAATAACAAGGTGGAGACAAAGCAGAGAGCCAGATGGAAGGATTTGGAGCCTTCAGAGCAGAAGTGAGGAGAAGAAACTCCCACCTGGAAAACCAGGAGTGGAGGGAAGGGTCTCTGTGATGAGCTGTCTGAGGGCACGGACCCCCGCAGCCCACCATCACCAGAAGAGACGATTTGCAACCAAAGTCCTGGGGAAAGAATCGGGTGTCTCAGACACCATGTGTGAGGATGGGGCCAGTAGGAGAAACCTTGTCCCTAACGGAAGTGGGAATGAGCAGAACCGGTTGAGAATTTTTCCCTGTCCTGGGGCTACTGCATTTCCTGAACTTATCAAGGCATCAAAACTCTCCAAGACACATTTAAAAAATACCATCTCCAGAGAACAGCATTGAAACATGTACATTACCATATGTAAAATAGATGATCAGTGCAAGTTTGATTCATGAAACAGGGCACGCACAAGCCTGTGCTCAGGGACAACCCAGAGAGATAGGGTGGGCAGGAAGGGGGGGAGGGGGGTTTAGGATGTGGGGGACACATGTATACCTGTGACTGATTTATGTTGATGTATGGCAAAAACCATCACAATATTGTAAAGTAATTATTCTCCAATTAAAATAAATAAATTAATTTTTAAAAATACTATCTCTAGAAGACTAGTTCTAGGAAGTCAGACAGCTCTGAAAGTTTATAAACCAGTGATTCAAAACTCAACTGCTTTTAGTGTAGAGTGGGTGAGCTATGGAAGTCTGGAGACCGCCTATCTTTTTCAAAGGTATTCATAGTTATCTATTTTAAATAAGAGTCTGCTCAAATCAATCATATCTTATGGCTTCAACTGCCCCTGAGAGTCCCGGTTTTAGATTTTGGAAGATTTCCTGTCATTTAATAGACTAGTACTTCCTTTTTTCACATCATGGTCTCTGTAGAAAATGATATCTGTGCTAGAACAATGTGATAAATGGACAAAGTTGTTCAAGGCAGAGGCAACTGGCCACTGAGCTCAGCCCCCCAGCTATACCCTACCTGTAACCCCTCCCCCAAACCAGTGTGCAGATACACACAAGTTAGGAAATTCTTCAATACATTACATTGTTGTTAACTCAATGATCAAATAAAAATGGGATGTTCTGCTTATTACAGCAGTGGGGAGAATCTTTAACTCTACATACAATGTACTGGACACTCCCCAACAAACTGAGATAAACAGACTGAGATAAAGGTGACATCAATAAATAAAAAAGTTGCTAAGAATACCTTCATTATTTCAGCATAACCACTTCTTTAGATTCATTGATTCTGTGCTTTTCATCTTGTACTATCTATTCAGACTTGAAGATAAAAGCTGTGGAAAGCAGACTTGTGTAAACGTCAAAGCAGACTCCAGAGACAATCTCATCCAGCAAGTGTGTGTGTGTGTGTGTGTAGGGGGTGGGGTGCGTATGTAAGCAGAAAATCTTGAGACCTTCTCTGCTTTGGGAGGATGAAATCTCTTGACCTTGGCTTTGGCTTTCCCTCTCCTCTCCCATCTCTCCTCCCCACTCTGTCTCACCCAGCAGAGGGGTCTCTGAAGGGATTCCATGGACCACAGTTTGGAAACTACTAAAGTCCAATCCTCTTATTTTATAGTTAAGGCCCAAACAGCAAAAGACAGCTTCATTAGTTAGGGACAGAACCGTGATTAGAAATGTTAGGGGAGCAAATCAATTAGAGAATCCATCAGAAATAAATATATTTTATAAACAGGTAGTCAGTATAATCATGCTTCCCTGGTAGCTCAGCTGGTAAAGAATTCACCTGCAATGAGGGAGACCTGAGTTCGATCCCTGAGTGGGGGAGAGTCCCCTGAAGGAGGGCATGGCAACCCACTCCAGTATTCTTGCCTGGAGAATCCCATGGACAGAGGAGCCTGGCGGGCTATAGTCCACAGGGTCACAAAGAGTCGGACAAGAAGGAAGCAACATAGCACGCACACATGCAGATAACCACACTAAGTGAACTCAGAGTGGCATTACCTTTCAGCATTATGAGCAGTGCAGATGGCCCTTCAACATCATCAACGGGCACCGAAGAGTTTGCTCTGCTCAGAGTAATGTGGAAGATCATTTTTTCATGTTCTTTTCCCACCTACTGAACTTTTGAATATCCCACCCCTTACCAAATATTCATTCCAAGAAAGACCCTACTGTTGATCTTACATCTCCCTATGAATTTACTGTATGAACAGGCTGCTTTTCCCTGGGGTCATTAATTACCGGGAAAAAAAGATTTTTTCCTGATAAAGAGATTGCAGACTGGTGGAGAAATAAGTGGGATCTTTCTGAGACCCTAAAAATCCCTTTAGGTAGACAGCTGATGTACACAGACATTTCCTATTCTGCCAGTAAGAAAGTGTTTCTGCCCAGCCCTTGTAAGCAAATTCTGTTGGATAAATAATATCTTTACAAAAAAACTTAGTAATCTAGGCAAATGGAACATGAAATGAAAGATGAAAAATGAAAATGAAAATACTCTATATCCACCTTGGCCTAGCTGTTCTTTCTAACTTTCCATGTTTTGAATGATTAAGAAGGTAAAATTCAGCTAGTCTAGAAAAATTCACTTTATTCTAAGTGCCAGTATGAAAAGTTTGGAGGCTTTTTTTTGGTGGGGGAGGGGTAATGATGATCTACATAGTGTTAAACAAACCTGATATTCTACTTAAATTTAATTAAATAAGCTTTTGTTCAATGCCTTTCATATGCCAGGCACTGTGCTACCGATTTCATGTGATGTAATATCCTCTAAACTAGGGGATTTCTTGTATTTATTAGGCATCTGGGTAATATTCGGAATCTCCCTGGCAGGTTGTCATAGACTGTGGGATACAGAACATTAAAGAACATAAGCTACTTCATCCTTTCCTCTTATTACTTTACAGATGAGGAAACAGGCCCACAAAATGTGAAATGGCACATCGTATGTCTCATTGATGGTGTGGGCCAAGGACAACCACACCAGATTCAAGCTGCCTGCTTATCTCTATAGTGTCCCAGAATCCCGCAGGAGCCATGGACCATTGCCCTGTCATCCTCTGAATTAGTGCCAGTTAACATCGTGCAAGTTAACATCCTACAGCCCAGGCTGAACCACTGAGATGGGAAGCTCAAGTTGGCATCTGAACCCACAGGACTGTTTCAACAGCTGACTGTGTGGCCCTGAGAGGCTGACTATGTGGACCCAAGAAAGCCTGCTTTGACAGTCCCTTCCTGGGTAGTGAAGGGGTGAGTAAAAGCAAAACCTTGGCTATAGCTTATTATTTGCGCTTGATTTCTTTGGCATTGTTTCTTAGGAAGGTGCTATTTTTTTTTTTAATGATTAGATTATTTCATTTGAAGATAATTTGATCCAGTCTGTTGCCTTACACATCGATTTGAAAATGATTTCCCTTGGCATATTTTTAGGTTTAGAAGCTAAGCTCACAGGCATTAAAGCATCAAGTCCCAGAGCCAATTCTTCTCTTTTTCAAAAACAGGACTTTAAAAAAATCTCCTTCAAATAAGTTCTGACAGTCTTAAGATTAGTTAAAAGCTCCACACAGCACTCAAGCATCGTGTGTGCTACCCTAGTGACTGATAATTTGAGCATAGACACTAACCCGGATCTGTGAGGTAGAATGGCCCAGCTATCAGTCTATTTTGTTCATTGGAGCATGACCTAAAAGAAGAGGTTTATAAATTTTTTTTGCAGACTGGTGAAATCTATTTTACTCATAAAAATATTTTCAAACTCATAAAACAAAATAACAGGATTATAAAGAAAACTATATTGATATATGTTTTATAAAACATAATTTAAAATCAGGATATTTTGTGTGCTCTTTAATTAACATACTAAATAACAAGTCTTAAAAATTACTCAAATTTTTAAGTCACACTGAGTGTGTATAAATGGTATTTCTAGATATCTGTAACCAACTCTAATGTTATATAAAAATATAAGTGATTTTCATTAGTTACAAGGTCACAGACACTGCTGTTATACTCAAAATTGGGGGAAATTCTTAGTTACAGTTAGGAACTAACACAAATAAGGAGGTCATGTTTTTTCCCATTGAAGGTCACTCAACCCACTGATTTCCATATATGGATCTACTGGGGTAGACCAAGTTCAGAACTGTAGCTAAACTACATCTTTATGAATTCTTTTTAATGTAGGAATATTGGTACAACACAATGCCTTAATCAGCACCTACTCTTCCCCCAAGTTCAAGATAGTATAATATTTTATATAACCAACCTCTTACTATTTTTTAAACTTTTTATTTTGCTTTGGGGTATAGCTGGTTAATAATGTTGTGATAGTTTCAGATGAACAGCAAAGGGGACTCAGGAAGGCTTTATGAATTAACTGTGCCCTGGGCAACCTCAGGGACTCATGAAATGGGATATTTTACAGGTGGTTAAAACTTTGGACTCATTTTGGTTTCTTCATGAAACTCCCTGTTTCACAAAGCATTCTTTTGCAGTCCACTCTGTTGTTTTCTTCTGTTCCTAAATTTCAGGCTCATCTCCACACAGCATTGTTCCCCAAGCACAAACCAGGACTGCACCAGGAAATCAACTCTAATGCTTGATGGAGATGAAACAGTTGCAAATAAATAAAGATTCCCTGACTTTAGAGGAGTCAGAAACCCTGACTGAAGGAATATCCTCCCACTCTCTACTCCCAGACTATGATTGGTGGCACTGGGCCTAGAGAGACAACCTTCAAGTTTAGAGACAAGGACAAGAGTCCTTGGGGCAATGGTCCAGTGTAGGGAAAAGGACCTGTGCTTGTCAGGGAGGGAGAATTAAGCTGACATAGAGACGTGGTGATGGATTGTCTTGGGAGCTGCTCAAAGGAAACAGTTCTCCTAGTTCTGGACCTAGAGTCAGCCTTGGAAAGGAATGTTAGGCTTTCAGTTTTTTTAACTTGTCCCGGCTTTCCTCTCCACTATCTCACTCTTCTCTTGTTCTTGACTTTCTTCTTTAGTGATCATCGATGCCAAGTTTTTGCTTCCACTTGTTGCATCCCCGCATCCATTCACCCACCCCAAGCAAAAACATCACCAAAGTATCAATGGGGAGAAAGGAGAGGAGTTAACATTTTAGTAAGGGAGCAAATGCAAGGAGTGAAAAATAAACAAATAACAAATACATAAATGATAAAACACTTTGAAAAGTGATCTGTGCTGACCAAAAAGAGAAAAGATGGCTGGAGGAGATTTAAGGGAAGAGGAGGTTTCACTCTTAAAATCTGCATGCAACCATATTGGAATTTTTTTTACAAATGGTAATACACATATTACTATTTGTAAAAACAATAGTAACATACAATAGTAATACACATACTACTATTATATTTTAAAAAGTAAAAGTAGGCAGAGCCTGTTACTATGTTCTCATTATTACTATTACTAGCCGCTATGACTTTATCTCATTTAGCACGTCTGATTCCTGACTCATTTGCTGGGATGACAGTTTCAGTTTCATCTTCACTAAGCCTATACATTCCACATCCATTGAATAAACACAAATGAAACCAAAAATTCTCTGTTGATTTTTTTCTTTAGGGTTTTATTACATCCCCTGTTGATCTGCTTCTCCACCTTTTTTTGTTTTTAAATAAAATACTTGAAGGATGAATGCAGTCCCTTGCTTCTGATGTCACCAGTTTTAGCCTTTTGGCATCATTTCTTGGGACAACACAACAGCAATCCTTGATTACTTTATTTCCTCCCCCCACCCTCTGTTTTAATTGCTTCTCATTTCCTAAATTACATCTCTGCTCTTGTGGCTAAGGACCTCACAATGTCTCTGCACTTTTGACCAACTTTCTGTTTTTTTAAATGCTCTCAGGATTGTAACAAACAAGTCAGTAAACATGTCCAAGGACCACTGTAGGCTGGACAGTGCAGCCTGTACTTCCTCCTTCGGGACTTGCAGTTCTGGACTCTAAATGAAAGGGGAAAATACGCAAAACCTTTGCACCCGACTTAATTCCCAAAGCCCCAGACTAGCTGCAGATATTCCACACGTTTGTGTGTCCTTCTACGTCTACACTGGCACCACTGGTATGTTTCCCGAACAACCACCATCTGCGTGTAAATATAATGTTATACCCACTCAAAGTTTTTCCAAGAATAGGAAAATAAAATATGACAATTACCTGCCCTGTCATTTGCTAGAAAGAGCTCTGTTTTAAATTAAACCAAAGAACAACCACAGACTTTTGTTCCAGTGCCAATATCCAAACATGTTTGGCTTCTGAGCGTCTCAAATTTCTTAAGTTCAAATCCATTAGTATATAAATCTACTCCTCAGCCGCCTTTCACACGCAGGCACGCAAATTACACGGAGCTACTCACCGAACAGTCTGTCAGTGGGTCCCTCATGGTGAAATGCTGTTTGCTTCAGTCCTTGTACCTACACTCCGGCATTCAGGATGCTGCACCCAAAGCTGGGTGTGTCCTGGACTTCCGGGATTCAAAGGGCCTAGAGTACGTCAGTCCTTGTCAAACACTCCAAGAAGGAAGTCCCAGCCCTGGACTTTAATCCCATTTGCTTTCTGAAAAAGCAAAGAATGGCTCCGGGTCAAGAGCGCTGGAGTGAGATGGTGAGAATGATTTCTGTAAATAGTTAGGGGTCAGAATACTGAGTCGTGAACTGCATGGCCTTGAAAGACAGCCCAGAGATTATAAAGTGTTCCTGGTGATTCAGTCACTCAGGGCTGGTAGTAGAGAGATTCTCTAAGCTTGCTGTATTCACTGTGTTTTTTTATTATCTGTTTTCTGATGCTTTGACACACTGGGGCCTATGGGGTTGACGGGGAAGGATTGCCCCTTCCAGGATTAGCTAATTCCTTGAGACAGACAGCAAACAACCAACTTGTAAGCACGGTTTTGATATGGAATACAACCAGTCCAGAGCCAGATCCGCAATCACCTCCCTTACCTTCCTCTCACACATCAAGTCAATATCCCCCTGCCCCAAACCACCCAGGGCCAAGGTATCAAACAATTAAGACCATCCCTATATAACTAGGGCTTCCCAGGTGGTGCTAGTGGTAAAGAGCCTGCCTGCCAATGCAGGAGATGTAAGAGACTCAGGTTCAATCTCTGGGTCGGAAGATCCCCTGGAGGAGGTCATGGCAACCCACTCCAGTATTGCCTGGAGAATTCTCTGAACAGAGAAGCCTGGCGGGCTACAGTCCATAGTGTTGTGAAGGGTTGGACAAGACTGAAGCAACTTAGCATGCACCCACGCATGCTTTATAACCATGACTGTAGTGGAAAATGTCCAGAAAAGCTTATGAGGGAGCAGGCGTGTAGTAAGCACCTCAAGTACCTAACTCAACCCCCTCACTACTACCCCAAAAGAACCAAGAGGCTAAACTATCAAGTTAAGGATTTTTCTATGCTCACCCTGATTTTTTTTAATCACTCAAGAGGATAAATCAAACCAGAAATCAGCCATTAGCAATTTATTTTTTAAATTGTTTTCTCTGCACCTGTGGCCTGTGGTCAATCCTGAGATTTCCAGCTAATGGCCTATAACAGCTGGTCTGTGGGTAGCTTTGCTCTGACTGGTGGACGGGTAAATGCAGGTCCACAGCCTGGAAGGAATTCCACACATACAGCCCAGTGGAACACTTCAGAGCTGCCCACATGACTCAGACTCCACTTATTTGCCCATGGTATGCAAACGCTATACACAGTATCCTTGGGCTTCCCTGGTGGCTCAGATGGTAAAAAACCCGCCTGCAATGCGGGAGACCTGGGTTTGATCCCTGGGTTGGGAAGAGATTGAAGGGGGATCGAAGGGAAGATCCCAGGAGGAGGGCATGGCAACCCACTCCAGTATTCTTGCTTGGAGAATCCCCATGGGCTTTTCTGAGGAGCCTGATGGGCTATGCAGTCCATGGGTTCTCAAAGAACTGGACATGACTGACCAACAAAGCACAGCACAGCACCGCAGAAATAACACATGCAGAGGCAGAGCCAGTGAGGGCGGAAGACTGTCTCTGTAACCCAGGGGCCCCTAACCTCTGGGACGTGGACCAGTACCTCCTGTCAGATCAGCGGCAGCATGAAATTAGAAATAGAGTGCCACACAGTGTGACAAGAGATAAATGCAGTGCAATAAATATAATACATTTGAATCATCCCCAAACCATTCCTTCCCACCCCTGGTTCGTGGAAAAATTGTCTTCCATGAAATTGGTCTCTGGTGCCAAAATGACTGGGGCCTGCTGCTGTAATCTGAGTAGAGAGAAGGGGTCCTCAGGGACCTCCATTCACACACTTAACAACGTTCTACCCTGAGCTTCTTCCAAGAAAGGTTATCACTGGAGATTACAACATGGAGTCCTAGCTATCAGGGCTAGAATTAGATAAGCTCCCCGCCATACTGAAAGCGGCTTAAGACACACTGTAAACTGAGGTTAGTAACATGTTGCTCAGATTCCCACTGGAGGGCTCCCTTGCCCTCAGAGAGGGTAAACGACTTGGCTTGAGCCTCGGATCCAGAGCCTGGGGCAGCTCAGTGTCTTCCCCCAGTTCCTGCTGCACTTGTCTCAGTTCAGGCCTAACTCAGCTCAGCACGGGGAGATTGGCCTCCCTTACCAATCCCCACAAGAAATACTGTCACCCCAAGCTACTGTGGTCTCTGTGGCCCTCTGGGAGGTTGGGAGGACATTCCCACACCCATACTTCTCATGTGTGTCTCTTCCAGCAGGCTATCTAGTTTTCCCTTAGACCTCCTGGGGAAATTAAAATATCTCCATCTTACTATAGTCTCCCTACCACAGGCTATTTCTTGTAAAGGAAGCTGGGTGTCCTGACTGAATTCGGAGAATTAGAGTTGGCTATTTGTTAAGCTTTTCAGAGGGTGTTTGAATCTGCAACAAAACTTTGATTTTGGATGTTAGAAGAGGGCTGTATTTATCTCTAGTCACACTGTGTGTGTGTTAGTTGCTTAGTTGTGTCCGACTCTTTGCAACCCAAAGGACTGGGGCCTGCCAGGCTCCTCTGTCCACGGAATTTCTGGCAGTTGGAGTGGATTGCCATTTCCTTCTCCAGAAGGTCTTCCTGACCCAGGGATTGAACCTAGGTCTCTTGCATTGCAGGCAGGTGCTTTACCATCTGAGCCACCAGGGAAGCCCCTTGTCACAATAATGCTGTGTAAAAACTAAGATCATGTGCGTGAAGCAGGGCATCCAGAGCTGGTGCTCTGGTACAACCTAGAGGAATAGGGTGGTGAGGGAGGTAGGAGGGGGTTCAGGATGGTGGGACACACGTACACCTGTGACTGATTCATGCCACTGTATGGCAAAACCCACCACAATATTGTAAAGTAATTAGCCTCCAATTAAAATAAATATATTAATAAAAAAGAAAAAAGAACCCCCCCCCCAAAAAAAAACAACTAAGATCATGGCATCCGGTCCCATCACTTCATGGAAAATAGATGGGGAAACAATGGAAAAAGTGACAAACTTTTTTTTCCTGGGCTCCAAAATCATTGTAGGTGGTGACTGCAGCCATGAAATTAAAAGATGCTTATTCCTTGGAAGAAAAGCTAAGACAAACCTAGACAGCATATTGAAAAGCAGAGAAATTACTCTGCCAACAAATGTCCATATAGTCGAAGTTATGTTTTTTCCAGTAGTCATGTATGGATGTGTGAGTTGAACCATAAAGAAGGCTAAACGCTGAAGAACTGATGCTTTTGAACTGTGGTGTTGGAGAAGACTCTTGAGAGTCTCTTGGACAGCAAGGAGATCACACCAGTCAATCCTAAAGGAAATCAGCCTTGAATATTCAATGGAAGGGCTGATGCTGAAGCTGAAACTCCAACAATTTGACCACCTGATTTGAAAGCCAACTCATTGAAAAAAACCCTGATGCTGGGAAAGATTGAAGGCAGGAAGAGAAAGGGACAACAGAGGATGATGAGATGGTTGGATGGCATCACTGACTCAATGGACATGAGTTTGAACAAGCTCCAGGAGATGGTGAAGGACAGGGAAGCCTGGCGTGCTGCAGTCCATGGGGTCACAAAGAGTTGGACACAACTGAGCAACTGAATGACAACAATAAACGGAAGATCCAGTGGTTTCAAATGACTTTATTTAGTCCACAAATGTGTGGTTTAGTTGAGTGGTTCTTTGGTTCTCCTTGGGCCCACTCATGCAAAAGCAGGTCATCTCCAAACGTCTGTTGATCTTGGCAGGGCAGTTCTTCTGGGCTCTGCTGGGCAGGTGACTGGCTGGGAGCTGAGGTGAGTTTTTCTCAACCTGAAGCCTAAGCCAGACTGTTCTAGGGTATGTTGAGGAGCCAAGAGTGAGTGGAAGTGCTCAGGCCTCTCAAGGTGCAGGCTTGGAATGGACACACCATCACTTTGGCTCCGTTCAGCTGACCAAGGCCAGTCACAGGCCAGCCCCAATTCAAGGGGGTAGGGAAGATTCCAGTCCTTAGTGGGAGGAGCCGAGTGTCTCACTACAAAGGGCACAGACACAGAGACAGGCCAAGAGCTGCATTTTACATTCAATACACTACATAGTCAATATTTGTTCTTCAGTGACTAGAGAGATAAAAGTGGATAGGACACTGAAAGGGAGGACTGAAATATGTCAACCTTTCCTTTTCTTCAATTCAACCTCAGGGGACCTGTTTGGAACTTCAGCAGAGATTGAGGTCAGGAAGAGAAATAAGGGGAGTTGAGTTCATGACAGACTTTAGACATTGATTTGGAAACAGGGTGATTCTCCTTTCTGACCCCACACCCCATCCTATACATACACACCCCTCCCCTGCAGAGGGTGGAGGGGGTGGGGGGGAAGTAGCAGAGCAGGTTCTCCAACGTGCCTGCAGCCCCAGAGGCTGTGGCTGGTGAGGCACCTTGGCAAGGAGGCCAGAGGAGACCAACTTGAATAAGTTTGTCCTTGAGCAGATGAGAATCCACAACCCCTGACTCCCAGAAATGGCCCAGCGAGACTGGAAAGAGGAAGTTGAGTTCCTGTGTGAGCAAGAAGGTGAAGAGCCTTACAGTTTTGGAATTGGTGTTAACATCACCTTGCTTGCATCTATAGGTTGATGAGAATTCTATATAGTGAAGCATCTCAAAGAAGGTATTCTCTATATTTTTTTCTAAACAAAGATGCCCAAGGCATCTTTAAAATTTGTTCTCTTCAGGCTTGTCTCTGGTCATATGTTCTTGGCTTGCACTCATTCTCTGGCTTCTTTCCAGCACGGGCCTTCAGCTGACCTACTGTTTGATCATTCAGATCCTCGTCTTCCTGCTTCCTTTCCCAGTCTGTGTTCAGCAGTCGCCTTCCCAGCATGACCTCTCTGCAGAAAGAAAATCTGCAGTGGATTGATCTGGAAGCCACTCCACTGCACTCCACCCACCGCATTTGGTGCTGTCTCCAAGGCAGGCTTGCCTCCAACAACATGAGGACACATTTGTTAAGTGTCTGTAAGCAGATGTTGGGTGTCTTAAGTCAGTAAGAAGGAGCCCAGGAGTAATAGAGGTGCGTGCATGCTAAGTTGCTTCAGTCGTGTCCGCCTTTTTGTGACCTCACGTACTGTAGCCCTCCAGGCTCCTCTGTCCAGTCCATAAGAGTCTCCAGGCAAGAATACTGGAGGGGGTTGCCAGGCCCCACTCCAGGGTATCTTCCTGACCCAGGGATTAAACCTGTGTCTCTTACGTCTCCTGCGTTGGCAGGCAGGTTCTTTACCACTAGCATTGTTGTAGCCAAGCATTCCGGGAAACAAACTCACTCAGAAGGACAATGCAGATAGTGGAGTGCAGTTTATTACACTGGCAGGCCCAAGGCAGAGTCTCCTCTTAGCCAAGGATCCCAACAAGTTTTTGAGAAAACCTTATATACTCTAAGTGTACATGCACAAACCCACCTCCCCAAATTTCCTAGTCTGAACAAAGGAAAAGAAAGATACAATCAAAGTTAACCCGTGATTCGTATGCCTTAAGCCTAGGTAGTTGCTGCTGCTGCTAAGTTGCTTCAGTAGTGTCCGACTCTGTGCCACCCCATAGACAGCAGCCCACCAGGTTCCCCTGTCCCTGGGATTCTCCAGGCAAGAACACTGGAGTGGGTTGCCATTTCCTTCTCCAATGCATGAAAGTGAAAAAATGAAAGGGAAGTTGCTCAGTCGTGTCTGACTCTTAACAGTGGACAATTAGCAATAGGCCTGTGGTCATATCCCAATAAGCATAATAGAATTTATGATTCTATTTGGTTGCACAGATAGTTAGGGTATTCTTTTAGGCAACAGAGAGTCTAGGTACGAGCCCTGGGGCTCTTCCATCTGGGGGGGCTGGTTTTCCAGTTGGTATGTCGTTTCCATAGCTACTGGGCATAGAGCTCTAAGTCCACAGTCCGGCCCAAGATGGAGTCCTGCTTTCAGGATGGAGTCTGTTCTGTCTGTTTCCTCTTTCAGCCCCACCTGGGAAGCGTGTAATAGAGGTTAAGAGCAATTCAAAACTTGCCTTGACATTTCTTTAGTAGCCAAAGCATGTGAAGAATTGGAAATGGCACAAGCATGGATCAATAGGGACTTGGTAACTTAAGGTAACTAAAGGTAACATGGGTAACTAAAGGTAACTAGAGGTAACTTAAGGTAACATGGGCTCACATTTAGAGGACTTACCATGTGTCAATATTTAATATTTGTAAAGCTATACTAAGTGCTGTATAAACATTAACTTTTAAAATCATCATAGCAATCACTCGAGATAGATCTGTATTATTTTGATCCTTATAATACACATAGGGAAACTGAGGCACAGCATGGTTAGGTGACTTACCTAAGGTCACACGGGTAGGAGTTGGAGAGCTGGAATTCATCTAACTCCAGTGCTTCTGTTTCCTTACTATGCTGCCTTGCTACTCAACCCGGATACTGGAGTGAAAGAGCCAAACAATGAGGACAGAGTACAAAATACACAACAAGTTGCGAGAGAAGTGAGTCTAGTTGTTTACGTATGTAAGAAAAAAAAGATCCAGACACATATACACCAGGCAGATAACACTATAGCTCTGAAGGATGGAACTGTGGAGGAGTCTTCCTCTCAAGGGCCTACATTTCTATGTAATTTTAACATTTAAAACAAACATATACTGCTTTGAAAACAAATAAGACCAATAACACTTTTTAAAAAGGATAACAATTAGGCTAACTTTAATTTTAACCTTTTAAAAAAAGTTAGAACCAATAAGTGAAATGGAGACAGCAGGCCTTGTTAGTCCATATCTTCATGACTTTGTATAATGGTGGTTCCTTCCACCTAGAATTCCTTCTACCTGTAAGTTGCCTTAGTGTGCTTTCATTTATCTACAAAGTCCAGCTGGTGATATTTTCTCCAGATTTTTTTTCTCTCACTTTTGCCTTTGTACTACTGTTATCCAAAGCTTGCCCTTCTTTTAATTCATCTGTCCTATTGTGTGGAGATTATTAGTTTAATGGTCTGCCTCCCACACTACTCAGTGAGCTCTTTATATAAAGTATGTGGAGCAAGGAAGTGTTCAATACATAAATGTTTTCATTTCATTGAATTCAGTTCTGAGAAAGTGGCCCCATTAGCTAGTTCTTCTTCATCCGTAAGATGAGAATGTTGCTTTTGAGTAGGCCTGTATCCTTAATTCTCAGGAAGCAGAGTTCAAAACACTGAGAGTCAAGATAAGTATGACCTCTGGGCAGGAACTCTAAAATGGGAAACAGTCCAAATGCCCTTGGGAGTCTCTGCTGCTCTGATTAAAAATGGCCTTGACAAGCAGGAAACTGAGAAGGAATCAGAAGGATCCCAAGGGGCCACTTAGAGAAATTTCTTGGAGATTTGTTGGTTAAAAATATATAAACATATGAGATAAGAAGGCTTGGAACCAAGGATTTAATCAAAAGGTGGCCTAACGCTAAGAATAGATTTTTAAAAACTGGAGTCTAAAATGAGCCAAGTTCTGCAAAGTTTGCCAGGAACATCTGAAGGAATTTTTACCATATCCACAGCAAGAAGAATGTGAAGGGACAGCATCTGGGCTGGGGGCTGTTGAACCACTTTTGATGACTGAGTGAGCAGCAGCCCTTAGGTTGTAGGGTTCCAGGTGTTCGAGGGTCAGGCCGAGAGGCTGGCCAGCAGTCGATCACCGCTTCACCGCGCCTTGACACAGCCCGATTCTGAGTCCTGGACGAAGCCGAGTGCTCCTTGGCCTGTTAGAGCCTACAGAGGACCAGTATCCTTTCTGCAGTCATTCCAAGCATATTAGAGCCACGGACCGTGTTTACGAGACATGACGTCACCTCCACCAATCGCCCTCAGAAGGAACTATAGAAGCAATCTCATTCTGACTAAACGACTTTTTATTTTTAGTCTCTGGTGGTTTGCTGCAGTGATTAGTTTCCTTAATTTCCATGTCTCCCCAGAGCTGGAAGAAACATTTCTGAAGCCTTGCCTTAGTGCATACATTAAAAAAAAAAAAAAAGTACCTCTGCCCAAAGCTTCAGGATAAGAAAACAAACAAACTCGACCTAATTCAGAAGCGCTAATGAGTGTTTTAAACTAGGGCAGGAGTGGAGGAAGGGTATGTGTGAGGGGGAACACAAGGATATTGTTACTGTTAATAGTCAGCCTAATTTGTAGCATCTAAAGTAAAACTAAACTTTTAGTTTGTATGGATTATCTGGTGGTTTAAAAAATAGCACAAAAGGTGTGTGTGTGTGTGTGTGTGTGTGTGTGTTTACCACTTTCCACTTCATAAAAATTTCCTAATTTTTAAATTTAAGTCCAAATGCTCACAATTAACTTACTTTCTAAATACAAAGCAGGCCTGTATTCATTGTGCTAGGGCTGAATTTTCACTGTGCGTGTCCAAGTTTCATATGTATTAATTTAAAATCTCCAGGTGTTAATGGAATAAAGATGAAATCAAATAGATAAATTTGCATAAAGCAAATTAGGATAAACTTGCTTTTCTCCAATAAGCCCTAGGAAATGAAAACTTAATGGACAACTAATTAACAATCGAGTCATCCTACAGCCATGCCCCATGGCCCAGCTTCCCCCCAAAAGCACAAGAAGGATATTTGACAAATGCAGATTAGTCTAAATTACATTATATCTTCACTGGCTCACCTGTGTTAATATTCATGGGAATTACTTACATTTTCCTAAAGCTCATCTAGGACCAGTCTTACAGATTTCAATTAAAATGCACTCTGGAATGTCAAGCAGAGGCTTGATTTTGTCTGCAGATCACAGTTTGGCATTTTTGTTTATGGAAATAATGTGCCAACCAGGATTTATTTGCCTTTTTCATCGTGGTTATACTTCTCCATTATAAATCATCGATTATAGTTATTTCCTATAAATCACTGCCAGGTTATGGAGATAGAATCTCAGAAAACATAAGCACTCCAGAGAGTTGTTTACCTCAGTTCCTTTGGAGCAAGAACTGAGGAGCTGGGGGATGGGCACGGAGAGGAGGAAGGGCTTTACTATTTCTCTTTTCACATTTAGAATTTTATATGATGTGCTTGTATTACCTATTCAGAAGAATAAAGTAATTTGTTAAAACCATTGCATATCCCTGGGACTGAGGGCATGCAGTGCATAAACCGGTTTACTCAGAACTTAAGATTGTCAACCAGTCCTCTGTGTATTTATTTAAAATCTCCCCCTGTTGTCTTCTTAAACTATTTAACCCCTTATTTATCTTCTTTCACAACATTCAGAAATGGTCCTCCTGAAAAATCACTGTTTCTGTCATTTCTCCTTCTTGGAAGCATGTTATGTGGGCCTTCCCCTGGTAGCTCAGCTGGTAAAGAATTTGCCTACAATGCAGGAGACCTGGGTTCGATCCCTGGGTTGGGAAGATCCCTTGGAGGAAGGCCTGGCAACCCACTCTAGTATTCTTGCCTGGAGAATTCTGTGGACACAGGACCCTGGAGGACTATAGTTCATGGGGTCGCAAAGAGTCAGGCAGGAGTGAGCAACTAACACAACACTACATAAGACCTTACTGAAAGACTGAAAGAATGGATAGGTATCAATGAGTTAGCAATTGTATAAGATGCTGTGCTGTGTGCTATGCTTAGTCTCGTGGGTAATCATTCCCTTCTCCAGGGGATCTTCCCAACCGAGGGATCGAACCCAAGTCTTCAGCATTGCAGGCAGATTCTTTACCACTTGAGCCACCAGGGTAGCGTGGTGAGGGACATGAAGATGAATAAACTCCAATCTCTTCTTTCAAAGCACTCAGTGTGATGAAAGGAGGCTATTTTATATTGTGATAGATTATATGAAAGAGGTCTTTACAGAAATGTGATGGAAATTCCAGAAAAGTACCCTGCTTGCTCATCTTCGTTGGGGAAGGGAAGAATGCCAGAAAACACTAGCAAGAGACAATCACACTTGCTGATGCTCAAAGGACACATATTAATTATCTGTGCATAATAGAGTATGTGTTGTTTTGTTCAGAAGAGTGCCTTGAGCTCAGGTGTGTGTAGAACCTTATAGTTGAGGCTAAAGAGATACTGAGATAAGATGTGGGAAGCCTTAGGTGCCATGTTCTAATTTTAACCCAAAGGTAATTGGAGCCACATAGGGGTCTTTTTCCATGTAGGAAATTCAGCACATTGTGATATTCAGATGTGCATTCTAGACTGATCACTCTGACAGCAGTATGGAGACTCCGAAGAGGGGTGACATAAGGAACAGAAAGAGGGGGAGCTTGTTGCCAGGAGAATAACAGTGAATCCTTAACGTGGAGAGGAAAGGGTAGAGTTCTTAGATGGAACAAGGAGGACATAGTGATGAATCGGATTGGAGGTAAACAATGAAGAAGTGGATAGATCTAGAATGAAGCCTAGGCTTCTGGAACCCTCTGCAAGATTCCCTTCTCTATGGCCTCCATAGGAGGCACTATTGGGCAGGAATTAATAGGATAGGCTTTGGCGTGTGAAAAATATGATTTTAAAAGTTGGTTGTACTATACTTAGTACACTAATTTGGGGGGAAATTTCTTAACCCCCTTTAAGCCTTAATTTACTGATATGTAAAATGGAAATAATATACCACATAACTCATAGCAGAGTGTACACAATAAAATGTTCAGTAAACACTAGCTGTTTATATGACTTATCTTTTTATTTTTGCAAAATAAGGTAAGGCATTATTAAAGATGATTGCACAATAATATACACATAGAACACTGAAAACTACAACTATTATAATTTAAAAACTGCAAAAAAGCTAATATGAGTATTCTACTTAACAAGCAATGTAGAATTCTCAGGAAGTTTTAGCTAATGTATTTTCTTCTCTCACTAAGCTTCCCTTTAAGAGAATGAGACACTTTGTATTACTTTATTGCTCTTGGAACTCAAAGTTGACAGTCTCATTTTTAAAGTGACTTTGTTGCATCTGAACAAGTGCAAATTTCACTTGAGACACTATTAGGGTTTTGAAAACAAATATATGGATTTTAAGAGTTATCTCAAAGTTGCAGACAAATTGTAAGTTTAGTACACAGAATTCTTTTTTCATACCTTAATATTTCAGTGTGTATTTCCTGCAAACAAGGACATAATTCAACAAAACCACAGTACAACCATCAAAAGCAGGAAATTAACACTGATTTATTACTACCATCTACCTCTCAGTTCCACCAATTGTCCTCATTACGGTCTCCATAGCCGCAGAATCCAGTCCAGGCTCATGCACTGCATCTGGTTGTCAAATCTCTTCTGTTTCCTTCACTCTGGAGCAGTTCTTCAGTCTTTGCTTGACTTTCATGCCATCGAGACACTTGAGGATTACCAGTTAATTATTCTGTAGATTTATTTGTATTTGCCCCTACGTTTGTACTTATTTGATATTTGCTCACGGTTAGATTCAAGTTAGGCTCCTTCGGCAGAAATATCACAGAAACAATGCTGCTTTCTTATTACATCCAATCAAGTGACTAAAATTCCATTTTTATCATTACTGATGGTGTTTACTTAATGGAGATGGCATCTCCCAGGCTTCTTTGCTGTAAAATTACAACTTCCACCTTTGAGGTTAATAAATATGTAGAAGAGATGTACCTTGAGATTCCTCATCAAACTTCCAGTTTATTTATTTACTGATTTATATGAACTCAGTTTCTCAGGCTCAGTGTCTCATGCTGGGCCCCACCTTGTATGAACACCCTCTTCACCCCACCCTGGTTCTCCATGCAGTGCCGTCCTCTCTCTGTAGACATCTCCTTAAGCCCATTTGGCCTCCAGCACCCAACTGTGGGCCATCATGACCTGCCCCCCCTACCCCCACCCCCTCCACCTGGCACAGACATCGTCCTGTTCTGTCCCATCCTAGGAATGAATAGGTCAGAAAGAAAAGAGAAGGGAAGGAAGGAAGACAGAGGCAGAAGGGGCAGGTCATCTTTATCATTGCTGTGCTTAGTCCCTCAGTCTTGTCCGATTCTCTGTGACTGTGACATCATGGACGGTAGCCTGCCAGGCTCCTCTGTCCATGGGATTTTTTTCAGGCAAAACTACTGGAATGGGTTGCCATTTTCTCTTTCAGGGGATTTTCCTGACCCAGGGATCAAACCTGCAGTTGATTCGTTACCTTCTGAAGCTTCCAAGAAACCCATCGTTATCATTAACATCATTGTACTTCGTTCTGTCTTTGTTATCAGTGAATTGTTTGCTGGCTTATCTTCTTCCTTGTATTCTTCTGCTCTGGACATTTCCCAAGGTTCCAGTTTAGAAGACAACAGAGGAATGACTCAGAGCTCCAACTACGTTATCTGCATCACTGCTTTCTGATTCTGAGACCCAGGCAAGGTTCTTATTCTCCTAATACATCTGTCTCTCTCTCTGAAAAAAATGAAAATAATAATGATACCTGGTTGTGGTCCTATCTTTCCAATTTTGGGCAGACATTTCCAAATGAATGGACTCACATTAGCTCAAATTCAAAATGTAAAAATGAGCTCATTTTCCCCTTACAAAACATATTCATCTTCCTGAAGCCCTTATTTCTGTGAATACACACATTCATGCTACGAGCATTTATTGAGGGCTTACTGTTAGCAAGCATGGTGGCTAAGAATCCAGATATAAAAAAGCAAGGTCTCTGCCCCCAAGATGCTTAGAGTGATTGTGTGGTAGTGGTAGTGTGGTGGAGTGGATGCTTAGTCAGGAAGATAGTGTGATGAGCACTCTGATGGAGTTAAATGGTGGCATCTTTTCTTCTCTAGGAAGAGTACCACATTCCAAGAGACTAAGGCTTTCTAGCAGGTGGACCACACAAAGGTAGCTGGATGGAGACGAGGGCCAAGGTCTTCTAGGCAGAGTGAGCAGCATGGCCAAAGAGCTGGAGATACAATGCAGCACAGCACGTTCTGAGACCACAGCCTTGAGAAACAGAGCCAGAGAGGTCGTGGGGAGGGATGAGGATGGAATGAAGGTGACAGGGTTCAGGGGCCACTGCTGAGGGCTTACTCATCGGATCTCCTAAACCCTTTGTCTCAGATGACCTTCTTTGCATGTGACTCACCCAAATCCTACCATTCTTTTAAAAAACTTTTATTTTATTTATTGTTTATGTATTTGGATGCACTGGTCTTAGTTACATGTGATCTACGAAGGGGCATGCAGGATCTTCCAGGCGTGGCACGTGGGATCTAGTTCCCCGACGAGGGGTCAAACCCAGTTCCCTTGCATTGGAAGCATGGAGTCTTAGCCACCGGACCACCCGGGGAGTCCTGTGAACCCTATCCATTATTGTTGGCTTTCTCCTTGAAACCTTTTCTTATCTGACCTTGAAGCAACTTCCCTCTTCTCCCAACTTTTCTGGCAATAACTATCCTATAGTGTATTTCATATGATGATGATAATAATGTCTCATACATGTAGAGTAGTTGCAGTCTTCAAAAACATTTTATCCTTATCATAAAGTTTGATCTGCATAATAGAACAAGTACCATTTCTTTTACAGCTTTGTTGACCCATTAAAGTGACCACTGCTTGTGCCTTGCTCCTCTAAGTAGGTTGAGAACCCCTTCAATTCAGCAGCTTTGCCTTTGTCTTATTTATATCTCTCACAATGCCTACCAGACAGTCTCACAGAGAATTGGTGCTCAAGGCATGTGTTGACTTAAGATTGATGTGAATTTCACTGAAGTCATTAATACCGTAGTTCTGTGTGTTTTTAGCTAGCATGGCATATATTACCTTATATATCCTAGGGAATGACTTGTAAGTGGTATAACTAAGAAACGGCAGCACTCAAGTATAGTATGTTAAGGCTCTGTTCTAGGAACCATCTAGTGCCCTCAACTGAAAGGAAAAAACACTCATTACCTTAAAAACCTTTGGGGACCCTTTGAAATCATCTTTAGTGATGTGGCTCCATATGGCCTGGCATCTTACACATTGCTTGCTGGCTGGCTTACTGGGTAGTTACTAGTAGCATGGGTCAATAAAAGAATCAGGGGTTTAATTTCAAGTAATCTAATTAACAGATCTAAGATCCGATCTCAAATCTGAGATCTAAGTAATCTCAGTTGTGACTCAAAAAAGGAGAGATGATAATTGCCCTTATTTTTTCCTATAACTTCCTACCTCTGTAGCACTTCATCCCTACTCACCCTTAGGAATACTTCCCAGGAGATTTTCAGCTGAGTCTTAAAACCCAGACTCTGAATGTCTATTTTCACTACCTAGATACCTTCTATACTTCTAATCTGCAATGTGTTGAATTACTGAACTGCTTGAATTGGCTCCTTTTAAACCTATGTTCTGGGTTATATGTGTGCCCCTATGAGCTCCCAGGGTGAGGCTGAGGAAAAGATGTGTGTGCTTTGTGAAGTGGAACACCGCAGTGAACTTGGAAAATTGAGTTCAGTCATTGATGTATTAGGCTTATTGAGAATTTTCCCTAAGAAAGGCCTCTGATGTAGCTGAGAGCACTAAACAATATAATGTTGAAAACAGGGAAAAAACGCATGAAAACTGCAGGGGAAAACATTTGAAATCTGTAAGAAAAATTAAAGGTGGTAATTTAAAAAAGCCAGTGGACAATTCAAATGCAGTAGAAATCTGGGCATCTGAAGTCTGCAGAAACAAAGGCAAACTTTGGAAGAAGTGTAATGCACTAGGAATATATAAATTTTGAAATCACTCAGATATAGGGTCAAGTCTCAGTTCTACTGCCTGACAGCTGGGTGACAGAGATACTTATTTGAGTCATAGTTTCTGCCTTTGTAAGTTGTGGGTGATAGCGGTGTGCTGGTAAATATTTAATAACTGGTCGTACAAACAGACAAAATCTCAGTTTGCAGGTTTTGCCCATTTTCACAGAGTAAATTCTCCCACCACAACCAATTTCAAGCTGCCCATTTAATATCACTGAACATATTCTTGGGAAGAAGTGCATGGTAGCACACCATCATACTTCAAGAGCATAGGTGATAGTAAAATGTACTAAAATCATTAGAAAGGGATTTTTTTTAGTATTATCTATATTTTAAAATATAATTTTAAATTGTAAGTTTATATAATTTTAATAATGGCTATTTAATAACCAGTTTGCAAAATTCCAGGATATTTAATCAGCTCAAACAAGCTTTGTTCAGGCAAATGGTATGGTGCTTTTGGCTGTGAGTTCAGCGTCAATGAATTAGAAATATATTTTACGTACCACTGTCTTTAAACAAAATCATGTGTAAAACAAAGTTATGTATTGATCAGTTGATGCAAACACTGTGGCCAGAGGCTCTCAGGAAACCAGCCCCGTATTTTTCTCACGGGAGTGGTAATTAACACTGAGTTTATAGAACATCACCACCGAGAGTACCAAGAGTCAAGTGGATCTGCCTTTTTGGGGGTGGTTTGATTAAGACAGTTCTGCACTTAGCACAATGCCTGCACACAGTAGGAAAGCCCTAGAAGGCCTCCTTTCTTCTGCATCTCGCCTCCCCTGCCTGGGTAGTCTGTGCTAAACCTTGCAGGCTAGCTCAGTCGCACCCATCAGTTATGAAATCTACAAATAGCAAGTGTTGTTACTGTTGGATGCTTGCCTCCTTCAGGGAGGTGTTATGGAATTTGTGACCATCCATCAATTCACAGCCCATTAGATGCCTTTGAACAACACAAAGAAAGGTGTTAACAGTAACAACACAAAAGAACTACACTCAGTCAGGAAGTTTGCCCTCCTCCCCAAGTTTCTCCCCTGGCTGATGAGTACCAATCCCTCATCCTTTTTCAAACTGCCTTCCTTAAAGGAAACTGGAGGCTTTTCCTGTACCAGAGCTCAGTAAAATCTTCTACCTTTCATTCTCTGTCCAAACTCAGTTTGTTGCCTGAGGGTTGAATCCTCAGTGATGCTCAGTCCTTTATTTCTTCCAATAGCCATGCTCCATCACCCTGCCTTACCATGTGATGCCCACCACCACTGACCTGCTCCAAGTTGGAGCAGTTTTTCCAGTCATGGTTAGGATCAGCATTATTTAAAATAATGTTCCAGTCGTGGTTAGTATGGGCATCATTTAAAAAGCCATGTTCTTTTTTTCATGAGAAATGACAGCATATCAGACTATGCTACTTCTTGCTTAAGTCCTTGAAAGATTTCCTATTACTCTTACCTAAAACTTGCCCTCCTTACCCTGGCACACAGGGTAAGGATGATGCATTGCTCCCTAACTTTTGAATGTCAACACCTGCACTCTCCTCCTTGTTTATCTTGCTTCATCACATTGGCCTTCTCACTGCTCCTTGAACTTACAAGTCTGTTCCCACATCAGAACCTTTGTGTTTCAGGCTCCTGCTGCCTGGTATATAGCCATCCAAGTTCCTCCTCCAGCCACTCCTGTCAGTCACGTGTGTGCATGTGTGCGTGCTCAATCGTGCCCGACTCTGCAGTCCCATGGATTGTAGCCCACCAGGCTTCTCTGTCCATGATATTTTTCAGGCAAGGATACTGGAGTGGGCTGCCGTCTTCTTCCATGCAATCTTACCAACGCAGGGATCAAACCCACATCTCCTGCATCTCTTGCATTGCAGGCAGATTCTTCCCCACTGAGCCATTGGGGAAGCCCCCCTGACAGTCACATCTCAGCCCAAATCACCTGTCTGTAAGGCGTCCGTGACTGTGTAGTCTGAAGAGCCCTGGCAGAACCATGCGATCACTTCGTTCCTTCATGACTTTTACCCTTTGTCATTATGTGACATCAATGTGTTTTATGGGCTAAATTGTGTCCCCCCAAATTCATATTAAGTCCTAACCCCTAGCACCTCAGGAGTGACTGTTTTTGGAGATAAGGCCTTGAAAGAGGTGCTAAAGATACTTTTCACATTTATGCATTCTACGTCCATTTCCCTAAAAGTCCCTAAAATAGGTTATGTGTATGAATCAGTGTTTATTGCAGAAGACAGAGGATGTTCACTTTTTGCCAAATTACGATACCCTTGAAACTTTGTTTTTTCCCTTTTGTTGGAAAAAAGAGATTAGTATAACAAAAATTTCATCAATGGTTAAAAAAGAGGTGATTAAGGTAAAATAAGGCTCTTAGGGTAGGCCGTAATTCAGAATGACTGCTGTCCTAAAAAGAAGATGTTAGGACACAGACAGATACAAAGAGAAAAGACGGTGTGAAGACACCGTAAGAAGGCAAGCCAAGGAGAGGGAACTCTGAGAATAATCAACCCTGCTGACACTTTGATTTCAGACTTCTGTCTCCAGAGCCAGGGGAAGTGGGGGAAGTGATAAATTTCTGTTAAGTCACCCTGTCTGTGATATTTTGTTATGGCAGCCCTGACAAACTAATATTCATCATTTTTTTTGTTGTTGTTTTTGTTTTTCCCTTTCCTCACTAAATTATAAATTTCATGAAAGCAGGAATTATATGTGTCTTATTCACACTTCTAGTCTTAATGTCTACAACAATTCCTAGCACCAAATGGGCTTTCTATAAATATTTCTAAATGATTGATGATTGAATGATGCATCCAGGAATGTGAGCCTTGGCTGTTCAAGTTATCTCTAGCTATGCCAACTATTGTTGTTGTTCAGTTGCTAAGTCATGTCTAACTCTTTGCGACCCCATGGATTGTAGCACGCCAGGCATCCCTGTCCTTCACTATCTCCTGAAGTTTGCTCAAACTCATGTCCATTGAATCAATGGTGCCACTCAATCATCTCATCCTCTGTCACCCCCTTCTCCTCCTACCTGCAATCTTTCCCAGCATCAGGGTCTTTTCTAATGAGTCAGCTCTTCACATCAGGTGGCCAAAGTAGTGAAGCTTCAGCTTCAGCATCAGTCCTTCCAATGAGTATTCAGGGTTGATTTCCTTGACAATTGACTGGCTTGATCTCCTTGCTGTCAAGGGACTCTCAAGCGTCTTCTCCAGCACCACAGTTCGAAAGCATCAGTTCTTCGGTCTCCACCTTCTTTATGGTCTAACTCTCACAGCCATACATGACTAATGGAAAAACCATAGCTTTGACTAGTTTTATTATTCATTACTTTAAAAACAAGCAAAACTCTTGCCTAAAGAATTGCTTCAATACTTGTTATGAGTCCCAGAGCTTAGACCTTCTTAACCCATTTTTTCCCCCACAAATCTAGTTGATTAATTCTCCCAGCTCTTCAACACCCTCTCTGCTGAGTTCTGTTTATTTCTAGATATTTCTCTAACCGGCGTCTTTCTCCACTTATGTTCTGGGTGCCTGGATCTGTGAAGCTGGTAATGCAGGTAGCTTCCCTTATCTGAGTCCTGCCACAAACCCTTCAACATTTCTGTCCCAGGCACCAGTGAGAGGATGTAGCCCTCCTACCCCACGCCTCCGCTACAGGGAAAGACTTGGAGACAAATTGAGAAAATGCTCATCTTGCTTCCTAAGTAATGCAATGTTTATTGCTGACAGCTCCCATCTCACCAGTGGGTTCTTGTTTCTCCATCATCTTTTGTGCCCTGTTAATTGCCAGGCCCTAGACAAGTCTCCAGAAACACCACCAGAACCCAGCTTTATGCTGGTTATTCTATTAGCTCTTCATTTCCAGCCCCTACCAGATCTCACCATAAACTGGAAAATTCTGAAAGAGATGGGAATACCAGACTACCTGATCTGCCTCTTGAGAAATTTGTATGCAGGTCAGGAAGCAACAATTAGAACTGGACATGGAACAACAGACTGGTTCCAAATAGGAAAAGGAGTACGTCAAGGCTGTATATTGTCACCCTGCTTATTTAACTTATATGCAGAGTACAGCATGAGAAACGTGGAAGAAGGGCTGGAAGAAGCACAAGCTGGAATCAAGATTGCCGGGAGAAATATCAATTACCTCAGATGTGCAGATGACACCACCCTTATGGCAGAAAGTGAAGAGGAACCAAAAAGCCTCTTGATGAAAGTGAAAGAGGAGAGTGAAAAAGTTGGCTTAAAGCTCAACATTCAGAAAACGAAGATCATGGCCTCTGGTCCCATCACTTCATGGGAAATAGATGGGGAAACAGTGGAAACAGTGTCAGACTTTATTTTTGGGGGCTCTAAAATCACTGCAGATGGTGACTGCAGCCATGAAATTAAAAGACGCTTACTCCTTGGAAGAAAAGTTATGACCAACTTAGATAGCATATTCAAAAGCAGAGATATTACTTTGCCAAGAAATGTTCGTCTAGTCAAGGCTATGGTTTTTCCTATGGTCATGTATGGATGTGAGAGTTGGACTGTGAAGGCTGAGCGCCAAAGAATTGATGCTTTTGAACTGTGGTGTTGGAGAAGACTCTTGAGAGACCCTTGGACTGCAAGGAGATCCAACCAGTCCATTCTGAAGGAGATCAGCCCTGGCATTTCTTTGGAAGGAATGATGCTAAAGCTGAAACTGCAGTACTTTGGCCACCTCATGCGAAGAGTTGACTCATTGGAAAAGACTCTGATGCTGGGAGGGATTGGGGGCAGGAGGAGAAGGGGACGACAGAGGATGAGATGGCTGGATGGCATCACTGACTCGATGGACATGAGTCTGGGTGAACTGCAGGGGTTGGTGATGGACAGGGAGGCCTGGTGTGCTGCGATTCATGGGGTCGCAAAGAGTCGGACATGACTGAGCGACTGAACTGAACCAGATCTCTGCTCCACATGTGGGAGACTGACCCCTCCTGTTCACATCTCCCTGGGCCCCCATTGGGAGCTTTCCAGCTGAGTTCAGCCAATGGCGGTGTGAGGGTGGGCATAGAGATATCAGAGGATGTTGTCTCCCCATTCAAGTTTCCAGTCCCCACAGGGCAGCTTCTCCACGCCACCTCCTTTTAATGGCCTCTGGTTACAGCTGAGGGTGATAACTGCTTCCCATGCCTGCTGGACTCTGGGTGCTTTACCATCCCATGTTTGATCTTATAGTCCTACCCAGGCCTATGAAAATAGTCCTTTCATTGAAGTTTCTTCCATCTGTTAGTTCCATCTGTTAGTTTCAACCATCTAACAGTGACTTCTGTTTCCTGCCTGGACTCTGAAAGACACTTTACATAATTTTCAAACTGCAGTGTTTAGGAATGATATAACTTTTCTTTCCTCAGGTTACAGTGGCTGTGGGGATGTGGTCCTCAGGCTCCATTCACTGAGGTGACTGGTTCTGAGGGACCACCCTGCATGCTGGTGCATGACCCTGCTGTTGGGCTGTCCTGCCACCTTTCACCATCATTGGCACTGCTGCCACTGCTCCAGGTGAAGCAGGCATGGGGCTGATGGAAACAGAAAGCGCATGTGCCCGGATGGATGTTTCCCAGCAGTAAGGAAGGGGGCCCAGAGAAGCCGAGTTGCATCATGACTATTTGGGAGAGATGTTTGGAGAGTTATAGCGTAGACGCTATGCTATGTTAACAGACCTGGAAGAGTTCCTGGCTTCCCCAAATGGTGCATCGCTAATAGTCTTTTTGTGCCTCAGAAAAATTTTGGTGGTTTAATTTATTACAGTAACTCATACTTGGAGTCAGAATGTTGTTGGGGGTGGTTATGATATGTGTAAGATTTTTAATAGGGTGTTTGCTTAATTTTTTATAATCCTGGTGGTGGTGGGGGTGTCTGGTTGAATGTCAGTGCTATTTTTACAGCTCTTGAGATACGAGATGACATAAGCTTAGAGCAGAAGAGCCGCTGGGGGAGACAGAGTTACACGGGAAAGACAAAGAGTGAGAGAAGATCTAACAAAGTGGGGCACAGACCCTGAGAAGATGTTGTCAGTCAAGCTCCTATGAGCGCACATTCTCTGAGGGGCAACTTTGTGTGTGTTGGGCTTTGTGTTGTTTATCCTAACTGCCTTTTTTATAGCTTGGAAAAAATCAGTACAGTTTGATATATTTGAACTGATAACTTTGTAAATTCTAGTTTTTCAGAATGAAGTACTACATAAAATTTAACTTGAAGCTTTATATCTTAATTGTCAAAATGATATTATAACATAGATATGTTATATGTGTATATATAATATATAAATGTTAGTCTGCTAATTAGACCTTTGTTAAGTGGAGCACAGGGTGTTGGATGGTGAACCAACAACAGAGTCCAACAGACCACAAGAGAACTTGAAGTAGAGAGGTTTATTATTCACAGGTCCTGGGGGGAGTACATGGCACACCAGGAGGGGCCACACAGGAAGGTCAGGCAGAGTACAGACAGAGAGAAGGAGACAGGATCTGGGGCACATGCCTTTATTAGGGTCCATGGGTGCAGAGCCTTGGAGTCCCTGGGCTATGGCCAGATCGGTCAATTCAAGCCAAAAGAAAGAGGTTATGGTAAGCCCCCTTCCCTGGGGAGGGTGGGTCTTATCTAAGGGATGCATAAGGCATACAAAAGCACTGGGAGGCAGGAGACAGTTGATCACAAGGGCTGTTGGGGACATCACATCAGGGAGTTACATTTGCTTGTGACTCTGGGCTGCTGTTCAGGACATGCACCTGTATGAGGGGCTAGTGTCAAGCCATGGTCCCTGCAGGCTGTTTGCCAAACAAAATGGATGCTGAGATAACAACACCATCAAGTAGCTTAGCTAAATTCTTGACAAAATAACCTGTAACAATATATATGTATATATATAACGTATAAATACTACATTCTTTTTTCGTAATCATAGCGACTCTGGGATTTGAGGAGGCTTACAAGAAAACTGTAGGATGATGTGAACACTGAAATGAATCTTGTCCAGGAAGATGTGGCACATTACCAATACAAGTTCAGTAGTGCTTACAGAAAAGGGCATTTACACTGTACTCTTAAGACTTATCTTTATTATGAAAGTGTTTTCAAAGTAAAATGATCCTCATAATAATGACTGCTTCCAGAGATCAAGAATGAATAATTATGTTTTCATATATAATTATATGAAATCAATCATATAAAATCAGCAAAATACAGTAACAATACATAACATAATTCTAATTGGCTAACAGTACATCATTCCATTTCTGACAGAGATGCTCAAGCACTGACTTGTCTTAACAAGTAAGGTTTTGTCACCTATCCTATTTCTCACTGCAAGTTGAAAAAAATCAAATCCCCAAACTAACCACCTCCCTTTTGCATGACACCAAATGGCTATGGAGGTAACTGATCATGTGGGCAAAAAGGAGATGAAAATCATGAGCTTAGAGGCTTTATGAAACTTTGGGAAATCAAACTTGGAGGCTATTTTCCATATTTAAATTAATGAAGCTCTAAGTTAAAAGTTCCAGAATCACCATATAACTGTTCCTATCACAGAGTGAATTTCTATTTGGCAACTAATCTTTAAAAACCTCTATTTTTTTAAGGGCAGATTTACAATCACAGTTTAAAAAAACTGTTGTAGATCCAAAAGAAAAAAAAAATTGTCTCTATAAAACCTAATTTTCACTTAAAATAGAAATCACACCAACAGCTGTTGTTCCCTGGTTTCCAGGCCATGCAACACATACCAAAATAAGAAGCCAAGCTCTCATTGACTTGTGTTGAGGAAAACAGGCTCATATGGACACAGTATTTTTTTTTTTTAATTGAATCAGAGAAGGAAGTGTGATACACAACTGATCCAATGGTTATTGGGAAATTGATAGCAGATAAGTGACAATATTTTAGATTCATTTTATTACGATTTAAAAGATTTAAAAGAAAGTGAGTGGAAGATAAACAAGCTAGATCTTAGGCTAACAGTCCCTTCCCATTCCTTCCTGGGCACTCCTGAGAATGTCTAGTCTTGTGGAGACATCATATCATGTGTCATCTGCTTGCAGAGACTTGTATGTCTTTGATTGGATGGGGATCTTAGCTTATGGACATTTGGTAATGTGTTCCATTCAAAGGCTTCAGGTTGAACTCACATTGGAAAGACTAAGGTACTCTTTTGGGTGATTACAGATCTTATTAATAGCTACTTATAATGTTTTATGTTCTTTAATACAATTTTCTCCATAAAAGACAGCATCAGGTATGCTTCCAGTGAGCATATGTTAGGCATTTCGACAGCACAGTGTGGACAAGTGGACATCGACTTGTCCACTACCTCCTTAGCATCTACTGAACGCCCCCTAGGGGACGGGAGGGGACCATGCATGCAAATGCAAACCACAGGGCCTGTTTCCAGCCTATTAAAAATGAAGAATTAAACTGTGGCCACAGTGAACCAGTGTTAATTACTATCTGGTAATTTGAAAATGGTACAATTTCATTTTACCGAGAGAAATTTAAACCTACTATGGGGACAACAACAATGTCACTTAAAAAAATATCTTGCATTTTGCATGAACTGTTTGTGATTGACAGTACTCCTTTCATGGACAGGACACTGGCGCAGACTTTGATCTGATTTGATTTTTTTCTTATTTGAACACTAGAAACATTTCAGGGCTACTAATATTTATCTACAAAGCAGGAATCAGCTAAAGACAAATAGGGGGAAAAAGTAAGCTAATTATAATCTTAAGACCTCAAATAGCATGTGAAATGTAAACATTTAATCTCTTACTTCTAAAGAATTTCTTGAAACCTCTTTGGACACAATGACATCATAGGACATACTAATAAAGAGAATTATTTAATACCTTTGTAACTATTCTATATAATTTTCATATTTCAAATTAAGAAAAAATACTCAAATATCCAGGCAACTTTGGCATTAACATCTCCAAGTAGGGGACAAAAGTAACTACCAATGCAAAAATCATGAACAGCTTGGGAACAATCATGGTTGTCCCTAAAGTTCTCTTGGAAGAGCTCTTTTTTAAAGACTCAGGTGTGCTGAAATGAAACATGATGTCTTACTTCAGCCCAAATAACAATGAGGTTGAAATATACAGAGTGGAAAATTCAGACCCTTTCTACCCAAGTTGCAAGTGTGCAGTTTGCTCAAATTCAAACTCTCAAATACTCAGAATGAAAAGTTTGGCAACAGAACAGGACATTTTCAGGTTTACCTGTCATTTTGGCTGCAGGTGACCAAATTTTATCCCACTAAAGAGTTACTTCTCTCACCCAGTTGCTTGTTTACTTTGGAGAGCCTCTACACTGGAGAGCCTCTGTCCAGCAGCTGAGCTGGATCTGAATGTTAATAAAATCCTTGGGTGAAGCAGAAATCTTGTGCATTTTCCTCAACACTTAGTTTAATAATCCAAAATACGGATAGCTGCTCCCCTACTGTTAACATTTGTAACACTTAATCTGGAAGTGGGGACTACTTAGATGCTGACCTTAGGGCTTCATGATCTGAACTCTGAGGCAAAGAGGCTGAAAGGAGTCTTCCCCTCTCAGCTGTGGGGGTGGCGTGAACAGGCAGTAAAAAGGGAGGTGGAAAGCTTCTATTGCACATGGCGGATGGTTTTCATGAAAAGAATATGGATAAGGATGAGTCAGTGATATTTTGGTTTTATCACGTTTTTCTGAGAAACCTACATGTACATACACAGATCACACATTTTTATATCATTTATTGACCCAAGGCCAAATTCTAGTCGAATTTCTACATTTATCTCCCTCTAATTGGTCTTGAAACGCTATAGAATTGGAGAAAATATTACTTTTTCTAGATTCCTTCCTATATACCCCTTTGTACCTTGGGAAGATTTGAATATGACCAGGACAGGCTAAGTCAATTAATGGGAAACAACATTCCTACTAACCTATAGCTGACATTGCAATACACACTTCCAAAGCTATGGCCTGGCACAGGTAGAAGATATGAGATCTCACATATTTTCTCTCTCAGGCTTATCAGGCCACCATGGGAGAGCAGTAGACAAGAGATACATTATTCTTTATCTCAAAAGACCTATAAACACTATTTTGATGAATCAAAAAGGACTCTTTGCCTTAAAATGTAAAATGAAACACAAATGTATTGATACATAGAAGACTGCTTTGTTACTGTCAGTGGTCAGGGAGGCTCTGAGAATTCCCAGTTCTCCTTCTAAGTGATTTTTGGGAAGAACAAAAGTCAGATGTTCAGATGTCTTTGCTAAGGACAGGCAATTTTCTTCATGTCATGCAAGTCTTCTAAACCTTTAATTTACAAGCAGATCTTTTGAAGTTATTCTTCTACGCTAAAGAGTGTCAAATGACCCAAATAGAAGCACACTGTGGCTTTCTGGTTTATTTCACCCATCAGAGGACTTGCTCTAGATACTAAAGCAAGGCACGAGGCTTTCTTCTGTTCCGTATCTTAGTTGAGAAGACATTTTCACCTTATCAAAACTTTTCAGCTATAACATGCTTGCTGGTTTACTTTTTATATATCTGCATTTTAGCAGATGTTCAGATGACAAGTACTTTTCATATTTAATGATTGGTCTTACAACTTGACCATCCATAAATTACTCTCCTAGACATACCCCTGTTCTGTGAAATAAAATAATAAGGTTTTCCAAGAAGAGTTAATCATACCATTTCGTCAACAAAAAAGCAGACATATTTCTAAGGCCCTTCAATCATTACTATGGACCATACCAAAGACACATTATTTTATAAATAGGTGGGAAGAGATTTAACATTACGGGGTGAGGTTTTGTTTGGGAGCATTCTTTTAACTATTAACAATCATGGTGCACATTGTGGGCACAAAGTTTTACTTCAATTAAAAAAAAAAAAATTGACCTGAATGTGAGTGGCTTTGGGCAGGACATGCGCTTTTTAGTACTTTGCTGTCCTTTTCACTAGTCCTGACCTGCACATTGGTATCACTTTGTGGTTTTGGACTCTTTGTTTCAGGAGATAGTCTTCCTGATTTATGAAATAAGTATAATAACTTTTTATTCCCTTTTACTAAAAGCTGGAAGAAAAGAGATAAAATCTTTGGTTTATGTGTATGGTTTTCTTATCTATACATAAATAACACTGCCCTGTAGGAGACTACAGAAACTTATTTTTTCAGTAGTCCTTCTCATTTACTGAGTAGAATTTTTGTTGCTTTTTTTCTGGAAATAGCTCCATTTGAACAAAAATTCCTGGAAAATGAACAAGTCCTTCAAAGAAGCAGACAAAAGGACCTACAGTCTAACACTGCTCAGTTTCTAGTAACAGGAAATTCTGTTATGTTAGGGTTATGTTTAAGGAGAAAAGACAAAGGGTAAAATGGTCTTATTCTCACTGGCTTTATTTTGCCCAGAAAAAAACCAAAACAAAACAAGATCAAATACTAGAGAGGGTGCTTTCTTGAAAGCTGGTTGCAGTAATGTGCTTTGCACTAGAGGTGACTTTTGGCAACTCTTGGAAGTCCCCTTTCTCTGTCCTCAAATATACTTAGCTTCTTTTTTTCATACCATAGCGGAAGACTGCACTAATTAAAGGGGTTGTGGTAAAACCTGGTTGAAATCTGCTACTCTCTTTGTATTACTCTCAGATCATGGGACAAATTCCCAGTTGGAAGACTGATTTCTTTGTTTGTAACCATGAACTGAAGTTTTCCTTCAGAGCTGGAGCACTGACCCCATAATGGAGAATAAAGAAAAAAAAAGTCTCTGTAACCTAAAAAGTTAATCCCAACTAGCTACCATTCTCACTGAAGAAACTTTGGCTGTGTGTGCAAGAGAGGAAGTCTATTCCAAAGTAATTTAATACATACAAAACAATTTTAAGTCCTCCAATAACCACACTCTATTTGGAACAGCTAATTGACCATGAAGGGTTTCCCTCGTAGCTTAGTTGGTAAAGACTCTACCTGCAGTGCAGGAGACCTGGGTTTGATTGCAACCCACTCCAGTGTTCTTGCCTGGAGAATCCCATGGACAGAAGAGTCTGGCAGGCTACAGTCCATGGGGTCGCAAGAGTCGGGCACAACTTCACAACTAAACCACCACCACCACCACCAATTGACCATGAAAAATGATAATTACAAAACTGAACTCATCCTGTTTCAACTTTACACTGGGAGAAAGGTCACTTGAGACTGAATAGGCCATTTCAGAACGGGCATTGTGACACAAAGAGAGCAAACCTATTTGGAGTTGCACGAGAATCTTGCACTGGGTTTTGCTTGCTCTAAGTGACCAATTAAGCTGATGCTCCTAGTGGACTAGGTCACAGCAAGAAAGGGGTAGAAGCAAACGGAGCATCTCCCTCACTGTCATGAACCCAGAGAGTAAAAAGAGGAAACCCTCTTTTGTCCACAGATTTACAAACAAATACAAAAAGAAAATAAATAATATTCTAAGACAGTACAAATGCAAATACCGTTCCCTTGTGTCAATTACATAAAGCATGCCTACATATATAGAAGGGTACTTCTTCTTCATTCACAGACAGGACATATGGCAGTGCACTATTCAAAATGCTTTGATAATCCTAATTTTTGTTTCTGGTGCTGAGAGATTATGAAAGGAACTGCATTTGCAATTTATTAAATACTTCCAGGAACAAACAGTTCACTTTGTTTGGGACTTGTGGTTTTGAGGAATTAATCATCCATGGCACAAGCGCCAGTGAGGAGATACCCGTTGGTACCACTGGTCCCATTGGTGGTGGTCGCAGTATGGGGGTTCTTTCCTGGAGGTTCTGAGTCCTCCTCATCTGAGCTAGACTCAATATCACTTCGATCATCCTTGGACACCTGTGGAACACAAGAAGGTGAGTGCAACCGGCTCTGAAGAAATCATAAAGGTATAGCATGCTCAGAAGTACATGCAGTCATACATAAAGGAAAACATCTAAGTATTAAAAAAATCAAACAGGATAGGAGCATTGCCAGAGTAATAAGTTCCTCTTCATTGGAGATAGAGCAAAGTCAGTGATCAAGGAATGTAGGTGGACTTAGGCATCACAGGGGGTTAGCCTTGCTGACTTCCTTAAGTTACCTTTAGACATTTAGAACGTACTAGACCATGAACCCCACTCTTACTGCAAAGTAGCATACCATACTACTAGAATGGCACTATAGGAATTTGGTACAAATGGAACTATTTATTCTTTGATGATCACATTCTCTTTGAGAATCCTTTAGAGTCAGCTCTCAATTAATTACACTAATGGAGATATTTACTAGCTCTGATCATTAAAACATCATTCTTATTTGGCTTTTAAATGTATTCTTGTATGATTTAATTTGTCTTTCTGTCTGCTAGAATTAAGTAGAAATTTTGTTTTATATACAACATAACAACTAATGGCAGCAGGAGGCATTTGGGGTACTTGCTGGGTAAGGAATAGTTTAAAATATTTCCCAAGAAAAATCTAGTGACTGGATCATCATGAATTGACTCCCATCATTCCAGAGTTCTTCCATCCTTCATTCAGACTCATCAAGTCATGAGGATGACTTGGCATCAGGATATAAGTCTATACATTTCCATAAATAATGAAAAAAAACCATATGGTCTCATAAGGAGGTAACGTAGGAAGAAATTAAGGAAATACACTACTGCTTTTAAATTAAAATAGTTCGTACCTCCTACTTTATGCCTACAAACATAGTGAACATTTATCCCAACAGGCCTTAACATCCCTGGGTAACTGAGTGGCATGAACTTCTTTTCTAAGGGGGGTGGCAATAGGGACCTGGTGGCTTGTTTGGCTTCACAGAATGTTTCCCAATCTAGTCCCTTTTGATTCTCTAAGAGGTGGATTGAAAAGCTGGCAGAGTCTCCTGGGAAGCATTTCAGAATGAACTGAGGGATTTCCCACATCTCATTCTCTCTGTGTCACTGCTACCCTCCAACTGGAGAACCCTGGACTCCACTGCTCTCCCAACCTGAGAAGCCCCCATTCCTGCAGGACAATATCACCTCTATCAGGTGGGGTGGGGATGGGAGAAGGTGAGAACTGAGGACTGCTGCTCCAGCCTAAGCAGAGATGATTGAGTAAATATGTAAAAATGGATCTCACTCTAATGGCCCTTGAGATGAGACTTAGCTCACAAGGACCATCTCCAAGAAGATTTAGATACTGAAACACCAAAAGGACTAGATTATAAGGATACTTTAACTTAAAAATAAAAGATGGCTCACAAAGACAGCATTAGAATAAAAGCTCCACTACATTTAGCAATCCATTAGTCGTAAATTAAGCTGCTAATGGGAAAGAAAACTCCAGTTTCAAAGAGTGATTAATTTACATTTGCATGCTTAGTAAGATTATTTTTAATTGCATTTGGAAAAAAAAACTATACTTAAGTTACCTTCAAAGAAAGGAACAATTTAGAGTATCTTAAAATAACGCACAGGAATATAAAGCCTATGACCCATGGCTATGATGAATTTTACTGTCTTAGGTAAGCAGCAATGCCAGTTAAGATATTTTGAAGCCTGAGATCTGGAAAATTGACTGCCTCCTTGAAAAGTTGAAGGAGTAAGCTGGAGAGAAGACAATATACCTGGTAGAAATAGCAGTGCAATAAGGACACAAATTATCTAATCTATGGCCCCCTTGCATTTTCAGTCACCGTTACCATAATGACAGTATTGTGCAATTTGTATGCAAATGAGGACAGGAGAGATTTTGTTGTTGTTGTTTTTGTTTGTTAGTAGAAATACACGCTCATTTTAGAGTAGGAGGTCATAGAGAAAAAGGTAAACTTTTGCTTCTAAACAACTCATTGCTCTAATTATTTTGGATTTGCATAGGAGATGATGCCAAGTATAGGCTTCATACTATGTGACTCGATGCCCCGAGCCCTCGTGACAGGTGCTTATGGAGGACAAAGTGGTCAGGTGCTGTCCTGCAGCCCAGGGCAGTCTTGGCAAAGAGCTGCTGCTCAGACCTCCCTGCTTGGACCATGCTGATCCTCTCCTCAACTTAGTTCTGCTTCTGCTACTTCACTTTGGTCTATTTCTCTTTTTCAACCAATGTTGAACACCAGGGAAAGAAATCCACTTCTTTCTCTATTGGATCATACAAAATTTAGCAGAATGCAGGCTCACACAAAAGGGCACTAACTGAGCATCCCTAGCATCCCTCACAGCTGGTGGGAGCCACACCTTGGTTAGAGCCTCTAGGCAGTGTCAACAGATTAGATAGAACAATATGCACCAGAGAACAAAAGCACCAGAGTGTTGCTCCAAAAGGCTAACGTGGAAGCCAGGATGGCGAGAGAGAGAGGGGTGAGAAACTTACATGTAAGGGGTTCCACTTCCCAGACTTCCAGGTGGGCAGAAGGAAGAGAACAAACAATGAAAGTAAGAAAATGTTGCAGAGAATGTTCCAGAAAAGTCACTGCTCTACACAGAGGGGTTGAGGCCCAGGATGCTTTATCATGAGCCCCATTTTTAACCAAAGAGATTTAACTAAATATTTACTGGCAAGTTATAAATGGTCAGAATGCATCAAGTAACACTTCTTAGAAAAGAGTTATTAAATTTCTGTTTAATATAAGTATAATCAGAGAAGGACCAAGGAGATAGAGAAAAGGAGAGCAGGAACACAGTAAATAATATATCTCCATGAATCTAAAATTATGAACACAGATCATTCAGCAAAGCAATGCAGATCACTCAGCAAAGCAATACTACATGTAAAAAAATCACTAAGAGAAAATGAAAATTTGTATTATGTTTCCAAGAGGTTATGCTAAACTTTGAAGGAGAAAAAGCAGTTTTGATGAAATTCTAAATAATAAATAATGTTCTTGGTGATTCAGAAGAACCCCAAACCATAATTTTCTGTGACATATTAGAAAGGGTGAGTGTTATCTTACCTTGCCTTTTGAAATAGCTTTGCAAGCTATTTTTACGATCAAGTAAGACCAGAAGCAGTTCAAGCCTTGTATTACCAACAGCAGTAGGTTAAAAACCCACCAGGAAGGGTAAGGTCCAACAATCTCCCAACTTTCAAATAATGTGGTATTTAACACCCTACGGAAAAGGAGAAAGTAATCATTGAACACAACTTTTCACTGCCTTCAAAGGAACTCTAGTTACTGCAAAGAAGCATAAAGCCAGTGATACCCACTGGCTGCTCCCTTGCAAGGACGGTCTGAAAGCTAAGTGCTTCACCTAAGAGTCATCACCTGGATGATCCCACCATTGGCATCACATCCCTTGGGATTCTAGCTTGAATAGTGTACTTAGGTTCCCCTTCACTTTGGTTTTCATTTCTTCCATTAATTTTCATCACAGTTTTTGATTGATTCCATTTCTCATTACCTGTTAAAAGGCCTGTACTGTCCTTGTTGTTTTGGGTCTTTAAGTAAGTGTGAGGAACATCATTTAGTAACATTACATTGCAAGAGAAAAAGAGCAATTAATTTCAGAAACACCAGTGAAATTTAAACTATATGCCTAGCATAGTGAGAGTTGGCATATACATAAGACCTAACCCCTGTCCTCAAGTGGTTTATAGCCTCAAAGGAGAGCCCTAATTTTGGGCTGGGTCCATATTTTGTAAGCCTTTTCCTGGTGAAGAACTGGCAACTGAAAGGTATTATATGGAAGTGATGTTTTGAGATGAATGTTGGAAGGATTTTTTTTTTTTAATTATTAGAATATACCGAGTATACTTAGTTTTAAGAGTATATACTTAAGGCAGGCAGAAGTATTTGAAGTAAGTGCTTCTCTCTGTTATCCACCATCAGGACAAGGATGCAGCAGCCACGTGGGGCAGATAAAGGATACAGGATGGCTGGTCTCAGTGCGTCACACTCATCCTAAGCCGTCGGAAGGTGATTTTTGCCTTCCGGATTCGTAGTGCTGCCACAGAGAAGCTCAGCAGTCACGAGATTTTGGAATTATTCCACTTCCTTGCCTTCCTCCTTAGCTGAGTGCTGGGCTGGTTTGGAGATCTCAGTGGGTTAACAAAACTCATCTAAGTGTATTTCCACCAACTGTCACTGCAGTGCTTTGCCAGGACCCTACAGGACAGGTTAGGTGGACAGCACTTGTTCACTAAGGGAGAAGGATGGAAAACTCTTGAATGCAAGACCACTCATGCAAGAACAGAAGGCACATATACAGAACATTTTACTATAAGAGTGTGATGAGTGCTTTGAAAAAAGTTAAGTACTTAGTACATTCATAAAAGGAAAAACTAATTGAGTTAAGAGATAAAGAAAAAAAGGAGAATGAATACTAGAAAAACAGGTCTATGTCCAGTTCAGGTAACCTGCATTCACAGACCAGAATGAGACAGAGTGTGACTCTCATCCTGCCACGCTAGTTACCTCTCAAGAACAGTGCTCAACACACGTGAATGTTAAAATCCTAAAATTGAGAGTATGGAATTTAATTTGACAATTCACTAGGAGTAGATTGCTCTATGATATAATAGTAGTATTCATTCTGGTGGAAGAGAACCAACATTAGGAAATCTATTAATAAAATTATCACACATCCATAGGCCAAATCGGTACAAACCTAATTATTTCAACTGCACTAAAAGACATTTGGCAATGTTCAATTCCCCATTGCTGATGTTTAAAAACTGGAACTCAAAGTACTTAATATGATTTTTATTCAATTCAGCTCAGCAGTGGTCATAATACCAGAGTTATTGACTTTATAATCAGGAACAGTCAGCATCACCATTATTATTTAACCCTGTTCTGGAGGTTCCAGCTATAAAGTGTGGTAGAAATAATAGGCATTAAAATAATAGGCATTAAATTTCTATAACAGCAAACAATGAAACTTTCCAATAACGGAGTGGTTAAAAATTATAAAGAAATTCTAGAAATTATTAAGTCACTCAAAGTGGTAAATATGTTTCAAGACTTTCTTTTGATAGATAAAAATCATAATATGCCAACTCCATAAGATAAATATATATTTGCGTATACACACAGAGAAAATGAAGAGAATCATAATTCATTGGAAGATATTAATCAAAGCCATGTTGGACTTTCTTTGGTGGACTGGGGAATTTTGCATTTTCTTTAAAAATTTTATTTATTTATTTATTTAGTTTTGGCTGTGCTGGGCCTTTCTTTGTTGCTGCTCGGGTTTTTCTCTAGTGACGCAAGCGAGGGCTACTCCCTAGTTGCAGCGTGAGGGCTCCTCTTGCTGCAGAGCCTGGGCGTGATTGAGTGCCGGCTTCAGTAGCTGCTGCACGTGGGCTCAGGAATCGCAGTTCCTGAGCTCTAGAGCACAGGCTCAGTAATTGTGGCGCACGGGCTTAGTAGCTCTTCGGCCTGTGGGATCTTCCTGGATCAGAGATTGAACCCACATCTCCTACATTGGCAGGTGGATTCCTTACCACTGAGCCACCAGGAAACCCTGTATTTTCTTCTTTACATTCTTCACTTTTCCAAATCCATGACAAATAATTAGGGGAAAAAACACAAGTTTTTTGTAAAAAGGAATAAGTTAGGATAATGCCTGAATTCCCAAGAGGCAGCCATCTCTTAATACACCAGGTTGCGGGCCCCAGGACAACTGGTCTAAACAGAGTTCAACTCCTGGACAGTGAGACAGGACTCCTACATCTCATTTTTTTCTATCTCCAGCACCTTGCAAAATACTGGGAAGTAATTTGCTCACTGGACCTGCTGGCTGATAGGCCGTGTGTTAGTCCAGTAATCAAATAAATAGATATGCACGAGACAGCTCTAGAATAATCACAATAGTTTTATTTCAGAACCAGCTCTGCTTCTTGACATATTAAACATGTTGACCTTCAGAGGGAATTTAGTTTCATTTGAACAAAAAGAGGTCTTGTAGAAATGGCAACAATGACTGTGTGATGCTATGCATTATAAATTAGCCTTTGCTGAATTATGGGTTTGAGAGCCTTTCTCACCATTACAGTTTGTTTGGCTTATTATGAATAGGGTGTCATGCAGTCGCTGGTGACATGATATCCACATTAATTTTGGAAATGCTGCATCAGAATTCATAGGCTTTGCCATGACAGTCAGTGGCATCTCTGAGATTCTGCTCAGAAGTAATGGATTTCTTTGAAAATTGACTTGGCTGCCTGCAGAGATACTTGGGAAAATACAATCAGTGCACCAAATGGATATATCTCTCAGTGAGAAGCTGGGGAAGAAAAACAATATATGAGGAATTGGGACTAGATATTATGCCACCTGGATTCTGAAAAACAGTAAACCCAGGAAACAGAGCTTCTGTTTAGCCACGGAATGTTTCTCATGAGAAAACTGTCCCTTTTGGGGCAAACTATTAAAATGGTGATTATAGGATTTTGCCCTTTCCCGGAGGTTAGGGTTAGGGTTAGGAGTGTCTATTTAATGATGTCATTACAAATCTACGGTGACAGGGTTCTGAACAGCGGTTATATCTGAGGGAGGGCTGATGGAGGGAAAGGAGGGAGGTGGCTGGGATGCTGGAAACATTCTTGATCTTGATGCAGGTGGTAATTATGAAGATTATTTACAGGCAAATTTTTACAAATGTAAAAATGTATCAAGTTATATATTGAAGATCTATGTAGTACATTGTGAACATTATATCTCCATCAACTAAAACAGAAAAAGGTACTCTGTGGGCCAAACACTGCCAATTTGCAACCTCTGGGTTGCATAGTTACTATAATATCAGTATTTCTACCCGCCCCACCCCGACACCCTGCGCCACCACCTAATATAAATTCAAGGTATGGCTTCTGAGAAAACAGATTTTTTTCCTTCCCCCCAAATAGCCTACAGCATCAAACCTCCTGTTGCTCTAATCAAGTGGTGGGGAGTTTGGAGACCCCAGGGACCAGAAAAGACCATTTTCCTTTTCATTAAGGTTAGGCTCACTTAACCACTAGATGGCGCATCACGCATGTACAAAGTGTGCTCAAGGAGGTCTGTTCTGCCAGAACCTTGTGCCATAGTCTGGGTCCCAGGAAAAAAAATCACTCCATCATCAGGTAACACTTTCCTAAGAATCTCGCCAAACAATGGAATCAAGAGTCCCAGTCCTGTCTGTGCTTCTTTCTTCCTGCATAATTCCCACTAGAAATGATGCCTGCAGGGCAAAGCTCCAAGCAGTTCACTGGTGACATGAAGACGCACAAATTGCCACCCCAATAGTTTAGCTCTGATGGGGTATTTTAATTGCTTTTTAATGAATCATGAGAATTTAGTTTGACTGTGACCTATAGTTACTTTTGCTCATGCTTTCCTTTTATGGATTCTTCATATTTGATTATTTCAGAAATATGTATATACAGGCTATGTGGGGATTGTGGGGGAGGGGAATATATACATTTGTACAGAAAATTTTACCTTTTTTTTTTTTTTTTAAAGCAAAGCAAACTCAGAGTAGTCTCATTTTAATCCTATATTTAAGGCCTTACTCATTTATATTCTAAACCATCAGTGTGACTTCTGCTTTCCCCTTAAACCTCAGAATTCCAAAAGTTTCCTACTGTCAGAGAGCACAGTGTCGAAAGATCTCCACTGGTATCTCATTCAGAAAAGCTATAACCAGTGCCTTTCCCCCATTCTTATCATGACTGCCAACTCAAGAGTTTAGGTTTATATGCAAAGTTATGCAAAGTTAGATAAACATCCTTACTTTCCACTCCATGTATCTTATTACTTTTAAAATATCCCACTGATTTAGAGGCAGGACCACATATTAATGGTTAGAATATTAAAGATGACAGAGGCCCGAGTTCTTTCACTATATGAGTGAAGTTATAGGTGGGTGATTATGATGAGGCCATGGTACGTAACCATAAGCTTTGCCTGCTCCCCTTCCCCTTCTACCTCCACCTAAGAGCTCCATCTGAGCCTTGGGTTGTGTGTTTCTAGAGTGGTCTATATAAAAACTACAATAATTAGATCCGTCTAAAGGGCTTCCCAGGTGGCACTAGTGGTAAAGAACCTGCCTGCCAACGCAGGAGATGTAAGAGATGCGGGTTCGATCCCTGGGTGGGGAAGGTCCCTTGGAGGAGGGCAGGCAACCCACTCTAGCATTCTTGCCTGGAGAATCCCACGGACAGAGGAGCCCAGCGGGCTACAGTCCAGAGGGTTGCAAAGAGCCAGACACCACTGAAGCAACATAGCATGCACACCTATACTCAAATATCCAAAGAGGGTCAAGACTGCTTCTCAGCGAGAAGCAGGTTCAGGGCCTCACGCTGGGGATTGCTGCATGATGTCAGTGGGGGTAGACTAGAAAGGGAAACTTGTTTTACAGTCAGAATGAAGGTGTTCTTTAGAGCTTTTGAATGGTCTTTGACTTTGCTTTTTCAGAGAGACTGCAGTATATTTCAGGATGTGTGCTTCTCTGGCATTTATTTTAATTCGACCTACAAGAAACATAAATGAAAAGTAGATTCTGCCTGAAACTTATCCATAATCTACTGGCATGTTTTGCTCATTTTAAAGTAGATGCTAGTAGAAAAGCATTTATAATGTACTCTCAACAGAAACCATGAACACAATACCTGAAAAAGGAGTCGGGTAATTAATTCACTGTGATAAGAAATCCTCTTTGTCCTGGGTTTCCTAAGGCAATAAAAACCCCAGGCCTAAAGAACAACTTGGTTAAGTGTTGGGTAGTCAAGGCTGCTACATGACTGAAAAACTCACTCTCAATTTTCTTTTAACAAGATGGCCCCACCCACAGCTTGGGTTTCTCCACAGCACTGGTGTGGGTCAGCAAGATCTCTTTTAGGAGGACAGCTTCTGGGTAGCTCGCAGCTTGGGTGCCTAATTATCTCAAATAATAGATACACGAAGTCTGTAGCAGACATAGGAGTGATTTCTCTATCCTTGACAGGAAGCGAAACTTGAACATTTGTCTTTCCTCTAGCAATGGGCATATCAGTTCTGTCATATTCTATCCAAGTAAGACATGGGATCAATTCGTTTATTTTTATTTTTAGGTCATAGGCTGGTCAGACTTAGACACTGATCCCTTATAACACAGCAAGCTTGTCTCTGGTGACTTACTTGCCAAGGTGGATGTTTTTCTCAAAATTAGTCATTGCCCTCTTGCTGCCCCATTTGCTGTCTGTCCGCCTGAGTTCCCAACCCCTTCACTGCCTGGTCTGCCTTTCTGTATTCCTGACCTACCAACCTGAGTTTCTCTATCCTAGAACATGTCCATCAAGCTGTATCTTGATTCTTACATGCCTGCTTTCAACACTCTGCCTACCTCTTAGGTACCTGCTGTTGCTGCTGCTAAGTCACTTCAGTAGTGTCTGACTCTGTGCGACCCCATAGATGGCAGCCCAACAGACTCCTCTGTCCCTGGGATTCTCCAGGCAAGAATACTGGAGTGGGTTGCCATTTCCTTCTCCAATGCATGAAAGTGAAAAGTGAAAGTGAAGTTGCTCAGTCGTGTCCGACTCTTAGCGACCCCATGGACTGTAGCCTACCAGGCTCCTCTGTCCATGGGATTTTCCAGGCAAGAGTACTGGAGTGGGTTTGACCCTAAAACAGACTTCTCTGGTTCTCAATAACTGCTCTTTATTAAATAGTATATGTTGAGCACTGGCCCAAACATGATAAATACATGCACTGTGCTTAGTTGCTCAGTTGTGTCTGACTCTTTGTGAACTCATGGACTGTAGCCCGCCAGGTTCCTCTGTCCATGGGGATTCTCCAGGCAAGAATACTGGAGTGGGTTGCCATGCCCTCCTCCAGGGGATCTTCCCAACCCAGGGATCGAACCTAGGTCTCCTGCACTGCAGGCAGATTCTTTACAGTCTGAGCCACCAGGGAAGCCCATGAATACTGGAGTGGATGGCCTATCCCTTCTTCAGGGATTTTCCTGACCTAGGAATCGAACCAAGGTCTCCTTCATTGCAGGCAGATTCTTTACCAGCTGAGCTACCAGAGAAGCCCGTTATTTACATGGTTTTACTTAATTCTTTCAAAAACTCACACAGTAGAAATCCCATATAGTAGAATACTTACACTAGCTAACATTTATTCTTAACTATGTGTTAGGTGATGGGCTCAGGTTTTACATATTTTAACTCATTAAACCCTCATGAAATAAACCTTATGGATAAATCCTATTTTTTCAAAGTAGGTACTATTATATCTGTTTTACAGTTGAAGAACCTGAAGCACAGGTTTGTCTGTATACCCAACACTACCCCCTCACTGTGGGGTATACATATTAGTGAGCCTCAAAGAACTCATAATTAGTTGGGGAGCTGGGGTTGGAATATAAATTGGCATATTGTATTTGGTGGATAATGCTACCACATGTATCAAAATGTGCATATCTACTGAGGCTGTGAATCTATTTCCAAACCTTTGTCCTAAGGAAGAGTTTCAGGGATTTATAAGATTTAGCCATAAGGATATTCATTTAAATATTATTTATAGTAGCACACTACTTGAAATATCCTAGATAATGCCTAAAAATAGAGTACTTATGAATAAACAATGATCTTCTCATAAGATGAAATACTCGTAGCTAATAAAATTATGTTATAGAAGAATACTTAATGAAATGGAAAAAAGTTTATGGTACAATGTTAAATGAGAAAAACAAAGCTATAAAACAGTATGTGCAGAATGAGCCCATTTTGGTAAAGAAGAAGATGTAATTTTAAGCATATAAAATGTTAGAAACAAAGATATCAAATTATGAACAGCAGTTATTTCAGAACTATGGGACTTTTTTTTCTTTGTGGTGTTTCATATTCCATGATGTTTCTATAATGAAATTTAACTATAACATGTATATAATTCCATAAATAAATATCAGTTTAAGTTAAAATTTGAGGAAATCCAATGAGAATGATAATTGATTGCTATTGTTGCTGTTCAGTTGCTAAGTCGTGTCTGACTCTGCGACCGCCTGGAATGCAGCATGCCAGGCTCCTCTGTCCTCCACTATCTCCCAGAGTTTGCTCAAATGCATGTCCATCGAGTAGGTGATGCAAATGATCTCATCCTCTGCCACCCCTTTCTCCTTTTGCCTTCAATAGCCAAGTGCTATCCAAAGCCTCTGAAGGTCTATCTAGGGCAAAGAAGGTAACACATTTTTGTAGCGATGGATGGATTTCCTGAAAGCCACCTCCTCAGAGCTGCAGAGGGGCAGCCCAGCTTGGCTGGGGTGGTTCTCCTTGAAGTCCCAGCTTCCTGCTCTGGATGGGGAGATGGTGACTGACAGCACTGTCTGTGGGCACACCAGCTGGTCCCCCTGTCCCCTCAGGCGGGCAGGTTTTATATGAGTGGGGTGGGGGTGGCTGGCTCCTGGGAGTGCTGAGGAGGAGAGCTGCTCACAGGGCAGAGCAGGGCATCCAGTGGTGGCGAAGCCTCTGCCTCTCTGGGATGATGTCTGCTCACAGCGCTGCCTCCAAAGACAGAAGCTTTTATTCTCTCTGAACAAAAGCAGCAGCTTGCTAAATTCAACTGTGGTTATGGGTGTGGAGATTTCTGAGATGGCAGAGAGGCCAACTGAACACACATCCTAAGCACATTTGATTTGATCACTTTTGTCCCTGGAACGGGGGTTTGTTGGCACATTTGGGGCTGTTTTCATCAGGGTTCCTGGGATTTAGAGCTAATAACTGGCCTAAGAACTGTGAGACCCACCTGGTCTCTGCACTTCTGTTACTTTCTTATTTCATGATTTTGTGAAAGAAATGTGTCTGCAAGATATAAGAGACAGCTTCTGAAAACTATGGGTGCAACACCTGCAAATCTTGTCTTTGGGGGCAGGAAGAAATGGAAAGAGGATGGGGAAAGAGGGTAGAGAGAGAGGTGATGTGGGGATGGGAAACGGGTAGACAGAGGAAGGAAGAAACAGGAGGCCTGCTTTCCTGGGGCCGTGCTCCAGCCTGAATCTTGAATCAGGACCAGGCCTTGTACAAACTCAACATGACATTTAATACCACCCCGTTCCTGGGATTAAATGTTACACTAATAAAAAGAGAGCCGCAAGACAAACAGTTGTGCCCTGGAAGTGGAGAGGGAAGCGGCTGTGCAAAGCTCAGGACCTGAAACTGAGCTGCTTCCACCTGTTACTGCCTGTTGCAAATCTGCCCAGTGTGATTTATTTGCTGGCAAATTCAGCACAGGTGCGTATTCTAACCATTTACTGTGGAAGCAAGAATTACAAACCCCACCTTGCAGAGAGGGAAGGCCAAGCTGCAGCAAACCTAGAGCCCCCCACCCCAGCATCTGACTCAGGTGGTCCCAGGATGGCCGCTCATCCAGGGTGTGCAGTTTCAGGACAGCAAACAGTTCTTTTGCAGAAATTCCAACTGAAGATAAATCAAGGTAGTGGCCCTTGGACAAGTGGTTTTATTTGTTAAAACTCATCTTTGAATACTTTAAAGGCTAAAGCTCCAATACTTTGGCCACCTGATGCGAAGAGCCCACTTACTGGGAAAGATCCTGATGCTGGGAAAGATTGAGGGCAGGAGGCGAAGGGGGCAATAGAGGATGAGAAGGTTGGATGGCATCACCGACTCAATGGACATAAGTTTGAGCAAACTCTGGGAAATACTGAAGGACAGGGAAGCCTGGAGTTCTTCAGCCCCTGGGGTTGCAAAAAGTCAGACACGACTGAGTGACTCAACAACAACAACACAGTTTCCTGGGGGCTTCATCTAAAAACCAAAAAAAAAAAAAAAAAATTTAACTGGCAGGACAAGATACTCTGCTCCTACTAGTTAGAGTGAGTGTGTGTGTGCGTGTGCACTCAGCTGTGTCTGACTCTTTGCAGACCCCATGGACTGTAGCCTGCCAGGCTCCTCTATCCATGGGATTTTCCAAGCAAGAATACTAGAGTGGGTTGCCATTGCCTTCTCTGCTGTTTAACTATACTTATCCATTCAACCTCAGTTACTTCTTCCCATAGTCTCTGGTCACAATCAGAATGTTTGCAGTTAGTGAGCTGAATATTATTAGAGTTCTGTCACTGACAGTAACAGCATTAGCCAAAGCCTCACCCTAAATCACAGAGAAAATTTCTTACACACCATTGGCTATCCCTGTGTACAGCACCTAGCACCTCGTTAGGAGGTCTGAGTGGCATTTGGGTGGCAATCTGGTACAGCTTTCACTCACATACATCATAGATGTTGATGAGTAAAGTGCTACATCATCAATGGAAAAGTAGGGAGAGGATATGAACAGATTACAGAGGAAATACAAATGACATTTGAAAACATGAATGAAATGTTCCACTGTGCTTATAATCCAATCAATGCCACATTAAAATAAGAGATACTTATGCCAAAATTTGGGGGCTGATGTATCAATGACATCTGCAACCCACTTTCAGATGATTTGGCAAATGTAAGAGAAATGCATGTGTGTAAATAAATGTCATGAGTACTGCAAGGGGTCACAGCGGATGAATGCAGGTGAGGAGTACATATATTTCTAAGTTCAGGAATATGCATGCAGTACTCTTTTTAACAGTAAAAAAGAAACAAATAGATGGTTAGTATGCATATCTATATGGTGGAATGTTAGTCATACATTAAAATTATGTCTTTTGTTTAATGGCATAGGAGAATCCTCACAACTTAGTGAAAAGTGAAAAAAATCATATTAAATCATATGTAGTATGATACTCAGTTTTTGAATACAAAATGTGATTAAAAGGAAATATTCCAAAATGTCCACATTGGTTACTTCTGATTCTAGTAATTTAAAATATAAGATTTTCTACATTTTCCAAATGTATGTACTATTCTTATAAAGAGAGAAAACACTTGAGAACTTTTTTCAAGAATGATGATATAAGAAACACTTTTACACTTTCAAGTTAAGTTAAAAAATATCTCTTTGCGTCCCATTGTCAGCAGGAGGAGAGGCGAAGCTGAATCTTCGATGCTGGGGCTGAACACCTTTAGGAAGACGCCCAAAGTGTACACATGGAGCGAGCTCGAATCTGAGCCACAGCTGTTGGTTTTAGGATTCACGTTTCTATAAGCAAGCATCCTTAGCATGGCACTCAGGTGGTACTAAAAAGACAAATCGAAAAAAAAAACAAAAACTCAGGAGGTCAGATGGACCTTTCAGATTATTCTCCCCAACTCTTCCTCAAACTGAGATCCTACCTGAGCCCAGTGGCAGAGAGGTGGGCTTCCATTTGCATTCTTGTCCTGGGGGCCACAAGGTGAAGATGAAGAGGCTAGGGTGAAGCACACAGCAGTTCAGTTCCGTCACTCAGTCGTGTCCGACTGTTTGCGACCCCATGCACTGCAGCACGCCAGGCCTCCCTGTCCATCACCAACTCCCGGAGTTCACTCAGACTCATGTCCATCGAGTCGGTGATGCCATCCAACCATCTCATCCTGTTATCCCCTTCTCCCACCTTCAATCTTTCCCAGCATCAGGGTCTTTTCCAATGAGTCAGTTCTTCGCATCAGGTGGCCAAAGTACTGGAGTTTCAGCTTCAGCATCAGTGAATATTCAGGACTGATTTCCTTTAGGATGGACTGGTTGGATCTCCTTGCAGTCAAATACTGGCTTTCTGGCATACATTTTTGGTTCAGGAATTATTTAAATATACATGTGACATCTGGAGTTTGTATTAATATAAATATACATAGTATGTTCACTGAGAATGTTCAAAATCAGTTTTTAGTCAGATGGTGTTTTTCAGTTTAAAACGAATTCCCCCCTAATCTGTAGAATTTAGAAACCTGGTTTCTCCAGGTCCCACCTTGTGCACTTCAGTGAGCCTGTCCTGTAGGCTGGTGGCTCCCAGGCCTGTGGTTCGCTGGAATTCCCTGGGGAGCATCAATCATACTGACACCTGTGATGGCCTCTAGAAATTGTCATTCAAATAGTCTGGGGTATAGCTTCAGTGGTGTGATCTTTGAAAAGTCCCCAGATGATTCAAACGTGCAGACAAGTTTGGGAACTGCCTCTTTCATTCTCTATTTCCTTTTCTGACTTGTTTTTTTAAAAATCCACAAATAATTCTGAATAACTTCTGATCAACCATTTCTGCTTTCAGTAGACATGATGCTTCTGGGTCATTTATATTTGCATGTGGCTGAATGATATTTACCAGGCTTTTCGTGAAATGTTTAAAATGTCCCTTCTCCTACTTTAATGAGAACAATGGTGCCCTGGCATCAGAACCCCCAAACTGGAGGTTACAAACTGTCCTGATTCAGAGAAAGCTGAGGACCCCACTCTTCCCTGCGCCTTGATTACCCTCCTTTGGGTTACACAAAGTTTATGCTTAACCTCCCAGGATTTTGCAGAAATTGTTCTTTGAAGCAAGTCTGAAGCATGAGCTTGTGAACTCATTCAGACAATAAGTAAAGCCCGACACAAAAGAAGCAGTGTCCACAGATGCAGATGAAGAAGCCCAAAGCTGGAAGAGATGATGGTGTCCTTATCCCTGCCCACACATAATTGATATTAAAAGTGATTCCAAACCATAAAACAGTAAGAAAATTCCTAAAAATCTTTTTTTTTTTTTTGGCATGGGAAATCAAGTCAATTCTTGTTGAAATGTAAAAATATTAAAAGAAAATGTTTATAGCCCACTTTGTTTGTGTCCTAAGCACACACTTTTTTTTTTTCAAGTCTTCATTGAATTTGTTACAATACTGCTTCTGCTTTATGTTTTGTTTTTTTGGCCCTGGGGCATATGGCATCCTAGTTCCCCAAACAGGGATTGAACCCACACACCCTGTATCGGAAGGCGAAGTCTTAAACACTGACTGTCAGGGAAGTCCCCTAATACCCCACACTTAACTGGCCTTTTAGGTACCCTGCATGGAGTGTCCTTGGTGAGTGTCTGTGATTCATCACCCAGTTATGATGACTCAGATCACTTAATATCCAACTTGCTAAAGAGAGAACAGTGATCATTATAGATTTTTACTTGATAAGAATATTCCCCTTTAGATTCAATCAATATTGCCAAGTTGTCTAAGATATATCACTGGGCTTGTTATGTTTAAAACACCAGAGGAGAGTATATAAAAGATTTTCATGTTCATTTTTGAAAAGCAACTCTCACACGGCTCCAGCTAGTAACTCACTGTCTGTTCGACCTTACCTCAAGTTGCCTCTTACATCAGGATGGCAGATATAAATATGGACACAAATATTACTCTACTTTAACCGGGAGGGTTAGGAATGGCCCCATGGAGTGTGAGGCCATGGGACAACCAACCCCTTCCTCACAGAGGATATTGAGATAAGGGAAAATCAGTCTGCCTGAAAAGGCAGTTGAAATTTCAAATAAGCACTCGTCCCAAGGAGAAGGATGTTGAGCGGCAGCAGGGAGCCATCCTACTGTTCTGAAGCTGTGATGCTGAAAGATCTCAGGAATAACTGTAATCATTTGAATTACTCTTCTGCTTCGATCCTTCCAACACTGCCACTGCAATTAGACTAAAATCCCAAACACATCCCTAGGCCCATAAAAATCCCTAATCTTGGGCCCCTCCTACCTCTCCAACCTCAGGTCCGACCGTCACCCTCTTGTTCATCAAGCTTCTTTCTGTTCCAGAAACAGGCCAACACTCTTCACACCCCAGGGAGTTTCCTGTGCCTGGCCTCTCTCTATGACTTATCTTTTAATGTGTGTCTATTTCATTTTAGATACTTTCCCATGATTCCACTGCCTCTCACTTTAAAGTATAAGCTCTAAGAGTGCAACGATTATGTGCATCTGACCTGCTTTACATCTGCCCGGGCACCGTAGAGAACCCTAGGTCCTAATAACAGGGGATGCTTGACCAATTCTCTTTCCAAGAAAGCCGACAGCAGGTGTGGCCCTCCCTTCAGCAGCCCCCAGAGGATCCCTGCTGGATACACGGATCTATAAGTACAGATACAGCCAGGCAGCTTTTCACATTTGCCTCATGATACTTATACCCATAGATATAATTTTTCAGTGCATCCTGCTATCATTGTTTTGGGTCTGTTTACTGCCGAGACGTTCATTTTCGCAGAAGCATTAGACACACAACAGGAAAAAAATGAGAACATTAGGCCCCTGAAAATAAAATTATTAGGATGCTAAGCAATGAAGGAGATGGCACGTCACATTGAGGCTACTACAGAGAGGCTTTGGAAGGCCTTTCAAGTGAACACTGGAACACCCACAACCAAAGCAAACTGCAAAACCAACAACATGCTAACGCTGTGCATTTTTATCATCAGCCACTGTGATTTGTTTCTTCCTCTGCAGGGCACGACAAATGACACTGAAGTCAAAGCTCAACTTTTTTCCCCGTAAAGCCGTGACTATTTTCCTTGGAGCCTGGGCCCTCGACAACCATGCGGCTGCCAATAATGTGCTCATCCTTTGAAACAAATGCTATGCTGAAACTGATGTTTTCAGATGCCAACTGTATAACCTGAGAACAACTATGTTATTTACATGCCTCTCGTACCAAGGAATCAATGCTTAGAATATCACTGCTGCTGATTCCTGAATGTGGTGGTCACATTTATGGTCTTTGGAGATGAAGAGTGACGTGCCATTAAAGTGTGCCCGCCTGAGTGGTCCTGAAATAACAATTTTGCTGATTTCTCTGTGACCTTTGATCTCATTACCAGCCTGCTCTAATGAAACAAATGAGCACACAGTCAAAATCATGCTTGTGATTCTTCAGTGCGGTTTTCCAGCCAAGTTTGTCTTTTGTTTTGTTTTGAAATACTCCTGCGCGCGCGCGCGCGCACACACACACACACACACACACACACACACACACACACCCCTGCCTGCTTGGTACCTCCTCTGGGTTATTTACAAGCCATCTTCAAAACCAAATTTATATTTTTCCCCACCTATTCCTATTACATGTAACACCACTGCCACAACTGCTGCCACTCTTATTCGTAATCATCATAACTCCAGAGATATACTATTGTTTTTATCCCCAAATTTTACAGAAGAGTTTAGACTGGGTAGGTAATTTACCCAGAGTCATGCAGTCACAGGGACAGGCCCAGGATCTGAAGATATACTGGGTTTGTCCAGCACTCATTCTGTTAACCACCATCTCCTTACTTCAGTAAACAGCTTTAGCCCTCATTGAGTTACTTAAGTCAAAATTGTGGGGTTGCCCATTTACAGTTCCAACTCCTTTATCCATCTTCTCTATAACCAATGTGACTGCACACCCCATCAATCTCCTAAATTCATTTGGAAACCATTTATTTCTGTCTTCCCTGCTACTACTACACTCTGCCACCATCAACTCCTACCTAGGCAGTTACTGTAACAGGCTTCTAAATAGACTAGTCCCCAAGTTAGACCTTGCTGCATGATGATTACAAACAAAAAGGCAACGTGAACTCATCAGTCCCACATTCCCAATCTATCCCTCCCTCCACCCTTCCCCACTGTAGATAACCAACAAGGACCTATTGTATAGCACAGGGAAATCTGCTCAATATTCTGTAAAAACCTAAATGGGAAAAGAATTTGAAAGATAGATACATGTATATATGTAACTGAATCCCTTTGCTGTACACCTGAAACTAACTCAAAATTGTTAATCAACTATGCTCCAATATAAAATAAAAATTAAACAAAAACTTACCAATTCCATAAACATCACAAAGTCCAGAGAAATAAAGGAACACTTTAATTAATTAACAACAATAACAAAAAGGAAATGTGAGTAATGAAATCATGTAGCAGTATTTGGGGTCATCCAGATAACTCAGATTATGTATATTTTTAAAATTTAGACTATCAATGTGAACCATTTCAAAACACTTCCTCAATTGTCGAGTAGATACAAGAACCCCCAGTGCCCAAGCTGACCCAGACTCATTCTTCAGATGGTAGCTTCACAGTCATTCCTTAGGGAACCGTTCTCTGACTCTTGGAATAGGCTGGATCCTCAGAGTGGCCCATTTGTCACACCTACCTGTAGCTGTGTGATTGACATCTGCCTCCCTAGACTGACAGCTTCATGAGGGTAGGGACTGCAAGCTTTACCTTTTCACGTTGGTCTCAAATACCTAGTAGAGTGTTCAGCAAATAGCAGGATTTCAAAGATTTGTGGGATAAATGAAATTTGCCCATAAATGGAAATTAGAACGGCTTTGGTATTTTCTAATTCTGAATGTAATATATATTGTGTAGAAATTTCAGGCTATCTGGGAAAAGTTAAGAAAATAAAGTCAATTCCTGGGAGGAGCTAAGATGGCAGAGGAGTAGGACAAGGAGAAAACTTTCTCCCCCACAAATTCGTCAAAAGAACATTTAAACGCCGAGTAAATTCCACAAAACAACTTCTGAATGCCGGCAGAGGACATCAGGCACCCAGAAAAGCAACCCAAGTCTTTGAAAGGAGGTAGGAAAAAATATAAAAGACAAAAAAAGGGACAAAAGAGGGAGGGACGGAGTTCCATCCTGGGAAGGGAGTCTTAAAAAGAGAGAAGTTTCCAAACACCAAGAAACCTTCTCACTGCTGAATCTGTGCGGAGCCTTGGAAGCACAGAGGGCAACATAACAGGGAGGAAAAATAAATAAACAATTAAAACTCGCTGATTACGAGCCCTACAGTAACTCCCCCACTGAGAAGCAGCACAGACGCCTGCGCACGCCACTAGCAAGCGGGGGCTGGGCAGGGAGGCATGGCGCTGGCTGCATCGCTTAAAGGATTTGGCCTGAATACCCCAAGCGCTATCTGAGTGAAATAATTTGGGCTAGCAAACCAGACTGTGGGAAATCTACCACACGAAAAGCCAGCCCTAACCTAAGACACCGCCAGGCCCGCGCACGGAACAAAGGACTGAACAGAGATAGCCGGCTGCAGACCATCCCCCTCCGGTAACAGGCAGCCAGAGCCAGAAGAGGGCAATCGTAGCCCCAGAGAAACACTATCTATAAAACTGTAAGCAGGCTTCTTTGCTAAGACTTCTTGGGGGTCTGGATGGTCAACATCCGCCTGAGAAGCTGCGCCGGTTGTACACCTAGATAACCGAGCGGCGGGGAGGCGATAAGTCGCAGCAATCGTGCTGGCCAAACACCTCATCACCTGAGCTGCTCGGACCTGGGAAGGGCACAAAACGCAGGCCCAACTGAGTCTGCGCCTCTGGGGACTACCTGAGTGCCTGAACCTGAGCGGCTTGGACCTGGGAGGTGCGAGCAGCCCAGGGCTGGCCATGGATGGTTCCTGGTGGAGCAACCTAGAACCTGAGCAGTGTGGGCAGGGAGGCTACACACGCCGGGAGCGGGGGCAGACCCAGTGTGGCTGAGGCACTGCGAGTGCACGCCAGTGTTATTTGCAGCGTCCCTCCCTCCCCACAGCGTGACTGAACAAGTGAGCCTAAAAAACAAAAAAAAAAAGTGTCCTCCACCGTCCCCTTTGTGTCACGGCGGAAACCAGACACTGAAGAGACCAGCAAACAGAAGAAGCGATAACAGAGGGAACCGCCTTGGAAGCTACAGGCAATAGATTAAAACCCTGTGGTTAGTACCGTCTACATAGGAAGGGGCCTATAGATCTTGAGAAATAAAAGCAGGAACAAGGAACTAGCCAAAAATGAACTGAACCCACAATACCGACAACAAAACCAGAGAAAGTCCTAGATATGTTTTTACTATTTTTACAATCATTCTTTCTTTCTTTTTTTTTTTAAGTTTTAAAAAAAATTTTAAGTCCTCTATTATTCCTTTAATTTTCACTTTTATAACCTACTATTACTTTGCAAAAAAAAAAAGACCCTATTTTTTTTTAAATCAAACTTCATATATATGTTTTTTATAATTTTTTTGACCTTGATTTTTTTTTCTTCTTTTCTTTAACACTGTATTTTTGGAATTCAATTCCAAACTCTACTCTAGATTTTTAATTTTAGCTTTTTGGTATTTGTTATCAATCTTGTACCTATATTTTCTTTATAATTTTTGCGACTTTGTTTTTGTTTTTTTTCTCTCTTTCTTTTTCTTCTTCTTTTATATAATATTGTATACCTGAAATTCCAAACTGAACTCTAGATTTTTAATTTATGCTTTTTGGTATTTGTTATCAATTTTGTACCTATATTTTCTTTATAATTTTTGCGACTTTGTTTTTGTTTGTTTTTTTTTTTCTCTCTTTCTTTTTCTTCTTCTTTTTTTTAACATTGTATTTTTGAAATTCCAAACTCTAGAATTTTAACTTTTGCTTTTTGGTATTTGTTATCAATTTTATACCTATATTTTCTTTATAATTTTTGCGACTTTGTTTTTGTTTTTGTTTTCCTCTCTCTTTCTTTTCCTTCTTCTTTTCTTTAACATTGTATTTTTGAAATTCCAAACTCTACTCTAGATTTTTTATTTTTGCCTTTATGTATTTGTTACCAATTTTGTACCTTTAGGAACCCAATCTTCAGTACCCATTTTTCACTAGGGAGCGAGATTACTGGCTTGACTGCTCTCTCTCCCTTTGGACTCTCCTTTTTCTCCATGAGATCACCTGTGTCTCCTCCCTAACCCCTCTCTACTCTACCCAACTCTGTGAATTTCTGTATGTTCCAGATGGTGGAGAACACTTAGGGAACTGATTACTGGCTGGATCTGTCTCCCTCCTTTTCATTCCCCCCTTTTATCCTCTTGGCCACCTCTGCCTCCTTCCTCCTTATTCTCTTCTCTGTATAATTCTGTGAACATCTCTGAGTGGTCCAGTTGTGGAGTGCACATAAGGAAGTAATTACTGGCTAGCCCAATTTCTCCTCTATTGATTCCACCTCATCTCATCCGGGTCACCTTAACTCCCTCCTCCCTCTTCTATTCTCCATGTAACGCTGTGAACCTCTCTGGGTGACCTGGATGGGCAGAGAAACTTTTCATCTTTAATGTAGATGTTTTATCAATGGTGCTGTATAGAAGAAGAAGTTCTGAAACTACTGTAAAAAAGACCGATAACTGGAAGCAGAAAGCTTAAGTCCAAACCCTGACTTCAGGGAACTCCTGACTCCAGGGAACATTAATTGACAGGAGCTCATCAAATGCCTCCATACCTACACTGAAACCGAGCACCACACAAGGGCCAACAAGTTCCAGGGCAAGACATACCAAACAAATTCTCCAGCAACAAAGGAACACAGCCCTGAGCTCCAAGATACAGGCTGCCCAAAGTCACCCCAAAACCACAGACATCTCATAACTCATTACTGGACACTTCATTGCACTCCAGAGAGAAGAAATCCAGCTCCACCCACCAGAACACCGACACAAGCTTCCCTAACCAAGAAGCCTTAACAAGTCACAGTGTGAGGAAATGCCAAAATAAAGAGAACTCCACAAACTGCCAGAATACAGAAAGGACACCCCAAACACAGCAATTTACACAAGATGAAGAGACAGAGGAATACCCAGCAGATAAAGGAATAGGATAAATGCCCACCAAACCAAACAAAAGAAGAAGAGATAGGGAATCTACCTGATAAAGAATTCCGAATAATGATAGTGAAATTGATGCAAAATCTTGAAATCAAAATGGAATCACAGATAAATAGCCTGGAGACAAGGATTGAGAAGATGCAAGAAAGGTTTAACAAGGATCTAGAAGAAATAAAAAAGAGTCAATATATAATGAATAATGCAATAAATGAAATTAAAAACACTCTGGAGGCAACAAATAGTAGAATAACAGAGGCAGAAGATAGGATTAGTGAATTAGAAGATAGAATGGTAGAAATAAATGAATCAGAGAGGAAAAAAGAAAAACGAATTAAAAGAAATGAGGACAATCTCAGAGACCTCCAGGACAATATTAAACACTACAACATTCGAATCATAGGGGTCCCAGAAGAAGAAGACAAAAAGAAAGACCATGAGAAAATACTTGAGGAGATAATAGTTGAAAACTTCCCTAAAATGGGGAAGGAAATAATCACCCAAGTCCAAGAAACCCAGAGAGTCCCAAACAGGATAAACCCAAGGTGAAACACCCCAAGACACATATTAATCAAATTAACAAAGATCAAACACAAAGAACAAATATTAAAAGCAGCAAGGGAAAAACAACAAATAACACACAAGGGAATTCCCATAAGGATAACAGCTGATCTTTCAATAGAAACTCTTCAAGCCAGGAGGGAATGGCAAGACATACTTAAAGTGATGAAAGAAAATAACCTACAGCCCAGATTATTGTACCCAGCAAGGATCTCAATCAAATATGAAGGAGAAATCAAAAGCTTTACAGACAAACAAAAGCTGAGAGAATTCAGCACCACCAAACCAGCTCTCCAACAAATACTAAAGGATATTCTCTAGACAGGAAACACAAAAACGGTGTATAAATTCAAACCCAAAACAATAAAGTAAATGGCAATGGGATCATACTTATCAGTAATTACCTTAAATGTAAATGGGTTGAATGCCCCAACCAAAAGACAAAGACTGGCTGAATGGATACAAAAACAAGACCCCTACATATGTTGTCTACAAGAGACCCACCTCAAAACAGGGGACACATACAGACTGAAAGTGAAGGGCTGGAAAAAGATTTTCCATGCAAATAGGGACCAAAAGAAAGCAGGAGTAGCAATACTCATATCAGATAAAATAGACTTTAAAACAAAGGCTGTGAAAAGAGACAAAGACGGTCACTACATAATGATCAAAGGATCAATCCAAGAAGAAGATATAACAATTATAAATATATATGCACCCAACACGGGAGCACTGCAATATGTATGACAAATGCTAACAAGTATGAAAGGAGAAATTAACAATAACACAATAATAGTGGGAGACTTTAATACCCCACTCACACCTATGGATAGATCAACTAAACAGAAAATTAACAAGGAAACACAAACTTTAAACGATACAATAGACCAGTTAGACCTAATTGATATCTATCGGACATTTCATCCCAAAACAATGAATTTCACCTTTTTCTCAAGCGCACATGGAACCTTCTCCAGGATAGATCACATCCTGGGCCATAAAGCTGGCCTTGGTAAATTCAAAAAAATAGAAATCATTCCAAGCATCTTTTCTGACCACAATGCAGTAAGATTAGATCTCAATTACAGAAGAAAAACAATTAAAAACTCCAACATATGGAGGCTGAACAACACGCTGCTGAATAACCAACAAATCACAGAAGAAATCAAAAAAGAAATCAAAATTTGCATAGAAACGAATGAAAATGAAAACACAACAACCCAAAACCTGTGAGACACTATAAAAGCAGTGCTAAGGGGAAAGTTCTTAGCAATACAGGCATACCTCAAGAAACAAGAAAAAAGTCAAATAAATAACCTAACTCTACACCTAAAGCAACTAGAAAAGGAAGAAATGAAGAACCCCAGGGTTAGTAGAAGGAAATAAATCTTAAATATTATGGCAGAAATAAATGCAAAAGAAACAAAAGAGACCATAGCAAAAATCAACAAAGCCAAAAGCTGGTTCTTTGAAAGGATAAATAAAATTGACAAACCATTAGCCAGACTCATCAAGAAACAAAGGGAGAAAAATCAAAACAATAAAATTAGAAATGAAAATGGAGAGATCACAACAGACAACACAGAAATACAAAGGATCATGAGACTACTATCAACAATTATATGCCAATAAAATGGACAACGTGGAAGAAATGGACAAATTCTTACAAAAGTACAACTTTCCAAAACTCGACCAGGAAGAAATAGAAAATCTTAACAGACCCATCACAAGTACGGAAATTGAAACTGTAATCAAAAATCTTCCAGCAAACAAAAGCCCAGGTCCAGACGGCTTCACAGCTGAATTCTACCAAAAATTTAGAGAAGAGCTAACACCTATCCTGCTCAAACTCTTCCAGAAAATTGCAGAGGAAGGTAAACTTCCAAACTCATTCTATGAGGCCACCATCACCCTAATACCAAAACCTGACAAAGATCCCACAAAAAAAGAAAACTACAGGCCAATATCACTGATGAACATAGATGCAAAAATCCTTAACAAAATTCTAGCAATCAGAATCCAACAACACATTAAAAAGATCAT